>NC_069071.1:91618429-92218429 GCF_025698485.1 Gossypium arboreum | reverse complement strand
ATTACGTGCGATGGATCGATCTATAGCGTCGAACATCAAAACATGAAAGACGCCGTGAATCTTTTCGAGTTCGGGGCAAAATCAAACGATATGCAACATATGATGTGAAAATCTTGGAATTTATTGTTGATTTGGTGCAAGTATGACTAAGTATAATCGGCCATATGAGTGCTTGATGCTATATTATAAGTATTGAGCTACAATATATAAAGCATTAGCTAGTAAAATGTGTGCCATTCATGTGTGGTGTTAAACATGTAATTGGCCTCAACATCAACATGCATAATCGGCCATGAATGAGTGCCTAAGAGGTTGAGTTGTTGACCATGAGTAAGCATGTTGAAGGCTTTGTGTTAAGTCGATTCATGAATTCGTACTTATGTGACTTTAATGTCTAGTGAGTATATGTGGGCTAAGTGCCTTGAGTTCTTCTTTTCGATACTCAAATGATTGAATCAAATTATTTGTTAAATTAAGCTCAAGAGCAAGGGGACCAAATCCGATAAAGGGAAGGAAAAAGTAGTCGAATAGCCATCGAATCGTTCGACAACATCCGAAATAGTTTTGATGTCGAAACTTAGATTTTGATTCGATTGAATGAAGTAATAAGCAATTGAAATTACGCCCTTGTATATGGCCATTGAGCGAAATGATATTTTTGCTAAGTGAATTGTGCATAAAAGTTTTGTTGTGAAAATGAAACAAAGATGTGCATGAATGTTGAGTGATATCGGGGCTAAGCAAAAGGTGTCTGCGGTGTGATATCCGGTCTAAGCAGAAGGCAATTGTGCAAGCTATGATATGGCTAAGCCGAAGAGCAATTGTCGATTGTGATATCGGGTTAAGTCCAGAAGGCATTTGTCGGGTTACCATAACCGGCTATGTCCCAAGGTGTTTTGAGCAGTAGCTATATCCGGATAAACTCCGAAGGTATGTGATTCAAAATTTATAAGCTGCTGGAAAATTTTCGTTAATGCACTTGTGAAATTCCCAACAAGATATGTTTTATGTGTGCTTTGTACACTATGAGTAAGTCACGTTGAATATTCGCTCCAATGATAAACGAGCTATCGGCCTTAACTAAGCCGTTGTTTGTGTATGAAAATAAGAGTTGGGATTGTGAAGTAAGCATGTCTTTGAGAAATTGTGCATATGAATTATTGTTTAGCTACTTGAATGCTATGCTTTGGTTGTGTGTATATTATGGCTCCAAACTTACTAAGCATAAATTGCTTACTCATTTCTTTGTTTCTCTTGTTATAGATTTTGCTAGTTAGCGATCGGATTCGGGATCATAGAAGTTGAAGTCAACCACACTATCAAAGCCCTTTTGGTACTCCTTTAGTTGAGTTCGGATATGGCATGTATAGGACCACCCTCGGTTGTTTTAAGTACTTGTGATGTATATGTATGCGACCATGCGAAAATGGTTCGTAAAAAGTGGAGTATGGAATTTGACCATATGTGGTTTGTAATTATATTTGGTTTCATGATGTGATTATGGTTTGGAATGAGAGAGTTGGTCACATGATCAGCCATTGGAATGGCTAAATATGATCACATGTGGACCTAAGTATGACTAGACTATAGTTGGTCACTCGATCTTCTTGCATCAATACGCAACCTAACCCAAGTAGGGAGGAGTCACTATAGATGACAAACTCTTTGCGATTCGGGTTGCACTAGAATTGGGGCTTCGATCAAATAAGTTTTCGTTGATCGAAACTTTTACGACATTTCTCCATCCATTCAACTTAACATCCTTTTAGAGTAGCTTCATCATTGGCGTGGCTATTGTTGAGAAACCATTTTACAAATCGTCGGTAATAAGCAAGCCCCAAAAGCTCAAGAACCTCGATAATATTTCTGGAGGCTTCCAATTAAGTATGACTGAAATTTTATTGAATTCGACTCGAATACCGATCTGAGATATCACATGACCCAAGAAGCTAACCTCCCTCAACCGAACTCACACTTGCTGAACTTAGCATATAAGCGCTTATCCCGTAAAATTCGCAACACTATCCTCGGTGTTGGCGTGGTTCGGTCTCATTTGCGAATAGACCAAAATGTCATCAATGAAGACAACTACGAACCGATCTAGATATGGTGCGAAGATCCGATTCATCAAATCCATAAATACCGAGGGCATTAGTAAGCCCAAAGCGGCATCACTAGGAACTCGTAGTGACCATATCTCGCTCGAAGGCGGTCTTGGGTACGTCCGAATCTCGAATTCGCAATTGATAATAGCCCGATCTCGGATCTATTTTGAAAACACTTGAGGCTCCTTGAGTTGATCGAACAAATCATCGATCTGTATATGAGATATTTGTTCTTTATCGTCGCTTTATTAAGTGGACGATAGTCGATCTGCAACCTCATGGTTCCATCCTTCTTTTTCACAAACAACATTTGGCGCACCCAAGGCGAAAACTCGGGCGAGCAAAACCTCTATCCACCAATTCTTGCAATCGAGCTTTCAACTCCTTTAATTCCGTTGGTGCCATACGATACGGAGCTATCGAAATTGGAATGGTACCGGTACCAATTCGATGCTAAACTCTATTTCCGAGCAGTGGTAAACCCGACAATTCTTGGAAATCATCCGGTATTCACAAACCATCGCAGATTCGGGTTTCTTTTCTAACTCCTTGTCATCTAGAACATACGCAAGGTATGCTTCACACCCTTTCTTATGTATTTCGAGCCAACATTGCTGATATTACGGTGGCAATCCCTTTAAGTCCGTAGACTCAACCCGAATTATCTCGTTATTCGTGCACCTCAAATCAATAGTCTTGCTTTTGCAATTTACAACCGCATCGTGCATGGTCAACCAATCCAAACCAAGAATAACGTTGAATTAGGCCGAATGGCAAAAGTATCAAGTCCGCCGGAAAACAAGAACCTCAAAATACTAGGGGACTTTTCTTACACACTTTGTTGACGAAGCGCGTAATGACCCAAGGGGTTTGACACCGAATTACAAACTCGATGAGACTCAATGGGCAAAGTCTTCTTTGGATGCTAAGGTTTCGCATATATAAGAATGAGTAGAACCGTGGTCAATCAAAGCAATCACATTAGTATCGAAAAGAGTGAGGATACGGTAATAACATCTGGTGAGGCAAAGATCCTCGGCGTCTTGGCGTATGGCATAAGTCCTAGCAGAGCACGAGCCTCGGATCGATGGTGGCATCTCTAGATCCTCTCGACCGCCACTAGCATTGCCCGTGTTTCTAGGACGGCCTACCTCGAGTTGTGGTAGCACCGGGTTCCCACTTTGATTTACGTTTTGTTCGGATAAGCTCGGGCAATCCTTAATGAAATGATCGGTGATCCGCACTTGTAACAGAGCGGTCACGGAATCTACAACTCCCGAATGCCATTTGCCACAATATTGGCACTCCGTTACATCTCGACGATCATTGCCAACAACGGCGATCGAAGTGACTCGCGTGCCCATAGGGGTCGATCGCGGTCTCGTCTAGAAAAGCCGAAATGTCTCTAGACCGCCTAAGCCATCTCTAAATTTCTTTGATGATCGTGGGAAGGGCTTCCCAAGACCTCTTCTGAAACTCCCTTGCTCCCACTTCACTTTTCTTTTCTCCATCTTGAGCTCCTCGGCTTTGCACGCTTCGCTCGACAAGAGCCACAAACTCTCGGATTTCAAAATGCCAATATACTGACTTTATATCATCGTTCAGGTCCATCTTGAGCGTTTACACATCACGACACAAGAAATGCACTTTCAGCGTGCGTCTGGCTAAGCCTCGCAAATTTTCGTTCAGTAGTCGGTGGTCGACATGGAACCTTGCTTAAGATCAAGGAATTCCTTTCGTTTTGGTCCATAAATCTCGGTGATATACTTCTTTGAATTAGGTTTGGAAGAACTCCCAAGTTACTTGCTCTCTAGACACCACAAGTCGAGTACTCCACCAATAGTAGGCGGAATCGTAGCAAGGAGATAGTACACTTTAAGCATTCATCGGTGTACATGATAACTCATCGAGCACCGGATAGTGTTGTCCAACCAAAATTTAGCTTGCTCGGCATCGTCGCTATCCGTAGCTTTAAATTCAGTAGCCCCATGTTTTCGAATTACATCGATTGGGGCTTACTTGACCTTACTTGGTCGATTCTCAGAAGGTATTGTAGGTTGGGGTTGCATTAGTCGGGAATGGAGGTTGTGGAACAGTAGTGTTAGTTCGAATGTATTGGTTAAACCAATCATTCATCACACTATAAAAGGCTTGCTTAGCCTCATCATTCGGATTCTTGGCAATAGGTTAAGAGTCCGCCATTGTTGTCCCTTGCGGAGCGAGCACCACACTCTCCACATCATCAGCTATTGCTCGGTTGGGATCGGGATCCATTGCTATAAACAAACACAAACTCAAATTGTCGAAATCACCACACTATCAATTTGTCACTTAATGGCATGTATAGCTAGACCACAAACATATCACGGTAGTCCTAGGATCGACTAAACCGTGGCTCGATACCAATAAAATTGTAACACCCCAAACCCGAGACCGTTGCGGTGTGGGACACGAGGGTTAACAAGCCAAAACCACTTATGGCACCGACCAATTTGACATTCCAGGCAAGCTGGAAAAGCTGCGTCATTGTCGTCTTAAAAGTATATCTCGAGTTTCACAACTCGGAAACTGATTCCGTAAATTTTACCTGAATTTAGACTCATATATCCATCCATGGATTTATTTCTAGAATTTTAGTCGGGCCAATTGGTACAGTTTATTAGTTAAAGTCGCCCATGTTACGTGGGTCGACTACTGCGACCTTCAGCGTTACAACTTGAATATCTCTCTGTACATGGGTTTCAATACTGATAGATACCGTTTGTTTCCAATGAAACTAGATTCAAAAGGAATCTTCACATATAAGGCATGACTTCTAATTCATTCTGGATAATTTATGGAAAATTTTCAAAGTCATGACAGGGGACCCGAAACCGTTCTGGCCCTGTCTCACGAGAACTTTAATATCTTTCGGTATACTGATCATATGATCGTTTAGTTACTTTCATATGAAAATAGACTCGTCAAGGTTCGATCACATAATTTATTCACTATTTAACACCATTCCTACAAATTTTGGTGATTTTTCACATCCACGTCACTGCAGCTGGCAGCCTCTTTTTAAGGTAGGCTTTACCTATATTGTAGTTCCCACGGACCAACTATAGTCTAGTCATACTTAGGTCCACATATGATCATATTTAGCCATTCCAATGGCTGATCATGTGACCAACTCTCTCATTCCAAACCATAATCACATCATGAAACCAAATATAATTACAAACCACATATGGTCAAATTCCATACTCCACTTTTACGAACCATTTTCGCATGGCCGTACACATATACATCACAAGTACTTAAAAATAACCGAGGGTAGTCCTATACATGCCATATCCAAAACTCAACTAAAGGAGTACCAAAAGGGCTTTGATAGTGTGGTTGACTTCAACTTCTATGATCCCGAATCCGATCGCTAACGAGCAAAATCTATAAACAGAGAAACAAAGAAACGGAGTAAGCAATTTATGCTTAGTAAGTTTGAGCCATAATATACACACAACCAAAGCATAGCATTCAAGTAGCTAAACAATAATTCATATGCACAATTTCTCAAAGACATGCTTACTTCACAATCCCAACTCTTATATTCATACACAAATAACGGCCTAGTTAATGCCGATAGCTCATTTATCATTAGAGCGAATATTCGTACACATTTACTCATAGTGTGCAAAGCACACACAAAACATACCTTGTTGTTGGGAATTTCACAAGTGCATTAACTGAAAATTTTTACAGCAAGCTTATAATTTTCAAATCACATACCTTGAGTTTAACCGGATATAGCTACTGTTCAAACGCGCCGGGACATAGCCCAGGTTATGATAACCCGCACAAATGCCTTGGGACTTAACCCGGATATCACAACTCGCACAATCGCCTTGGGCTTAGCCCGGATATCATATCTCGCACATTTGCCTTGGCTTAGCCAGATATCTGGTCGCACATTTGCCTTGGGCTTAGCCCGGATATCACTGGTCGCACATTCATACACATCTTTGTTTCAATATCATAACAAAACTTTTATGCACAATTCACTTAATAAGAAATATCATTTGGGCTCAATGGCCACATACAAGGGCACAATTTCGATTGCTTATTACTTCATCCAATCGAATCAAAATTTAAGTTTCGATACTCGAAAACTTACCTTGGATGTTGTCGAACGATTCCGATGGCTATTCGACTACTTTTTCCTTCCCTTTATCGGATTTGGTCCCCCTTTGCTCTTGAGCTTAATTTAACAAATAATTTGATTCAATCATTTGAGTATCGAAAAGAAGAACTCAAGGCACTTAGCCCACATATATTCACTAGACATTAAAGTCACATAAGTACGGAATTCATGAATCGACTTAACACACAAAGCCTTCAACATGCTTACTCATGGCGAACAACACAACCTCTTAGGCACTCATTCATGGCCGATTATGCATGTTGATGTTGAGGCCAATTACATGTTTAACACCACACATGAATGGCACACATTTTACTAGCTAATGCTTTACATATTGTAGCTCAATACTTATAATATAGCATCAAGCACTCATATGGCCGATTATACTTAGCCATACTTGCACCAAATCAACAATAAATTCCAAGATTTTCACATCACATGTGTACTAGGCCGAATGTGTGACAGCCCAAAATTGACCCTAGTCGGGAAGTGGTTTCGGGACCACTAAACCGAGTCACCGAAATGTTTGAACGTAATATTTATTGTCTAGAATATGTATTTACGAATGTGTGAAAATTTCAAGCTTCGGTTTAGTCGATTGCATGTGAATTCAGTTAGTAGGACTTGTATGACACTTTTGAAAAATGATAGGCTAATCTATAAGGACCTAATAGTACATGTAGTCAAAAGGAGGACTTGCATGTCAAAATCCCCCAAGTGCTAGTGGCGGCCATGACAAGGAAGCATGGGCAAGACATGTCATGAAACATGTTGGGTGAGTGTTTTATGTTGAAATAAATAAAATAAGGTGCATGAGTAATAAAAAAATGAAAAAAAAAGTGTGTGTGTGAAGGCTTTCCCCTCCCCTCCCCATTGCCGTGCAAGTGAGAAAGAAAAAAAAAAAAAAAAAGCTTTGTTCATCTTTTTTTCATCCTTTTGGCCGAAAATCTCAAGGGAGAAGAAAGGGGTCCTTGCTCATGGTTGGTTTGGAATAGGTTGGCCATCCTTGTATCTAGATTAAGGTATGTTTGATATGGTGCCATGAGATTCATGCATGTTCTTAGTTGCTAGTTTTAGTTCTAATTAGTCCATGATTCAAAACCTTGCTATGTCATGGGGATGATAGTATGAAATGAAAATTTGAGATAAGTAAGGTTAAATTTGATTTGGTAAAATCGGCCATATGGGTGTATATGTTTGTGAAAATATATTTTCTTTGTTAACTCCTTACAATCGATTGTAGGAGTAATATTGGCTTATAAGGTTGAGTTGATTCATGATGTTGTATGTTAGGATTAAAATACTTGAGACTAGATTAGCTTAATGGTGACCATGCATTCGGCCTTGAAGCATTAAACAAATGGTGGTTGAGATTTTGATATTTTGAACAAAGATAGTTGTGAAATGGGGTGAAAACCATTAAATTATACACATAAAAATCCAGCAAGAAGATTAAACTACTAAATGTATTCATTTTAGATCAAGACATCAAAGAGGGAGAACCAAGCAAAGGCAAAGCAAAGATAATCGAGTAGTAGATTGGGAATCATTTCATCCGATATAAGGTAAGTCATTAAGCACTTATTTTGTACTAATTTAAAGGGTCGTAATGTCCAAGTAATGATGCTGAATGGAATGGTAGAATATATATATATAAACACGTATGTATGTGGTGATAAAAATATTGAATTGAAAGAAAAGAGGTGAGATGTATTGAATGATCGGTTTCGGCACTTAGTGTGCGGGAGTAAACATTTATAATCACAAATTGGCACTAAGTGTGCGGGTTCAAATTATACAGCACTAAGTGTGCAAGTTTGATTATATAGCACTAAGTGTGCGAGTTCGACTATTAAGCACTAAGTGTGCGGGCTTATTGCACATCCTCTAATAAGCGTACATGTTCTATGTGCGGCCTTACCGAGTCAATCATGGACAGTGATGCGAGTAAACACCTTGGGCTCATGAGGAATGGACATTTTATTTATATTTGAAATTTTGGTTTGGTAAGTCTTGATCTATGTGGTGATTATGCTCGAAAATAAATGCATGCAATGTCATATGGCGTAATGTATGAAATATTAAGTAGGGCTTGGTATGAGACCAAACCGAAATGCCTAAAGAATTATAGTACCGTTTGGGTGTGGATGGAGGATTTTAATCCGCATTAATTATTTTCTTTTATGGTATATTATTACTGAACGGCAATATAATGCTTATGGCTTACTGAGTTATATACTCACCGGTGTTTGCTTGTCGCCATTTTAGGTTTCTCGGACTCGTCCTTTTTGCGCTTCGTGATCGTCATCGAGTATCACACGGCTAGCAACTTTTGGTATTTTTTGTGTAGTCGGTTTAGGAGAACATTTTGGCATGTATAGGCTAATATGCTTTGTTGAACTTTGGTATGTAAACTTTTAGCCATGAGAAAATGGCATAAATGCTCGGTTGGATTTAGTTCTCCAATGTTAAGTCACAAGTCTTGGTAATTTGATTTCCATGCCTTATGCCATGGTTGATTATTTTGGTGTTAAAATGCATGTTATGGCAATAGTGTAGTAGGGAGATGTTGGATGATGATTAGCCTCTGGTATGGCTAGTCATGATCATGATTTGTGACATGTATGATGAATCACTAGTTAGATCAAAGGGAAATCATGAAATAGGCATAGTTGCTTTAGTGACAGGTGCTGGCAGCAGCAGTAACGTGAGATTGAAAAATCACTAAAAATAGTAGGAATGGTATTAAATAGTAAATAAATTATGTAAATGTACCTTGATGAATCTACTTTCATACGGAAGAAACGAAATGGTCATATGAGTTATAAGTTAACAGATATTAAAGTTCTTGTGAAACAGGGCCAGAACGGTTTCTGGATCCCCTGTCCCGACTTTGGAAAATCATTGTAAATTAACCAGAGATAATTAGGAGTCATGCCATATATTTGTAGATTCCTCTCTGAGTCTAGTTTCTATAGAAACAAACGGTATCAGTATTGAAGCCCTGTACAGGGAGATATCTAATTCGTAATGCACAAAGGTCAGTGTAGTCGATCCCTGCAACAGGGGAGACTTTAACTAATAAACTGTACTAATTGGCTGGACCAAAAATTCTAGAAAAAAATATGTAGATGTAAATATGAGTCTAGTTTCAGGGAAAAATTGTGAAACTGATTTTCGAGTTGTAAAACTCAAGTTATGAATTTTGGAGCGACTAGTACACAGATTGGCAGCTTGTCTGGAAACTCTCAATAAGTGGGTTGAAGTCTGTTAACACCTCGTGGTCGACTCCGGTGACGGTCTCGGGTTCGGGGTGTTACATTTTTAATTGGTATCAGAGCTATGGTTTAGTCGGTTCTAGGACTACCATAGCGTGTATGAGTCTAGCTATACATGCCTTAATGTTAATGTTTAAATGTGTGATGACTTCTAACGGTTAAAAATTTTGTTTTGATTAGTAAATGGATCCCGGTGTAGAGAGAACCTTGGCGGATGACGTTGAAAGTGTAGCGGCTGCTCCTACACAGGGGACACCGCCTGTTGAACCTCAGTCATCTGCGAATAATCAAGGTGAGGAGGCAAAACAAGCCTTCTTTACCATGATGAATGAGTGGGTAGCGCAATACGCCCGAACCAATCCGGCTGTCCAACAATTCCCGAATTTGAATAATCCACCCCAAGAGCCCGTAATGCCATCGATTCTCGATCCTATGAGGCCGAGTAAGCCACCTGTAGACTTGATTAGAAAGCGGGGCTGAGGAGTTTAAGGCCATAGTTACCGATGATGCCGAAGAGCCGAAGTTCGCTTGATAACACCATTGGTGTTTGATGAACTATCATGCACACTCGATGAATGTCTAAAGTGTGCTATATCCTTGTTGCGAGACTCACTTACTATTGGTGGAGGACTTTGATCTCCATAGTCCCAAACGAAGCGAGTTACTTGGGATTTCTTTCAAGCGAATTTGAAAGAAGTATATTAGTCAACGGTTCATCGATCAAAAGCGTAAGGAATTCTTGGAACTCAAGCAAGGCCGTATGACAAGATTACGAATACTGAACATGAGTTCGTAAGACTTAGTCGGTATGCTTTCGGAGTGTGTGGCCGATGAGGTTGCTATGTGCAAAAGATTTGAAGAAGGATTGAATGAAGATTTAAAACTACTAGTGGGTATTTTGGAGATAAAGGAGTTCGTGACGCTAGTCGAACGAGCCTGGAAGGCGGAAGAACTTGGAAAGGAGAAGAAGAAGGCTGAATTTGAAGCAAGAGATTATCGTAAAACATCGGCGAGTAAAGCTCCGTTCTCGACCGTAAAGAAATTCAGGGAGGACACTAGTAAGTCGAGGCGCATCGGGAATTTCCATCGAGCCCGACCATTGACGGACTCTGAGCTACATCGGTAGCTAGTGTGGGCAATAATCGTCAAGAGTGACCTGAATGCCCCCAATGTGGAAGACGACACCTAGGTGAATGTTGGGGTAAGTCCGTTAACCGGGCCTGTTACGGATGTGGTTCGAAGGACCACTTCATTAGAGATTGCACGGAACTAGATAAGAAGAATAAGATGCAAGGTGCAAGATCTAGTGGGCGACGACTAGAGGTAGACCCCGAGGATTTCGGGAGGTAGGGGTGGTAATCAGAGAGGAGCCACTGATACGGCTGTTCGATCCGAGACCCGCGCTCCTGCTAGAGCATATGCCATCTGCGCACGAGAGGAGGCATCCTCCCCTGACGTTATCACTGGTACTTTTACTCTCTTTGATACTAGTGTGATTGCATTGATTGACCCCGCTCTACTCATTCATATGTATGTGAAACTTTAGCATCCAAGAAGACTCTACCGTTGAGTCTATCGAGTTCGTAATTGAGTGTCAAACCCTTTGGGTCAATACGTACTCGTTGATAAAGTGTGCAAGAGATGCCCCTAATAATTCGAGAATCTCGCTTTCCGACCGATCCGATGCTTCTACCATTTGATGAATTTGATGTTATTCTTGGTATGGATTGGTGACAGTACATGATGCAATGGTGGACGCAAAGGAAAACCATTGATTTGAGGAGTGCTAATAATGAGGTAGTCCGAGTCGAGTCTACTGATTTAAAAGGAGTGCCAGCGATAATATCTTCTATGACCGCTCGGAGGTATGTGAAAAAGGGGTGTGAAACATACCTTGCGTATGTGTTTGAAAGTAAAGAGACGGAAAAGAAACTCGAATCGGTACCAGTGGTTTGTGAGTATTCAGATGTTTTTCCGGAGGAGTTACCGGGATTGCCACCGGTTTGAGAAGTTGAATTCGGCATCGAAGTTGTACCAGGTACTACGCCGATCTCAATAGCTCCGTATCGTATGGCATTAACGGAGTTAAAGGAATTGATGGTTCAATTGCAAGAATTGACGGATAGAGGTTTCGCTCGACCGAGTTTTTCTCCATGGGGCGCACCAGTATTGTTTGTGAAAAAGAAGGACGGAAGCATGAGGTTGTGCATCGACTATCGTCAAATCAATAAAGTGACGATAAAGAATAAATACCCGTTGCCACGAATTGATGATTTGTTTGATCAATTAAAGGGAGCCTCGGTGTTTTCAAAGATAGATTTGAGGTCGGGGTACTATCAGTTGAGGGTCCGAGAATCGGACATACCCAAAACCGCTTTTAGAACGAGGTACGGTCACTACGAATTCTTGGTGATGCTGTTTGGGCTCACTAATGCCCCTGCGGTGTTTATGGATTTAATGAATAGAATTTTCAGGCCATTCTTGGATCGGTTCGTAGTTGTATTTATCGATGACATTTTGGTCTATTCGAGAGATGGCGAACATCTTGAACACCGAGGCTAGTGTTACAAATCTTACGAGATAAGCGATTATACGCAAAGTTCAAGAATGTGAATTTTGGTTGAAAGAGGTTAGCTTTTGGGGCACGTGGTGTCCGTGATCGGGTGTCGTGGTAGACCCAAACAAAATTTCGACCATAGTCGATTGGAAACCACCAAGGAATGTTACCGAAGTTAGGAGCTTTTGGGGGCTTAGGTTATTACCGACGATTTGTAAAGGTTTCTCAATGATAGCCACGCCAATGACGGCTACTCCAAAAGATGTTAAGTTCGAATGGACGGAGAAATGTCGAAAAGTTTCGATCAACTGAAAACTTATTTGGTGAAGCCCCAATTCTAGTGCAACCCGAATCGGGCAAAGAGTTTGTCATTTATAGTGACGCATCCCTACTTGGGTTGGGTTGCGTATTGATGCAAGAAGGGCGAGTTGTGGCATATGCGTCGAGACAATTAAAGCCACATGAGAAAAATTATCCGACCCATGATCTCGAATTGGTCGCCATCGATTCGCCTTAAAGATATGGCGACATTACTTATTTGGTGAGAAGTGCCATGTGTATTCGGATCACAAAAGTCTCAAATATTTGATGACCCAAAGAGACTTAAATCTGCGACAAAGGCGATGGCTCGAGTTGTTAAAAGATTATGAGCTCGTCATTGATTATCACCCGGGAAAGGCTAATGTGGTTGCGGATGCCTTAAGCCGGAAATCACCGTTTGCCTTTACGAGCGATGAATGTACACTTGTCTATCCTACCCGACAATGTGTTAGTAGTTGAATTAAAGGCCAAACCATTGTTGGCTCATCAAATTCGGGAAGCTCAGAAAGTTGATGAGGAGTTGCTTGCAAAACGGGCTGAGTGTGTTCTGAACAAGGAATCGGAGTTTCAAATTGATGATGACGATTGTTTGAGGTTCAGAAGTCGTCTGTGTGTTCCAAAGAATTCGGAACTTATTTCGATAATTCTGAACGAAGCCCATTGTAGCCGAATGGCAATCCACCCGGGGAGTACGAAAATGTACAACGACCTGAGACACCAGTTTTGGTGGCATGGTATGAAACGAGACATTTCCAACTTTGTTTCGAAGTGCTTAGTATGTCAGCAAGTAAAGGCGGAACATCAAGTGCCCACGGGTTTGCTACAGCCAATCATGATACCTGAATGGAAATGGGAACGAGTCACGATGGATTTTGTATCTGGCTTGCCAGTGTCGGCAAGCAAGAAAGATGCAATTTGGGTCGTCGTTGATAGATTGACTAAGTCGGCTCACTTTATCCCCATACGTACGGATTTTTCATTGGATAAGCTAGCTGAATTGTATGTTTCTCGATTGTGAGATTACACGGGTACCGATTTCTATTGTGTCGATGAGATCCGAGATTCACCTCACGATTTTGGAAGAAATTGCAAGAAGCTTTGGGTACCAAGCTGCATTTTAGCACCGCTTTTCATCCCCAAACCGATGGTCAATCCGAGCGGATAATTCAGATACTTGAGGATATGTTGAGATGTTGCATCCTCGAGTTTAGTGGTTCATGGGAGCGGTATTTACCCTTGATTGAATTCGCTTACAACAATAGTTTTCAGTCAAGCATTAAGATGGCGCCTTACGAGGCTTTGTATGGTCGAAAATGCCGTACACCATTGTTTTGGACCGAGCTCGGTGAAAGTAAAATTTTCAGAGTGGATTTGATTAAAGATGCTGAATGAAAGTAAGTATAATTCGTGAGAGTCCGAAAGCGACATCGATCGTCGAGAAGTCGACGCGGATTTAAAACGAAGAGATATTGAGTATCGTGGGAGACAAAGTGTTTCTTAAGGTATCACCCGAAAAGATACTCGATTTGGCCGTAAGGGCAAATTGAGTCCAAGATTCATTGGGCCATATGAGATCTCCGAACGAGTCGCCCGATGGCGTATAGGTTGCTTTTACCCCGAACTCGAAAGGATCCACAACGTTTTCCATGTTTCGATGCTTGACGCTACCGATCCGATCCTTCGCATGTAATAAACCCTCCGAGATTGAAATTCAAGCCGATATGAGTTATGAAGAAGAACCGATTCGTATCCTAGCTCGTGAAGTGAAGGAGTTGCGAAACAAAAGGGTTCCGTTAGTAAAAGTGTTATGGCTCAAACACGGATGGAAGAAGCTACTTGGGAACCCGAGAATTCTATGAAAGAGCGTTACCCAAAACTTTTACGGTAAGATTTCGGGGACGAAAATTCCTTAAGTGGGGAGAGTTGTGACAGCCAAAATTGACCCTAGTCGGAAGTGGTTTGGGACCACTAAACCGAGTCACCGAAATGTTTGAACGTAATATTTATTGTCTAGAATATGTATTTACGAATGTGTGAAAATTTCAAGCTTCGGTTTAGTCGATTGCATGTGAATTCAGTTAGTAGGACTTGTATGACACTTTTGAAAAATGATAGGCTAATCTATAAGGACCTAATAGTACATGTAGTCAAAAGGGAGGACTTGCATGTCAAAATCCCCCCAAGTGCTAGTGGCCGCCATGACAAGGAAGCATGGGCAAGACATGTCATGAAACATGTTGGGTGAGTGTTTTATGTTGAAATAAATAAAATAAGGTGCATGAGTAATAAAAATGAAAAAAAAAGTGTGTGTGTGAAGGCTTTCCTCCCTCCCCATTCTTTGTGCAAGTGAGAAAGAAAAAAAAAAAAAAGCTTTGTTCATCTTTTTTTTCATCCTTTTGGCCGAAAATCTCAAGGGAGAAGAAAGGGGTCCTTGCTCATGGTTGGTTTGGAATAGGTTGGCCATCCTTGTATCTAGATTAAGGTATGTTTGATATGGTGCCATAAGATTCATGCATGTTCTTAGTTGCTAGTTTTAGTTCTAATTAGTCCATGATTCAAAACCTTGCTATGTCATGGGGATGATAGTATGAAATGAAAATTTGAGATAAGTAAGGTTAAATTTGATTTGGTAAAATCGGCCATATGGGTGTATATGTTTGTGAAAATATATTTTCTTTGTTAACTCCTTACAATCGATTGTAGGAGTAATATTGGCTTATAAGGTTGAGTTGATTCATGATGTTGTATGTTAGGATTAAAATACTTGAGACTAGATTAGCTTAATGGTGACCATGCATTCGGCCTTGAAGCATTAAACAAATGGTGGTTGAGATTTTGATATTTTGAACAAAGATAGTTGTGAAATGGGGTGAAAACCATTAAATTATACACATAAAAATCCAGCAAGAAGATTAAACTACTAAATGTATTCATTTTAGATCAAGACATCAAAGAGGAGAACCAAGCAAAGGCAAAGCAAAGATAATCGAGTAGTAGATTGGGAATCATTTCATCCGATATAAGGTAAGTCATTAAGCACTTATTTTGTACTAATTTAAAGGGTCGTAATGTCCAAGTAATGATGCTGAATGGAATGGTAGAATATATATATATAAACACGTATGTATGTGGTGATAAAAATATTGAATTGAAAGAAAAGAGGTGAGATGTATTGAATGATCGGTTTCGGCACTAAGTGTGCGGGAGTAAACATTTATAATCACAAATTGGCACTAAGTGTGCGGGTTCAAATTATACAGCACTAAGTGTGCAAGTTTGATTATATAGCACTAAGTGTGCGAGTTCGACTATTAAGCACTAAGTGTGCGGGCTTATTGCACATCCTCTAATAAAAGTACATGTTCTATGTAATGCGGCCTTACCGAGTCAATCATGGACAGATGATGAGTAAACACCTTGGGCTCATGAGGAATGGACATTTTATTTATATTTGAAATTTTGGTTTGGTAAGTCTTGATCTATGTGGTGATTATGCTCGAAAATAAATGCATGCAATGTCATATGGCGTAATGTATGAAATATTAAGTAGGGCTTGGTATGAGACCAAACCGAAATGCCTAAAGAATTATAGTACCGTTTGGGTGTGGATGGAGGATTTTAATCCGCATTAATTATTTTCTTTTATGGTATATTATTACTGAACGGCAATATAATGCTTATGGCTTCTGAGTTATATACTCACCGGTGTTTGCTTGTCGCCATTTTAGGTTTCTCGGACTCGTCCTTTTTGCGCTTCGTGATCGCCATCATCGAGTATCACACCGCTAGCAACTTTTGGTATTTTTTGTGTAGTCGGTTTAGGAGAACATTTTGGCATGTATAGGCTAATATGCTTTGTTGAACTTTGGTATGTAAACTTTTAGCCATGCGAAAATGGCATAAATGCTCGGTTGGATTTAGTTCTCCAATGTTAAGTCACAAGTCTTGGTAATTTGATTTCCATGCCTTATGCCATGGTTGATTATTTTGGTGTTAAAATGCATGTTATGGCAATAGTGTAGTAGGGAGATGTTGGATGATGATTAGCCTCTGGTATGGCTAGTCATGATCATGATTTGTGACATGTATGATGAATCACTAGTTAGATCAAAGGAAATCATGAAATAGGCATAGTTGCTTTAGTGACAGGTGCTGGCAGCAGCAGTAACGTGAGATTGAAAAATCACTAAAAATAGTAGGAATGGTATTAAATAGTAAATAAATTATTTAAATGTACCTTGATGAATCTACTTTCATACGGAAGAAACGAAATGGTCATATGAGTTATAAGTTAACAGATATTAAAGTTCTTGTGAAACAGGGCCAGAACGGTTTCTGGATCCCCTGTCCCGACTTTGGAAAATCATTGTAAATTAACCAGAGATAATTAGGAGTCATGCCATATATTTGTAGATTCCTCTCTGAGTCTAGTTTCTATAGAAACAAACGGTATCAGTATTGAAGCCCTGTACAGGGAGATATCTAATTCGTAATGCACAAAGGTCAGTGTAGTCAATCCCTGCAACAGGGGAGAATTTAACTAATAAACTGTACTAATTGGCTGGACCAAAAATTCTAGAAAAAAATATGTAGATGTAAATATGAGTCTAGTTTCAGGGAAAAATTGTGAAACTGATTTTCGAGTTGTAAAACTCAAGTTATGAATTTTGGAGCGACTAGTACACAGATTGGCAGCTTGTCTGGAAACTCTCAATAAGTGGGTTGAAGTCTGTTAACACCTCGTGTTCGACTCCGGCGACGGTCTCGGGTTCGGGGTGATACAGAATGTACTTGCAATTTCACAAACATTCTTCAACAATTTCTTCTTTAAACAAACATATTTATCATTTACTTCATAACCAAATCATCATGTGCAAACATACATACACATATAGGTGCATGGCCGAACCTCAAGGTGTTCATAACCATCTAAAACATAAATTTTTACCAATCAAGTAACAAGCATAAATCATGCTCATGAATGCATCATGGCCGAATACATCACATTCATACCCCTTTCAACTTCGGTCATGGTTAAACAAAGAACTCAATGTCTTACTCAAGATTGCTACAAAGAAATTTCAAGAGTAGTCAATCAATCATTGCATGCATCATTATCAAGCTTCACATTTAGCATGCAATGGCTTTAACACAATATCAACCTTGGCCTAATACCATTTCCAAGGCATAACAAGGATTTGAACCATGGCTAACATGAACATCAAGTTAGCAACTAAAACATGCATGAATCTCATGACTCAACTTCATACATACCTTAATCTTGATGCAAGTATAGCCAAATCTCCTTCTAGATCTCTTCTAAACCAAAAATGGAGCAAAAATCCTATCTTCTTCCTTAGTATTTTCGGCCAAAAAGGAGAGAACAAGGATGAACAAAATTTTTCTTTGCTTTTCTTTCACTCCACGGCAACAATGGGGAGAATACCACACTCACACACATTTTTTTTTGTTTCTCTTCCCACCACTAAAAATTTTTTATCATTTCATCACATCATGCATTATCAAAACATGTCATAACATGTTTTTCCTTGCCCATAACTCCTTGTCATGGCCGCCACTATGCCATCTTTGGGGAATTTGACATGCAAATCCCTTAATTTTGCATGCATTATCAACTAGTCATCACACATTTCCCCATCATACTTTCAAAGTTTACTACTAGGTCCTTTCTAGTGAAATTCACCTTTATAACACTAAATCGAATCATCAAAAATGCCACACACAAATTAACACATATCATAGGCATCAAAATAAATTTTAAATTATTTTTATGCCTCGATTTTGTGGTCCCGAAACCACATCCCGACTAGGGTCAATTTTGGGCTGTCACACATCACGGTTTCTGAGGAAATGCATTCTCGTGCGTATCGGCTAAGCCTCACAAATTTTCATTCATAGTCGGTAACCGACATGGAACCTTGTTTAAGTTCAAGAAATTCCTTCCGTTTTTGATCCATAAATCTCTGATTGATATACTTTTTCCGAAACTCGGTTTGGAAAAACTCCCAAGTTACTTGCTCTCTAGGCACAACAGAAGTCAACGTATTCCACCAATAGTAGGCAGAATCACGTAGCAAGGAGATGGCACACTTTAGGCACTCATCGGGTGTGTAGGATAGCTCATCGAGTACCGAATAGTGTTGTCCAACCAAAATTCAGCTTGCTCGGCATCGTCAATATCCGTAGCCTTAAATTCAGTAGCCCCATGTTTTCGAATTCTGTCAACTGGGGGCTTATTTGACCTTATTTGGTCAGATACCGGAGGTATGGTAGGTGCGGGGGTTGTGTTTGTCGGGAACGGAGGTTGTGGAACAGCCGTATTAGTTCGAATGTATTGGTTGAACGAATCATTCATCACGCTATAAAAAGCTTGTCTAGCTTCATCATTCGGATTACTAGCAATAGGTTGAGAGTCCACCGGCGCTGTCCCTTGTGCGGGAGTAGGCGCTACACTCTCAAGATCATCAGCTACCGCTCGGTCGGGATCGGGATCCATTGCTATAAATAAACACATTTGCAAATGTTAGAAATCACCACACTATCAAATAATCACATAAAACGACATGTATAGCTAAACCCAACGCATTACGGTAGTCCTAGAATCGACTAAACCGTAGCTCTGATACCAATAAAATTGTAACACCCCGTACCCGAGACCGTTGCCGGAGTCGAACACGAGGTGCTAACCGACTTTATTCATTTACTCTCACAGTCCATTTAAAAATTTTCCAGACAACTGGCTAACTGCATCACTGTCACCTTAAAAATCATATCTTGAGTTCCAAAACTCGAAAATCAGTTTCGTAATTTTTCCCTCAAACTAGACTCATATGTCCATCTACATATTTTTTCTAGAATTTTTGGTCGGGCCAATTAGTACAGTTTATTAGTTAAAGTCTCCCCTTTTACAGGGTGTGACTACACTGACCTTCATGCATTACGACTTGGATATCTCCCTGTACAGGGCTTCAATACTAATTCCGTTTGTTTATATAGAAACTAGACTCAAAAAGGAATCTATACATATATGGCATGACTTCTTAATGTCTCTGGTTAATTTACAATGAATTTCCAAAGTCGGAACAGGGAATCCAGAAACCGTTCTGGCCATGTCTCACAAAAACTTAAATATCTCTTAACATACTATTCATATGAATGTTTTGTTACTTTCCTATGAAAATAGATTCATCAAGGTTCGTTTAAATAATTTATTCACTATTTAATTCCATTCCTACTGTTTTTAGTGATTTTTTAAATCTACATCACAGCTGCTGTCAGCATCTGCCTTTAAGGTGGACTTTACCTATTTCATAGTTTCCATGATTCAACTAGCCCTTTCTGCATAAATAGCACAAATTATGATAGTGATTAACCATTCCAATGGCCAATCCTTGCCAAGCATATCCACACCTCTCAATAACCATGTCCATACCATATGATTATAACATTATGCTCAAAACATACATAAGCCATTTTCGCATGGATATCCAAAATTATACAAATCCAAAGGGGTCCATGACCCACAACAGAAAGGGTAGTCCTATACATGCCATTTCAAAGTTCAACCAAAAGTATACCAAAAGGAGCTTTGATAGTGTGGGCGACTTCGACTTCAAAATCCCGAGTCCGATAGCTGAAGAACCAAAATCTATAAAACAGAGAATCAAAGAAACGGAGTAAGCATTAAATGCTTAGTAAGTTTTGAGCAAAGAATTTAAGCACATCCAAGTATAGCATCCATATAACTAAACGGATAATTCCATATATACATATTCTCAAATCATTCCTACTTCACATTCCAACCCTATATTCATACATAAGGGATCATCTTAGCCAAATACGGAAGCTCACTACTCGATTGGCGAATATTATTCAAGGAATCAACTATTCCAATGCACATACGAAACATACCTCATTGTTGGGATGTTACAAGCGTATTAACTGAAATTTTTACAGCAAGATCGTTCATTCCCGAATCACGTACCTTCAGAATTTAACCAGATGTAGCTACTCGTTGAAACGCCTTTGGGATATAGCCCGGTTATAGTAACTCGCACAAATGCCTTCAGGACTTAACCCGGATTTAGTAACTCGTACCAATGCCTTCGGGCTTAGCCCGGAATTAGTAACTCGCACAAATGCCTTCGGATCTTAGTCCGGATATAGTCACTTAGCACAAAGCCTTCGGGACCTAGCCCAGACATCATTCGAATAACCATGCACATTTATCAATAAATCATGACACATCCGTATTTCATTTTCATTAGCAAAGCTCAAACACAAGACACTTATCACACTTGCAATTTCGGCTCATTAGCCACATACAAAGAGCATGATCTAATCAAATCATAATCTAAGTTCCATTACTCGAAAACTTACCTCGGATGTGGTCGAACGATTTCGGCGGCTATTCGATAACTTTTTCCTTTCCTTTATCCAACTGTGGTCCTCTAAGCTCTTGAGCTAATTCAAACAAATTTAACTTATTAAAGTCTCATTATGCTAGCTTATGGCCGAATATGACAAGGAGTTTAATAGGTCATATGGCCACCCTTTAGCTCAAATACACAATGGTCATGCGCATTTTTAATCACATTAAGCAATTTAACACAATTCATTTGCACATCAAAAGAGAAGCTCAAGGTACTTAGCCCATATATACATTAGACATTAGAGTCACATATGTACAAAATCACGAATCGAATTCAACATATTAGCTAATATTTCCCCTTAGCCGAATTTTCTAAGTCAAGATAAAGCCATCAATATGCTTACCTATGGCCGAACATACACATCAACTTATGTACTCATTCATGTGGCCGAACATACACATCTATGCTAAGGCCGATTGCAACACTTAGTACATTCTACAAGTATGGTCACTTGTATTGACTAAACACCATTTTGTTTCAAGTTCAAAACTAGGCTAGTACACATATATACACTATTAAAGCATCCTCTCCCTTTCCATCAATTCAACACATGCATTACTCATTAATATACAAAATTATATTCGGCCTTGGCACACAACTTGCTAGCCGATTCTTCTCCATATATCAACTAATGCACATATGTGCTCATTTGTTAGACTCTACTTCATCTAACAACAACCATATTTCTCCTCTACTTTCTACCATGGCCGAATGCATCTCACACCATACCATTTCGATTTTGGTCATGGTTAAACAAAGAACTTAATGTCTCACTCAAAAAATGCTAAAAAGAAGATTCAAGAGTCATCAATCCACCATCACATGCATCATTACAAAGCTTCATTTTTTTGGCATGTAAATGACATCAACACCTAGCAAGAATGTAACACCCCGTACCCGAGTCCGTTACCGGAGTCAAACACAAGGTGCACACAAACTTGACTTAATCATTTTCACAGTCCATTTAAAAATTTCCAGACAAGCTGGTTACTGCGTCACTGTCGCTTTAAAAATCATATCTTGAGTTTCAAAGCTCGAAAATCAGTTTCGTAATTTTTCCCTGAAATTAGACTCAAATTTCCATCTACATATTTTTTTCTAGAATTTCTGGTAGGGCAAATTAGTACAGTTTATTAGTTAAAGTCTCCCATGTGACAAGGGTCGACTACACTGACCTTCGCGCGTTACAACTTGAATATCTCTCTGTAAAGTGCTTCAATACTGATGCCGTTTGTTTCTATAGAAACTAGACTCAAAGAGGAATCTATACATATATGGCATGACTCCTAATTATCCCTGGTTAATTGACAATGAATTTCCAAAGTCGGAATAGGGGGTCCAGAAACCGTTCTGGCCCTGTCTCACGAAAACCTAAATATCTCTTAACATACAACTCATATGACCGTTTCGTTTCTTCCATATGAAAGTAGATTCATCAAGGTTCATTTACATAATTTATTCACTAATTTATTCCATTCCTGATATTTTTAGTGAGTTTTCACATCCACACCACTGCTGCTGACAGCATCTGCCTTTATGGTAGACTTTACCTATTTCATAATTTCCATGATTCAATTGGCCCTTTTTGCATACATAGCACAAAGTGTGATCATGATTAACCATTCCAATGGCTAATCGTTTCAAAACAATTCCATACCTCATAATGATCAACATACAAACGATTATAGTACTATGCTAAAAACGTAACCAGTAACTGACATAGAACCTTGCTTAAGCTCAAGAAATTCCTTCCGTTTTTGATCAACAAATCTCTGACTGATATACTTTTTCCGTAACTCAGTTTGGAAAAACTCCCAAGTTACTTGCTCTCGGGGCACAACAGAAGTCAGAGTGCTCCACCAATAGTAGGCAGAATCACGTAACAAGGAGATAGTACACTTTAGGCATTCATCGGGTGTACAAGATAGCTCGTCGAGTACTCGGATAGTGTTGTCCAACCAAAATTCAGCTTGCTCGGCATCGTCGCTATCCGTAGCTTTAAATTCAGTAGCCCCATGTTTTCGGATTCTGTCAACTGGGGGCTTATTCGACCTTATTTGGTCAGTTACCGGAGGCATTGTAGGTGCGGGGGTTGTATTAGCCGGGAATGGAGGTTGTGGAACAGCCGTGTTAGTTCGAATGTATTGGTTGAACCAATCATTCATCACGCTATAGAAAGCTTGCCTAGCCTCATCATTTGGATTGCTAGCAACAGGTTGAGAGTCCGCCGCTGTCCCTTAAAGGGAGCAGCGCCACACTCTCCACATCATCAGCTATCGCTTGGTTAGGATCGGGATCCATTACTATAAATAAACACAAATTCAAACGTCAGAAATCACCACACTATCAAATAATCACATAAAATGGCATGTATAGCTAGACCCAAACGCATTACGGTAGTCCTAGAATCGACTAAACCGTAGCTCTGATACCAATAAAATTGTAACACCCCGTACCCGAGTCCGTTACTGGAGTCGAACACAAGGTGCACACAAACTTGACTCAATCATTTTCACAGTCCATTTAAAAATTTCCAGACAAGCTGGTTACTGCGTCACTGTCGCTTTAAAAATCATATCTTGAGTTTCAAAGCTCGAAAATCAGTTTTGTAATTTTTCCCTAAAATTAGACTCACATTTCCATCTACATATATTTTTCTAGAATTTTTGGTCAGCCCAATTAGTACAGTTTATTAGTTAAAGTCTCCCATGTGACAAGGGTCGACTACACTGACCTTCGCGTGTTACAACTTGAATATCTCTCTGTACAGGGCTTCAATACTGATGCCGTTTGTTTCTATAGAAACTAGACTCAAAGAGGAATCTATACATATATGGAATGACTCCTAATTATTAGTGGTTAATTTGAAATGAATTTACAAAGTCGGAACAGGGGGTCCAGAAACCGTTCTGGCCCTATCTCACGAAAACCTAAATATCTCTTAACATACAACTCATATGACTGTTTCGTTTCTTCCATATGAAAGTAGATTCATCAAGGTTCATTTACATAATTTATTCACTAATTTATTCCATTCCTGATATTTTTAGTGAGTTTTCACATCCACACCACTGCTGCTGACAGCATCTGCCTTTAAGGTAGACTTTACCTATTTCATAATTTCCATGATTCAATTGGCCCTTTTTGCATACATAGCACAAAGTGTGATCATGATTAACCATTCCAATGGCTAATCGTTTCAAAACAATTCCATACCTCATAATGATCAACATACAAACGATTATAGTACTATGCTAAAACATTATATAAGCCATTTTCGCATGGCTATCTAAGTTTACACAAAACCGAAAGGTACATGACCTACAACAAAAGGGTAGTCCTATACATGCCATTTCAAAGTTCAACCAAAATTTGTACCAAAAGGGGCTTTGATAGTGTGGATGACTTCGACTTCAATGATCCCGAATCCGATAGCTAACGAGCAAAATATATAAAACAAAGAGCCAAAACAACGGGTAAGCATTTTAATGCTTAGTAAGTCTCAAGTAATGAAATCAGCTTTGACTAAAGTATTACATTCACATAGCTAAATGAATCACTTTAGTAATACACATTCTCATAATCATATACACACACAAGGTATCAACCTATCTAAGAGCCGAAAGTTCGTTAGTCGATCGAACGAACACTATTTCAAACGAATCGACTTTTCCGATGCACATGTAAACATACCTTATCATATGGGTTTTTCAAGCGTATTAATTGAATTTATTACCGCACAAAAACGCTCACCTTCAAACCTAGCTTCTTCGGAATTTAGCCGGATATAACCACAAGCACAATTGCCTTCGGGTCTTAACCCGGATTTGGTATCTTGCACAAATGCCTTCGGTCTTAGCCGGATATGACAACTTCATACGAATGCCTTGGTCTTAGCCGGATATAATTACTAGCATAAATGCCTTGGGACTTAGCCGGATATATTCACTAGCATAAATGCCTTCGGGACTTAGCCCGGGTATCATTCAAATGCTCATGTATACATATATCAATAATCACGACACATCCATATTTCATTTTCGTTACTAAGGCTCAAACACAAAATATTTATCAAACCTTTCCAATTTCGGCTCAATAGCCACACACAAAGAGCATGATTTCAATTAACTTTATAACTTAGTCCCTACGCACATTCGGCTGTCCGCCATAATATGACAAATCATTTCAATATAATTCAAGTAGGGTCATTACTCGAAGACTTACTTCGGACGTGGTCGAGCGATTTCGACGGCTACTCGACTACCTTTTCCTTCCCTTTATCGGATTTAGCTCCCCTTTGCTCTTGAGCTTAATTTAACAAATAAATTGATTTAATCATTTGAGCATCGAAAGAGGAATTCAAGGTACTTAGCCAATATATATACTCATTAGGCATCAAAGTCACATATGTACGAAATCATGAATCGAACTCAACACATTAGTTAATATTCCTCTTAGCCGAATTTTCTAAGCCAAGAATAGGCATCAATATGCTTGCCTCTAACCGAATGCATGCACACCAATTCCCCTCATGTGGCCGAATATGCATGTCCATGTTGAGGCCAATTATACACTTAATACCACACAAAAACAGCATACATTTTACTAACTAACGCATTCCATATTGTAACTCAATACGCATCAATCATTTACTTCATAACCGAAACACCATCATATGTAATTATATGCCTTGAGATAGTATATATGTCATACCAATACATCATGTGCAAACATATATATATATATACATGCAAGAGCCGAATCATAAGGCTGATTATGACTATCTCATATATCTTCATTATGGCCGAATGCTCCTTCTACACCATTTACCTTCACAAAGCATGAATTTCATCATCCAACTTACAAGCTTACAATGTCATGAAGTTTAACCTCATAGTATCTATCAAACTCTCACTCAAAATTGCTAAAAAGAATATTCAATAATCATTAATCCACCATCACATGCACCATTGCAAAGCTTCACTTTTAGCATGCAAATGATATCAACACAATCTCACCTTAGCGAATATCATCTCCATGACATAGTAAGGATTTGAACCATGGCTAGTTAGAACTCAAGCTAACTACTAAAATATACATGAATCTCATGGCAAAACATCAAACTTACCTTAATAGTGACCTAGGATAGCCGAATGCTTCACTCCTTCTTCCCTTTTTCCTTCAATTTTCGCCAAAAGATGTTCAAGGATTAACACACACATTTCTTTTTCTTCTTTGTATTTTCTTCCTAGTTTTGGCTCAAAGAAAGGATGAACAAATTTGTTTTCTTTCTTTTCCTTCAACTCACTGCAATGGGGGATTACACCTTCTCTCCTTTTTTTTTTCAATTCTTTATTCCTCACCTTAGTTTAATTTTTCCTCCCATATTGCACCAACAAAACATGTCTATGACATGTTTTGCCCATCCTCCCTTATCATGGCCGCCACCACTTATAAAAGGGGGTATTTGACATGCAAGACCATTGTTTTGCATGCATGCTTTAATTAGTCATCACACATTTCCTATCCTACTTTCAAAGTTCACTACTAGGTCCTTTTAGTGAAATTCACATTTATGACCCTAAATCAAATCATCAAAAATGTCACACACAAATTAACACATATCATAGGCATCAAAATGAATATTAAATTATTTTATGCCTCGATTTTGTGGTCCCGAAACCACTTCCCGACTAGGGTCAATTTTGGGCTGTCACAAAGAATGATGCATCCATGGCCGAGTGTCATTTCCATCACCTAGCAAGATTTAGACCATGGGCTAGGTAGAACTCAAGCTAACAACTAAAACATGCATGCATCTCATGGAACATCATCAAACATACCTTAGCCTAGTTACATGCATGGCCGAACCTCTTCAACCTTTCTTCTTCCTTCCTCCTTAAAATTTTCGGCCAAGGATGAACCAAAGGATGAACACTTTTTTTTTTTTCTTTTCTTTCCTTCAACTCACGACAATGGGGGGCATGGATGAGACCATTTCCTTTTTTTTTTCATCACTCCTCCCTTTCATTATTTAATTACCATGCTCATTATTTTATTTTTCCTTGCATAATGCATTAAGCCAACATGTCTATGACATGTTTTTTTAGCCATAACATCTTGTCCACCCATGCTCATGGCCGGCCACTACAAATTAGGGGGGGAAAATTGACATACAAGTCCTCCCTTTTGATTACATGCACTATTAGATCCTTATAGATTAGCCTATCACATTTCAAAAGTGTCACACAAGTCCTATGTACTCCATTCATATGCAATTAACTAAATCGAAGCTTAAAAATTTTCGCACATTCATATTCACATATTTTAGACAATAAATATCACATTCAAATAATTTGGTGACTCGGTTTAGCGGTCCCGAAACCGCTTTCCGACTAGGGTCACTTTAGGGCTGTCACAACTCTCTAGATAGATTGGTTGAGTTATATGTTTCAGAGATTGTCAGATTAAATGGTGTACCAGTTTCCATTATTTCTGATAGAGATCTACGGTTCACATCTCGATTTTGAAATAAATTACAAGAAACTCTGGGAACATAGTTACATTTCAGTATTGCATTCCATCTTCAGACTAATGGTCAATCTAAACGTGTGATACAAATTTTAGAAGATCTTCTTCGGTGTTGCGTGCTAGAATTCGAAGGTAACTGGGAAACGTATCTACTTTTAGTTGAATTTTCATACAATAATAGCTATTAGTCAAGCATTAGAATGGCACCATACGAGGCTTTGTATGGTCGTAAATGTAGAACTCCGTTATCTTGGATAGAGCTTAGTGAGAAAAAGATACACAGTGTTGATTTAATCTGTGAGACTAAAGAAAAGGTAAAAGTGATTCGGGATAGTTTGAAAGTAACTTCTGATCGTCAAAAGTCTTATGCTGATCTTAAACGAAAGGAAATAGAATTTCAGGTTGGTGATAAGGTATTCTTGAAAGTATCACCTTGGAAGAAAGTTCTTAGGTTCAGTCGTAAAGGAAAACTGAGTCCACGGTTCATCGAGCCATATGAAATTATTGAAAGAATCAGATCTACTGCGTACTGATTAGCATTACCACTAGAGCTTGATAAAATTCATAATATTTTCCATGTGTCTATGTTGCGTCGTATGAGCCAAATCCTTCGCATGTTATTTCTCCAAAAAAAGTTGAAATTCAATCTGATATGACTTACAGTGAGGAACCGATCAAATTCTTACACGGGAAACGAAAAAGTTAAGAAATAAAAGGTAGCTTTAGTGAAAGTTCTTTGGCAACAACATGGAATAGAAAAAGCTACATAGGAACCGGAGAAAACAATGAGAAAGCAATATCTGAACCTCTTTACTGGTAAGATTTTTGAGGATGAAAATTCTTTAAGAGGGCAAAGTTGTAACAGCTCGTTTTCAGTGAAATCGGAGCAGTAGTTTTGGGACCACAAATCCGAGTCAGAAAGAAAATTTTATTTTAATATTATTGCATGATCTGCAATATGATAGTAATAACATATGAAAATTTCGTTAAGAAAATTTTTACCGATTACATGTTTAATTTTGGAAAAGACCAAATTGCATAAAATGAAAAAGTTGAGTTCTAGTAGCTATAAGTATCAAAAAGGTATGGAATTCAAAATTTGACATCCTTATATGGTAATTAGACCATTAAGAGAAGTTAGTAGATAATTATGGTGATTATCCATGAAAATTTAATTAAAGAAAATGATGAAATTGGAAAGTTGAAAAATTAAAAGATGATAAGTTAATTAAATAATAGAAAATATAATTTTATCATCATGTTCCCCAAATTTTCTATGGAAACCCTAGCTAAGAGAAAAGAATCCAAGCAAGCTTAATTAGGTAATTAATTTTGTCCCGTTTTTAGTAATTTTTACATTTCCAAGATCGTAATAACCTAATCTATCTATTTTGGTGATTATCAAAGTATTAAAATTTTTCCAGGGATGAGTATGCTGAAATTTTGAAATTTATGGTATAAAATGAAAGGTTGATGATAGATAAACAACTTTTGTAAAGAAAATTTCCATGAAATTGTGATTCAGAGACTAAATTGAAGAGATGTAAAATTCATGGAAAATTTCTTATTTTTATGAAATACAAGGACTGTTATTGTTATATGTTCAATTTGGTTAGGCTTGGAATAAGGATTAAATTGTATGAATTTCATTTTCCAAGCCTAGGGATGAAATTGGAATTAATTAAAAGTATAGGGGAAAAATGATACTTTTGCGTAAGATGTAAGTTGGATTGAATTGATTATGAAAGGTGTTAAATTGATGTTAAATTCATTTATATAGATCCGAAAAGATCAAATAAAGAGTTAGATTGAGAAAAAGAAAAAGTATCAGATTAGTAGATCTTCGTATACGAGCAAGTGACGAGGTAAGCTCGTGTAAGTAATTTGCGTATAGTTATATGTTTGAATTAAATGTTGTATATGTGATGTAACACCCCGTATCCGGAGACCGTTTCCGGAGTCGGACACGAGGGGTTTGCAGACTTAAATCACTCGCTTTCACAGTCCATTTTAAAAATTTCCAGGCAGTTGGCTAACTGCGTCACTGTCACTGTAAAAATCATATCTTGAGTTCCAACACTCAAAAATTAGTTTCATAATTTTTCCCTAAAACTAGACTCATATGTCCATCTACATATTTGTTTCTAGAATTTTTGGTCAGGCCAATTAGTACAGTTTATTAGTTAAAGTCTCCCCTGTTACAGGGTATGACTACACTGACCTTCATGCATTACGATTTGGGTATCTCCCTGTACAGGGCTTCAATACTGATTCCGTTTGTTTCTGTAGAAACTAAACTCAAAAAGGAATCTATACATATATGGCATGACTTCTAAATGTCTCTGGTTAATTTATAATGAATTTCCAAAGTCAGATCAGGGGATCCAGAAACCGTTCTGGCCCTGTCTCACGAAAACTTCAACATCTCATAATATACTGTTCATATGAGCGTTTCGTTACTTTCCTATGAAAATAAATTCATCAAGGTTCGATTACATAATTTATTCGCTATTTAATTTTATTCCTACTATTTTTAGAGATTTTTCACATCCACATCACTGCTGCTGCCAGCATCTATTTTTAAGGTAAACTTTGCCTATTTCATGATCCTCCATGGATCAACTAGAGTTTGTCATACATATACCAAAAGTGATCATGAATAACCATTCCCATGACTAACCGTTACCAACATTTCCATACCTCTCGACGGACAACATACAAAACGATTATAATGCTATGATCAAAGTATACTTAAGCCATTTTCGCATGGCTATCCAAATTTACACAAAACCGAAAGGTACATGACCTACAACAAAAGGGTAGTCCTATACATGCCATTTCAAAGTTCAACCAAAAATATACCAAAAGGAGCTTTGATAGTGTGGGCGACTTCGACTTCAAAAATCCCGAGTCCGATAGCTGACGAACCAAAATCTATAAAACAGAGAATCAAAGAAACGGAGTAAGCATTTAATGCTTAGTAAGTTTGAGTCATGAAATTAGACACAACCAAAATATAGCATTCATATGGCTAAACGGATAATCTCATATGCACAAATTCTCAATATCATACTTACTTCACATTACCGACCCTTATATTCATACACAAAAGATCAACTTAGCCAAGGTAGGAAGCTCATTAATTTCTTGGCGAATATTATTTAAACGGAATCACTACCCCAATGCATATCTAAACGTACCTCATCGTTGGGTTTTACGAGCGTATCAATCTAACTTATTACAGCAAGATCACTCGTTCTCAAACCAAGTACCTTGAGTTTAGCGGATATAGCCACTAGCTCAAATGCCTTCGGACTTAGCCCGGTTATGGTAACTTGCACAAATGCCTTCGGACTTAGCCCGGTATAATAACTTCGCAAACGCGCCGGGACTTAGCCGGATATAGTAGCTTCAGACGAATGCTGCGGGACATAGCCAGGATATAGTAGCTTCATACGAATGCCTTGGGACTTAGCCCGAATTAGCCACTAGGTCAAATGCTCTCGGGACTTAGCCCGGTTATCATCCGAACATTCATGCACATATCAATAAATCATGACACATCTAATTTCATTTTCATAATTAGAATTCAAGCACAAGTCACGTATTAAGCATTCCCATTTGGTCACTAGCCACATACAAACAGCATGGTTTAGTTTGCTTTATAACACGATCTCTATGCACATACGGCTACCCGTCATAATATAGACTAATTAACTCAACATATAATTCAAGTAAAAATCATCATATCATTGTATATTTGTTATGCTCATACATTATGACTTAATCAAATCATAAACTAAGTCTCATTGCTCAAAACTTACCTCGGATGTTGTCGAACGATTTCGATGGCTATTCGACCACTTTTTCCTTCCTTTATCGGATTTAGTTCCCTTTGCTCTTGAGCTTAATTTAACAAATAAATTGATTTAATCATTTGAGCATCAAAAGAGGAACTCAAGGTACTTAGCCCATATATATACATTAGACACTAAAGTCACATACATATGAAATCATGAATCAACTCAACACATTAGCCAATATTCACCTTAGCCGAATTTTCTAAGTCAAGATAAAGCCATCAATATGTTTACCTATGGCCGAACATACACATCAACCTATGTACTCATTCATGTGGTCGATTATATTCGGTCATGCATACACACATAAAATCAATTCGGATACTCTATCAATCCAACATACATTCGCAATAGTCCATAATTCTCTCTCTACCACTCATTTCACACTTAACAAAGCTTCCATTCGAACTCATTAGTGAGTATCAATTAACTTAAGCTATCTTTTAAACCTTTATTATCACTTCATGCCAAACCAAAGACCACATTCGGCACTTTCATCCACCATTCTACCAAGCATGCAATATTCAACCACAACCAACTCACATTCGGCCCTAGTTCATAACAAGGTAGTCGAATTCTTTTTATGGTTCAAACACTCATCCATCATCATCATTCACCTAATTTTAACATGAAACAACAAAACTCACCATTATTAACTACCATAGTCAAAAACCTTACTCAATCTAAAATCAAAATTTCGTCATGGGTTACAAAAATCACTTGATATCTCACTCAATATCAACTAAAATTTCAAGAGCTAGTACAAACTTCCTTACCTTAATAGTGACCTAAGATGACCGATTGCTTCACTCCCTTCTTCTTCCTTTCAATTCGGCCAAGAAAAACCAAAGAACACAACTTGTTTTTCTTTCTTCCTTAGAACATTCGGCCAAGAGAAATTAGAAAGAGATGGACACTTTTTTTTTTGTTTTCTTTCTTACCTTCACGGCAATGGGGAGGGGGAGAAACAATCTCACCATTCTTTTCCTTTTTCCATTTCTTTATTACCCATACTCATTATTTTATTGTTCCTAACATACATCACTACATAACATGTTTGTGACATGTTTCCACTCATGGCATGGCCGGCCATTAGCTCAAATATTGGGCAATTTGACATGCAAACCCACCATTTCTATAACATGCATTATTAGGCCACTTTACATTTGCTAGCACATTTCTAAATTTTCTCACATAAGTCCTATGTACTCCATTCACATGCAATTAACTAAATCAAAGCTTAAAAATTTTCGCACATTCATATTCACATATTTTAGACAATAAATATCACATTTAATTAATTTGGTGACTCGGTTTAGCGGTCCCGAAACCGCTTTCCGACTAGGGTCACTTTAGGGCTGTCACATGTGAATTGTACAAATGCTATGAAAATATGAAATTGATCACATTTTCAATAATGCTCAATAAGTAATAATTCCCATCTGAATAAATGAAATTCAATGGATACAGATTTATCGTATTGGTTGTGGCCCTACATATGTTGCGGACACACCATAGCTCTTTACGAGCATTCTGATAGAAAGCCCTCTCAAGCTTCTCGTTACATGGTTCCTGCGAGTATCCCGATCGGTATTGACCCTGCATGTGTTATGGTCATACCGCATCTCTTTGTAAGCGACCTGTTATATGATCGGTATGAATCCTGCATATAATGTGATACCATAGCTCTTTATGAGTGTCCTGATATAGGCTCTTTGTGAGGTTCTTGATATGGCTCGCTTGAACTTCCTATTATATGGCTATCCAGAGCTCCCCTGATAATAACTTTTCGGAGTTACCTATTAAGCTCAATGAGTTTCCTGTTTAAACTCTTATGAGTTTCCTGTTATAGCTCGGATAAGCTTCCTGTTACATGGCTCACATGAGCATCCTGTTATATGGCTCGAGAGAGTGCTTCCTGATTATGTGCTTTAATGAACATCTCTGAATATGAGTTGACAGATCACTATTTTGTACTCCTTGTGTGTACTACCCAAGTATCCATTGATATGTCAATAATTCAACGAACAAAACTCTTGATGTAAGAAAATATGAGATTTAAATGAATTATATCTCAAATTTCCCTAAAATACCTAGAAATTATTACTTCATGAGCTCATCTCTATTTTCTTGATAATCATGTAAATTTCATGACTAACTTGTTTGATGAAATCATGAGTTGAAGCAATTGGCCAAATTGTTTTGGGTGCATGTTTGTATGCTTACATTAAATAAACATGATTGGTAAGTTAAATTTTTGTTATATGAACTTACTAAGCATTATATGCTTACTCTATTTAATTTTCTCTATTTTATAGTACTTAGAAGCTTGTAAAGGTTGGAAATCAGTCAAAGCATCATCACATTATCCTTCAGCTCGTTTTGGTATAAACAGCAAACTTATTTTGGTATAATGACATGTATAGGTTAAATTGGCCAATGATGGCATGTATATGGTTGGTTGTAACTAGCCATCAGAACGGCTAGTAATGGCATGTTTGATGTATGTGTAGGAGGTTATACCATGTTTAATATATATGTGCTTGGTATGATAGATTGAATTTTGATAAACTTATATGATTATACCAATAGGTAACTTTGAATACTTAAATACATGTGATGATATCATGCATAAGATTGGTTTTGACATGGTTTTAATGTCTTAAATGGGTTGATGAATGTATTCAAGTGTTGTTGTAGGTTGAAGGTAAATTTGGGTGAGAAAAGTGGTTTTGTAAATGGCATATTTTCGTCCACACGAGTAGACACAGGGGTTGTAACAGCTTGATTTTAGCTAAATCAGAACAGTGGTTTCAGAACCACAAATCCGATGTCAAAAAATTATTTTAATATTATTTGTGGTGTTTACAGCATATTATTTGATGTATGTGAAAATTTTGTGAGCTAATTTTATCGTTTGAATAGTCAATTTGAGAAAAAAGACTAAATCGCGTAAAATACAAAAGTGCTATTCTATTAGCTAAAGGTGTCTAATAGTTATAGAACTTTAAATTTAAGGTCCTTATGAGGTAATTAGACCATTATTATGATAGTGGATGATAATGGCATGTCATTTGGTGTAATTAATAAATGTCATTAAGGTTAATTTTGTAAATTGTTAATAAAAGTTAATCAAAACATAACAAAATGAATTTTTGTCCATCTTTTCTCCCTTTGGCCAAATATTGAAGAAGAAAAGAAGCCATTGATGAACATTTAACCCATACAAGTAACTTGATTAAGGTACGGTTTGAGCTCGATTTTTTATGATTTTTACGTTTTTGAGATCGTTGCTTTGTATTTTAGTTAGCCCATACCTTAATTTTAAAAACTGTTAAAGAATTTTCATGTTGCCATTGTTGAATACTAGAGTATTTTGATAATTGATGATTGATTATGAAAGTTTGTTGATAGTTAAACTGGTTTTGTAAAGTGATTTTTTACAAAAATGTCAAAAAGTGATTAAATTGTGAAATATACAAATTGAGGGGTTGAAATGTGAAATAAATGAAAGTTTTGGGCTGATAGGGACTGATGTATAAATCAGCTAAGAATGGATTAAGTTGAATTGTGTGAATTTTGTATATTTGTGAAATAGGGACTAAAATGATTAAATGTGAAATTTTAGGGGCTAATGTGTAAAAATGCCGAAATGTGTATTTTTGGACTAAATTCAATGAGTAGGTGATTAAATGAATTAATTTTGAATACATTTAGACCAAGAAAAGAGGAATCTGGAATTAGATCGGGGGAAATGCAAGATTATCGAGTAATTGACTCGTTCCGCTGTTTTCATACCCGAAGTAATGTAATATCCCGAATTAAGGCCTAATCAAAATAGTGGTTTCGTGACCACAAATCTGAGATAGAAATAATTATTTTATAATTATTTTGAGGTTTATGATATGATTGCATAATTGTGTGAAAATTTCGTGAAGAAATTTTTGGCATAACGAGTTTAATTTAAAGTTAGGGACTAAACCGAGTTTTTCACCTTGGGGTGCTCCCGTGTTATTTGTGAAAAAGAAGGATGGTTTATGAGGTTGTGTGTTGATTATCAGCAGTTAAACAAGGTGATAATAAAAAACAAGTATCCGTTGCCAAGAATTGATGATTTGTTTGATCAGCTAAAAGGAGGGACATGGTTTTCAAAGATTGACTTGAGATCTGGGTATTATCAGCTGCGAGTAAAAGAGTCGGATGTGCCTAAAACTGATTTTAGAACAAGGTACGGTCATTATGAATTTTTAGTTATGCCATTCGGGTTGACAAATGCTCCTGCTGTGTTTATGGATTTAATGAATCGCATATTTCGACCATACTTGGACAAATTCGTTGTGGTGTTTATAGATGATATTTTAATTTATTCAAAAGATGAGACAGAGCATGCTGAGCATTTGAGGACAGTTTTGTAAACTTTGAGAAATAAGTAGCTGTCTGCTAAACTTAGTAAAACTGAATTTTGGCTCCAGGAAGTTGGATTTTTGGGTCATATTGTTTCAGGTGATGGTATACGGGTTTATCCTAGTAAAATTTCAGCCATTGTTGATTGGAAACCACTAAAAAATGTAACCAAAGTTAGAAGTTTCTTGGGGCTAGCTAGGTATTATCGGCAGTTTGTAAATGGATTTTCTATAATTGCTGCTCCTATGACTAGACTACTCCGAAAGAATGTTAAATTTGAATGGACGGAAGAATGTCAACAGAGTTTTGAAGAATTGAAAAAGTTATTAACAGAGGCACCAGTGTTAGTACAGCCTGAATCAGGTAAAGAATTTGTGGTGTATAGTGATGCTTCTCTAAATGGTTTGGGGTGTGTACTTATGCAAGAGGGAAAAGTGGTGGCTTATGCTTAGAGGCAATTAAAACCTCATGAGAGGAATTATCCTACTCACGATTTGGAATTGGCTGCGGTGGTGTTTGCTTTGAAGATTTGGCGACATTATTTGTATGGTGAAAAGTGTCGGGTATATACCGACCACAAAAGTCTTAAGTACTTGATGTCACAAAAAGACTTGAATTTGAGACAGGGAAGATGGTTGGAGTTATTGAAAGATTATGAGCTTGTTATTGATTATCATCCGGGAAAAGTGAATGTGGTTCCGATGCTTTAAGTAGAAAGTTGTTGTTTGCTTTGAGAGCTATGAACACTCAGTTGAAAATGTCAGATAATGGTTCGATTCTAGCAGAGTTAAGAGCAAGACCGATGTTTTTACAAGAGATTTCTAAAGCTCAAAAAAATGATCAAGATTTGCAAGCCAAGAGAAAGCAGTGTGAAGCTGATACGGGATCAGATTTCAGAATCGGTTCTGATGGTTGCTTGATGTTTAAAAATCGGGTTTGTGTACCGAAAATGTGACATCCCTAAATTGACCCTAGTCGGAAAGTGGTTTCGGGACCACTAAACCGAGTCATAATAATAATTAACCATCATAATTGATGCTCATTATATGTATATATGCATGTGTGAAAATTTCATGTTTGGATTTTGTTAATTGTAAGTGAATTTTTATCAAATAGGACTTATGTGAGAAAATTTTGAAATGTGCTAGGCAAATGTAAGGTGGCCTATTAATACATGTGGGAAAGTGTTGTCCTTGCATGTCAAATTAGCCAAAATGAAGCATGATGGCCGGCCATACTATGGGTGGAAACATGTCTCCAACATGTTAGACTAGTGATGCATGTAGGAAACAATAAATTAAGAAAGTTAGCATTAAAGAAATGGAAAAAAGAAAATGATGATAACAAAAAAAAAAAAGAGTGTGGATGCTTTCCCCCCCCCCCTTGCCGTACATGAGAGAAACAAAAACAAAGAAAGAAAGAAAAAAATGTTCATTCTCTCATTTTCTCCTTGCTTGGCCGAATGTACTAAGAAGAAAGGGGGGGGAAGCTTGAGAAAATCAGCCATGGGAGTTTGCTAGACTAAGGTATGTTGATGTTATCCATGCGATTTATGCATGTTTTTAGTTGATAGTTTGAGTTCCACCTAACCCATGGTCTAAACCTTTACCATGAAATGGGGATGATATTCGGCCATGGGTGTTGTCTTCTTGGTATCATTGATGTTTGATGTTTGATGTTGTGGTGGTGAGGCATGAAGATGAGTTAAGGTTCAACTAAGGTGGATTTGTGGATGTTATTTGCATGCTAAAGGTAAAGCTTGTAATGATGCATGGTATGGTGTTGTATGGCATTTGGCCATGGTAGGAAATAAAAGGAAACTATGTTCGTTGTTCATGTCATTTGAATGAGAAGTGCTAGTAAGGTGAAGTACAAATGTTAGTGTTTGATTTACTAGTGTATATATGCATACTAGCCTAGTTGTGAACTTGAATCAAATTGGTGTTAAGTCGATACAAGCGACCTTACTTGTTGAATGTATCAAGTGTGGAAATCGGCCTTAACATGAATGTGTATGTTCGGCCACATGAACGAATACATATGTTGATGTGTATATTCGGCCTTAGGTAGCCTATTGAGGGCCTTAGCTTTTCCTTGATGCTTGAATGAATTGTATTGAATTGCTTGATGTAATATAAAATGTGCATGACCAATGTGTATCCAAGCAAAAGGGTGGCCATATGACCATTTAAACTCCTTGTCATATTCGGCCATAAGCTAGCATAATGAGGTTTTAATAAGTTAAATTTGTGTGAACTAGTTCAAGAACTCAAAGGATCAAAGTTGGACAAGGGGAAAGACAAAGTAATTGAATAGCCATTGAAAACGTGCGACAACATCCGAGGTAAGTCATTAAGCATATATTTGGTATTGATTTAAATGATCATAATATATATATGCAATTGTGTTTAATGAATTGATGTGTAAATGAAAATGTATGTGTATGGAATGATGCCATTGTTGAATGTATAAAGGCAGCAAAATGCATAAGGTATTGGTCACGGCACTAAGTGTGCGGGTATAAATGGACACGGTGACAAGATTGGCACTAAGTGTGCGGGTTTAAAATTGTACAGCACTAAGTGTGCGAGTTTGATTCTATAGCACTAAGTGTGCGAGCTGAAAATATATAGCACTAAGTGTGCGGATTCACTATATGCTCTGGTATTACAATTGGCACTGAGTGTGCGACATTATCGAGTTAATCCCGGACAGCGAATCGGGTAAGTACCTTGAGCTCATGACGAATAGGCAATATGTTCATGCTCGGGGTTGAGCTTGGTAAGCTTTAAATCTATGTGATGATTGCAATTGTGTGATTGTGGTGAAAATGAGTTAGTGTGTGAAAATGCCTCAAATATCTTATCGTATAAATATGAAATGTGGATGTATGGCTTGGTATGAGATTGAACCGAAAGGTCCGAGGAATTATGGTATAGTTCGATATGGATGAAGTACCTAGCCTTGTTTCATTGTTTCACTTTGTGATGAATTTAGCTAATGGATAATTGTAAAGTGCTTATGACTTACTGAGTTATAAACTCACTCGGTGTTTTCTTGTCACCCATTTTAGGTCTCTTGGACTCGTATTGTTGCGTGCTCGGAACCGTCGTTGAAGTTATCACACCGGCTGAAATATTTTGGTATTGTCTTCGTTGTTGAAGAACATTTGGCATGTATAGGCTATTATATTTTGTTGAACTGTGGGTTGTAAACTTTAAGCCATGTGAAAATGGCCTATGTGGTCGTCGAGTGGGATGCTAGAACCTATAGCCACGAGTCTTAGAAACTTTAATTTTGATAAGGTGGCCATAATTTGTGTCATGTTTGATGGATGATTAAGGCCAAGGAAAGATTCATGAAATTGGCATAGTCTACTGCAGTAACTGTTGCGGACAGCAGCAGTGAGGTGAGATTGAAAAATCACTAAAAATAGTTGAAGTAGAATTAAATAGTGAATAAATTATTCAATTTAACCTTGATGAATCTAGTTTAATATGGATGGAACGAAATGACCATATGAGCAGTATATTGAGAGATATTAAAGTTCTCGTAAGACAGGGCCAGAACGGTTTCTGGGTCCCCTGTCGTGACTTTGAAAATTTACTATAAATTATCCAGAAAGAATTAGAAGTCATGCCTTATATTTTCAGATTCCATTTTGAGTCTAGTTTCATTAGAAACAAACGACACCAGTATTAAAGCCCTGTACAGAGAGATATTCAAGTTTTAACGCGCGAAGGTCAGTGTAGTCGACTCCTGTAACATTGGTGTCTTTAACTAATAAACTGTACCAATTGGCCCAACCAAAAATTCTAGAAATAAATCCATGGATAGATATATGAGTCTAAATTCAGGGAAAATTTATGGAATCAGTTTCCGAGTTTCGAAACTCGAGATATGATTTTTATGGCGACAGTGACGCAGTTTTCCAGCCTGTCTGGAAATGCCAAATTGGTTGGTACCTTGAGAGGATTTGGCCCATTAACCCCTCGTGTCCGACACCGGCGACGGTCACGGGTTTGGGGTGTTACATTTCATTGGTATCAGAGCTATGGTTTAGTCGGTTCTAGGACTACCATAGCGCGTGTGAGTCTAGCTATACATGCCAAATTGTTAGTGCTTAATAATGTGATGACTTGACGGTTGAAATTTTTGTTTTGATTAGCAATGGAACCCGGTAGAGAGACCCTTGGCGGATGACGTTGAAAGTGTAGCGGCTGCTCCTGCGCAAGGGACACCGCCTGTTGAGCCTCGATCATCCGCGAATAATCAAAATGAAGGGCGAAACAAGCCTTCTTCACCATGATGAATGAGTGGGTCGCAATATGCCCGAACCAACCCGGCTGTCCAACCATTCCGAATTTAAATACTCCACCCCAAGAGCCATAATGCCTCCGATTCATCGATCCTGTGAGGTGAGTAAACCACCGTGGACTTGATTAGGAAGCGTGGGGCGAGGAGTTCAAGGCCATAGTTCTTGATGATGCCGAAAAGGCCGAGTTCGCTCGATAACACCATTAGAGTGTTAGATGGTATCATGCACACCGATGAATGTCTTAAGTGTGCTATATCCTTGTTCGAGACTCACTTACTATTGGTGGAGGACTTTAATTTCCATAGTCCCAAATGAACGAGTTACTTGGGATTTCTTTCAATCCAATTTGAAAGAAATACATTAGTCAACAGTTCATCGATCGAAGCGTAAGGAATTCTTGGAACTCAAGCAAGGCGGATGATCAGATATCGAATCTGAACATGAGTTCGTAAGACTTAGTCGGTATGCTCGGAGTGTGTGGCTGATGAGGTTGCGATGTGCAAAAGATTTGAAGAAGGATTGAATGAAGAGTTAAAGTTACTAGTGGGAATTTTGGAGATAAAGGAGTTCGTGACACTAGTCGAACGAGCACGCAAGGCGGAAGAACTTGGGAAGGAGAAGAAGAAGGCTGAATTTGAAGCAAGAGATTACCGTAAAAGATCGACGAGTAAAGCTCCGTTCTCGGCTGTAAAGAGGTTTCAGGAGGACACCAGAAGTCGAGGACGATGCGGGAATTTCCATTAGAGCCCGACCATTGGCGGACTCCCGAGCTACTTGATAGCTAGTGTGGGCAATAATCGTCAAGAGAGACAGAATGCCCCCAATGTGGAAGACGACACCTAGGTGAATGTTGGGGTAAGTGCATTAATAGGGCTCTGTTATGGATGCGGTTGAAGGACCACTTCATTAGAGATTGCACGGAGCTAGATGAGAGGAATAAGATGCAAGGTGCAAGACCTAGTGGAACGACGGTGGAGGTAGGCCCCGAGAATCTTTGGAGGTAGGGGTGGTAATCGAGAGGAGCCTCTAATACGGCTGTCCGATCCGAGACCCGTGCTCTGCTAGAGCATATGCCATTCAGCGCGAGAGGAGGCATCCTCCCCGACGTTATCATTGGTACTTTTACTCTCTTTGATACTATTGTGATTGCATTGATTGACCCGGCTCTACTCACTCATATGTATGTGAAACCTTAGCATCCAAGAAGACTCTACCGTTGAGTCTCTCGAGTTCGTAATTCGAGTGTCAAACCCTTTGGGTCAATACGTGCTTTCGTTGATAAAGTGTGCAAGAGATGCCCCTAATAATTCGAGAATCTGCTTTTCCGGCCGATCGATGCTTCTACCATTTCATGAATTGATGTTATTCTTGGTATGGATTGGTGACCGTACATGATGCGGTGGTGGATCGCAAAGGAAAACCATTGATTTGAGGAGTGCAAATAATGAGGTAGTCCGAGTCGAGTCTCTCGATTTAAAAGGAGCACCAATGATAATATCTTCTATGACCGCTCGGAGGTATGTGAAAAGGGTGTGAAACATACCTTGCGTATGTGTTTGGAAGTAAAGAGGCGAAAAAGAAACTCGAATCGGTACAGTGGTTTGTGAGTATTGAGATGTTTTTCCGAGGAGTTACGGATTGCCACCGGTTCGAGAAGTGGAATTCGCATCGGTTGTACCGGTACTACGCCGATTTCAATAGCCCCGTGTCGTATGGCATTAACGGAATTAAAGGAATTGAAGGTTCAATTGCAAGAATTGACGGATAGAGGTTTCGCTCGACCGAGTTTTTCTCCATGGGCGACTTTGTATTGTTTGTGAAGAAGAAGGACGGAACCATGAGGTTGTGCATCGACTATCGTCAACTCAATAAAGTGACGATAAAGAATAAATATCCATTGCCACGAATTGACGATTTGTTTGATCAATTAAAGGAGCCTCGGTGTTTTCAAAGATAGATTTGAGGTCGGGTACTATCGGTTGAGGGTCCGAGAATCGGACATACCCAAAACCTTTTAGAAGCGAGGTACGGTCACTACAAATTCTTGGTGATGCCGTTTGGGCTCACTAATGCCCTGCGGTGTTTATGGATTTAATGAATAAAATTTTCAGGCCATACTTGGATCGGTTCGTAGTTGTATTTATCGATGACATTTTGGTCTATTCGAGAGATGAAATCGAACATCTTGAACACCGAGGCTAGTGTTGCAAATCTTACGAGATAAGCGAGTTATACGCAAAGTTCAGTAAATGTGAATTTTGGTTGAAAGAGGTTAGCTTTTTGGGGCACGTGGTGTCCGCGATCGGTGTCGAGGTGGACCCGAACAAAATTCTGGCCATAGTCGATTGGAAACCACCAAGGAATGTTACGAAGTTAGGAGCTTTTTGGGGCTTGCCGGTTATTACCGATGATTTGAAAAAGGTTTCTCAACGATAGCCACCGCCAATGACGAAGCTACTCCAAAAGGATGTTAAGTTCGAATGGACGGAGAAATGTCAGAAAAGTTTCGATCAACTGAAAGCTTATTTGACTGAAGCCCCAATTCTAGTGCAACCCGAATCGGGCAAAGAGTTTGTCATTTATAGTGACGCATCCCTACTTGGGTTGGGTTGCGTATTGATGCAAGAAGGGCGAGTTGTGGCCTATGCGTCGAGACAATTAAAGCCACATGAGAAAAATTATCCGACCCATGATCTCGAATTGGTCGCCATCGTATTCGCCTTAAAGATATGGCGACATTACTTATTTGGTGAGAAGTGCCATGTGTATTCGGATCACAAAAGTCTCAAATATTTGATGACCCAAAGAGACTTAAATCTGCGACAAAGCGATGGCTCGAGTTGTTAAAAGATTATGAGCTCGTCATTGATTATCACCGGGAAGGGCTAATGTGGTTGCGGATGCCTTAAGCCGAAATCACTGCTTGTTTTTATGACGATGAATGTACACTTGTCTATCCTACCCGACAATGTGTTAGTAGCTGAATTGAAAGCCAAACCATTATTGATACGTCAAATTGCGAAGCTCGAAAGTCGACGATGAGTTGGTTGCAAAACGGGATGAGTGTGTTCGAACAAGGACTCGAATTTCAAATCGATGATGACGATTGTTTGATGTTCGAAGTCGTCATGTGTTCCAAAGAATTGAACTTATTCCAATAATTTTGAACGAAGCCCATTGTAGCCGAATGGCAATCCACCCGGGAGTACGAAGATGTACAATGATTTGAAACGTCGGTTTTGGTGGCATGGTATGAAACGAGACATCTCGATTTTGTTTGAGATGTTTAATATGTCAATAAGTGAAAGCGGAACATTAAGTGCCTTGAGGATTACTTCATAGATCACGATACCCGAGTGGAAATGGGATCGAGTCACAATGGACTTTGTATCCGGACCGCCATTGTCGGTGAGTAAGAAGGATGCGATTTGGGTCGTTGTCGATAGACCGACTAAGTCGGCTCACTTTATCCCCGACGCACGGATTTTCAATGGACAAACTAGCCGAATTGTACGTTTCTCGATTGTGAGATTACACGGGTGCCTATTTCCATCGTGTTGGATAGAGATCCGAGATTTACCTTGCGATTTTGGAAGAAGTTGCAAGAAGCTTTGGGTACCAAGTTGCATTTCAGCACCGTCTTTCACCCCCAAACCGATGGTCAATCCGAACGGATAATTCAAATACTCGAGGATATGTTGAGATGTTGTATCCTTGAGTTTAGTGGTTCATGGGAACAGATCGCCTTTGATTGAATTCGCTACAACAATAGCTTTCAATCAAGTATTAAGATGGCGCCTTACGAGGCTTTATACGGTCGTAAATGCCGTACCCATTATTTCGGGTGAACTTAGTGAAGGTAAATTCTTGAGGTTGATTTGGTTAAGGATGCCGAGCAAATAGTTCGAGTAATTCGTGAAAGTTTGAAAGTCGCCGGATCGCCAAAAGTCGTATGCGGATTTGAAAAGAAAAGATATTGAATATCGGGTTGGAGACAAGGTCTTTCTCAAAGTTTCACCTTGGAAGAAGGTGCTTAGATTTGGTCGTAAGGGCAAATTGAGTCCGAGGTTCATCGGGCCATATGAAGTATCCGAACGAGTTGGGCGATCGCATATCGATTAATTTTGCCCCCGAGCTCGAAAGGATTCTAGCGTTTTCATGTCTCGATGCTTGACGATATAGGTCGATCCATCGCACGTAATTGCTCCATCCGAGATTGAGATTCAGCCTAATTTGAGCTATGAAGAGGAACCGGTTCGCATTATGAGGCGTGAAGTAAAAGAGTTGCATAATAGGAAAATCCCGTTAGTGAAGGTGTTGTGGCATAAACACGGAATGGAAGAAGCCACTTGGGAACTTGAGGACTCTATGAAAGAGCGATACCGAGCCTATTTACGGTAAGATTTTCGGGACGAAAATTTCTTAAGTGGGGAGAGTTGTGACATCCCTAAATTGACCCTAGTAGGAAAGTGGTTTGGGACCACTAAACCGAGTCATAATAATAATTAACCATCATAATTGATGCTCATTATATGTATATATGCATGTGTGAAAATTTCATGTTTGGATTTTGTTAATTGTAAGTGAATTTTTATCAAATAGGACTTATGTGAGAAAATTTAGAAATGTGCTAGGCAAATGTAAGGTGGCCTATTAATACATGTGGGAAAGTGTTTTCCTTGCATGTCAAATTAGCCAAAATGAAGCATGATGGCCGGCCATACTATGGGTGGAAACATGTCTCCAACATGTTAGACTAGTGATGCATGTAGGAAACAATAAATTAAGAAAGTTAGCATTAAAGAAATGGAAAAAAGAAAATGATGATAACAAAAAAAAAAAAAGTGTGGATGCTTCCCCCTTGCCGTACATGAGAGAAACAAAACAAAGAAAGAAAGAAAAAAATGTTCATTCTCTCATTTTCTCCTTGCTTGGCCGAATGTACTAAGAAGAAAGGGGGAAGCTTGAGAAAATCAGCCATGGGAGTTTGCTAGACTAAGGTATGTTGATGTTATCCATGAGATTTATGCATGTTTTAGTTGATAGTTTGAGTTCCACCTAACCCATGGTCTAAACCTTTACCATGAAATGGGGATGATATTCGCCATGGGTGTTGTCTTCTTGGTATCATTGATGTTTGATGTTTGATGTTGTGGTGGTGAGGCATGAAGATGAGTTAAGGTTCAACTAAGGTGGATTTGTGGATGTTATTTGCATGCTAAAGGTAAAGCTTGTAATGATGCATGGTATGGTGTTGTATGGCATTTGGCCATGGTAGGAAATAAAAGGAAACTATGTTCGTTGTTCATGTCATTTGAATGAGAAGTGCTAGTAAGGTGAAGTACAAATGTTAGTGTTTGATTTACTAGTGTATATATGCATACTAGCCTAGTTGTGAACTTGAATCAAATTGGTGTTAAGTCGATACAAGCGACCTTACTTGTTGAATGTATCAAGTGTGGAAATCGGCCTTAACATGAATGTGTATGTTCGCCACATGAACGAATACATATGTTGATGTGTATATTCGCCTTAGGTAGCCTATTGAGGGCCTTAGCTTTTCCTTGATGCTTGAATGAATTGTATTGAATTGCTTGATGTAATATAAAATGTGCATGACCAATGTGTATCCAAGCAAAAGGGTGGCCATATGACCATTTAAACTCCTTGTCATATTCGGCCATAAGCTAGCATAATGAGGTTTTAATAAGTTAAATTTGTGTGAACTAGCTCAAGAACTCAAAGGATTAAAGTTGGACAAGGGGAAAGACAAAGTAATTGAATAGCCATTGAAAACGTGCGACAACATCCGAGGTAAGTCATTAAGCATAAATTTGGTATTGATTTAAATGATCATAATATATATATGCAATTGTGTTTAATGAATTGATGTGTAAATGAAAATGTATGTGTATGGAATGATGCCATTGTTGAATGTATAAAGGCAGAAAAATGCATAAGGTATTGGTCACGGCACTAAGTGTGCGGGTATAAATGGACACGGTGACAAGATTGGCACTAAGTGTGCGGGTTTAAAATTGTACAGCACTAAGTGTGCGAGTTTGATTCTATAGCACTAAGTGTGCGAGCTGAAAATATATAGCACTAAGTGTGCGGATTCACTATATGCTCTGGTATTACAATTGGCACTGAGTGTACGACATTATCGAGTTAATCCCGGACAGCGAATCGGGTAAGTACCTTGAGCTCATGACGAATAGGCAATATGTTCATGCTCGGGGTTGAGCTTGGTAAGCTTTAAATCTATGTGATGATTGCAATTGTGTGATTGTGGTGAAAATGAGTTAGTGTGTGAAAATGCCTCAAATATCTTATCGTATAAATATGAAATGTGGATGTATGGCTTGGTATGAGATTGAACCGAAAGGTCCGAGGAATTATGGTATAGTTCGATATGGATGAAGTACCTAGCCTTGTTTCATTGTTTCACTTTGTGATGAATTTAGCTAATGGATAATTGTAAAGTGCTTATGACTTACTGAGTTATAAACTCACTCGGTGTTTTCTTGTCACCCATTTTAGGTCTCTTGGACTCGTATTGTTGCGTGCTCGGAACCGTCGTTGAAGTCATCACACCGGCTGAAATATTTTGGTATTGTCTTCGTTGTTGAAGAACATTTGGCATGTATAGGCTATTATATTTTGTTGAACTGTGGGTTGTAAACTTTAAGCCATGTGAAAATGGCCTATGTGGTCGTCGAGTGGGATGCTAGAACCTATAGCCACGAGTCTTAGAAACTTTAATTTTGATAAGGTGGCCATAATTTGTGTCATGTTTGATGGATGATTAAGGCCAAGGAAAGATTCATGAAATTGGCATAGTCTACTGCAGTAACTGTTGCGGACAGCAGCAGTGAGGTGAGATTGAAAAATCACTAAAAATAGTAGAAGTAGAATTAAATAGTGAATAAATTATTCAATTGAACCTTGATGAATCTAGTTTAATATGGATGGAACGAAACGACCATATGAGCAGTATATTGAGAGATATTAAAGTTCTCGTGAGACAGTGCCAGAACGGTTTCTGGGTCCCCTATCGTGACTTTGAAAATTTACTATAAATTATCCAGAAAGAATTAGAAGTCATGCCTTATATGTTCAGATTCCATTTTGAGTCTAGTTTCATTAGAAACAAACGACACCAGTATTAAAGCCCTGTACAGAGAGATATTCAAGTTTTAACGCGCGAAGGTCAGTGTAGTCGACTCCTGTAACAGTGGTGACTTTAACTAATAAACTGTACCAATTGGCCCAACCAAAAATTCTAGAAATAAATCCATGGATAGATATATGAGTCTAAATTCAGGGAAAATTTATGGAATCAGTTTCAGAGTTTCGAAACTCGAGATATGATTTTTATGGCGACAGTGACGCAGTTTTCCAGCCTGTCTGGAAATGCCAAATTGGTTGGTACCTTGAGAAGATTTGGCCCATTAACCCCTCGTGTCCGACACCGGCGACGGTCACGGGTTCGGGGTGTTACAGAAAAATGATGAATTGATTCAAAATATTTTGCATGAAGCACATAATGGCTGTTTGGCGGTTCATCCGGGCAGTACGAAAATGTATAATGACTTGAAGAAAATGTACTGGTGGAGTGGAATGAAAATAGATATTTTCGAGTTTGTATCAAAATGCTTAATTTGTCAACAGGTGAAAGCTGAACACCAAGTGCCTTCGCGATTACTTCAGCCTATTATGGTTCCTGAATGGAAATGGGATCGAATTACTATGGATTTTGTTTCAGGGTTGCCATTGACTTCAGGAAAGAAAGATGCAATCTGGGTAATAGTTGACAGATTAACTAAGTCGGCTCATTTTATCCCGGTACGTATGGATTATTCTCTTAACAAGTTGGCTGAACTGTATGTTAGAGAAATTGTTAGACTACACAGAATACCATTGTTGATCATTTCGGATAGAGATCCGAGGTTTACCTCGTAGTTTTGGAAAAAGTTGCAAGACGCGTTAGGTACGAAGTTAAATTTCAGTACTGTTTTCCATCCACAAACTGATGGGCAATCAGAGAGAGTAATTCAGATTCTTGAAGATATGCTTAGATGTTGTGTATTGGAATTTCAAGGAAGTTGGGAAAGATATTTACCGTTGGTAGAATTTGCTTACAATAATAGTTATCAGACGAGTTTGAAGATGGCACCTTATGAAGCATTGTATGGTCGTAAGTGTTGAACGCCTTTGTATTAGACTGAACTCAAGGAAAATTTGATCTATGGAGTTGATCTAATAAAAGAAATAGAAGAAAAAGTGAAGATAATTTGAGATTGTTTGAAAGCTACTTCAGATAGACAGAAATCTTATGCAGATTTAAAACTAAAAGACATTGAATTTCAAGTTGGTGATAAAGTATTTTTAAAAGTGTCTCCGTGGAAGAAAGTTCTCAGATTTGGACGGAAGGGCAAATTAAGTCCGGATCCTTCACATGTGGTTTCACCGACAGAAATTGAACTACAACCAGACATGACCTATAAAGAAGAACCGATTAAGATTTTAGCTCGAGAGGTCAAACAGCTAAGGAACAAAAGTATTGCACTTGTGAAAGTGTTGTGGAAAAAGCATGGAATAGAAGAAGCTACATGGAATCTGAGGAAACTATGAAGAATCAATACCCACATTTATTTACTGGTAAGATTTTCGAGGACGAAAATCTTTAAAGGGCGGAGAGTTGTAATATCCCGAATTAAGGACAAATCAGAATAGTGGTTTTGTGACCACAAATTTGAGATAGAAATAATTATTTTATAATTATTTTGAGGTTTATGATATGATTTCATAATTGTGTGAAAATTTCGTGAAGAAATTTTTGGCATAACGAGTTTAATTTAAAGTTAGGGAGTAAATCGAATAAGTTGCAAAACTTGCATTCTAGAAATTTTTAGTATGAAATTGCTTTGAAATATTAATTAGGAGGTCTTAAATGGTACTTTGACCAATTTTAAGTTCATGGAAAAAATTAGGACATGGAATGAATTTTTTTTGAAAGTTTAGTAAGGAGGGGCATTTTGGTCATTTGGATATTAAATGAAATAAAAAGGGAAAAATAACACAAAATTGGTTATCATCTTCCTTAGTTGCTTCCAAATGCTCCCTCTCTCCATAGTTAGGGTTTCTTCAACTTTCAAGCTTCATAGTAAGTGATTCCAAGCCCCGTTTTTAATGATTTTTACGTTTTTGAAATCCCGGTAACTTGGTATAGCTTATGATAGTAATATTTTGAGTTAGAGTTCATATTTGGAAAAATACCCATAGGTGAAATTTGTGAATTTTGATGTTTTATGATAGAATATGAGGTTTTAAATTATGTTAGACAACTTGTGCTACTCGGTTTTGAGTGAAAACGAGTAAAAGAGCTTAATCGGCAAAAATACCTAATAGTCATAAGTACATGTTAGAGTGAGTATTTGATGTTGCCATAGAAGGGAAAAGTGATCAGCATGTTATAAAACATAAGAATAAGGAATTAAGTTTAATTCCCGAGATTTGGGGCAAAAGTGTAAATATGCAAAAGTTTAGGGGTAAAATTGTAATTTTGCTAAAATTTGAATTTAAGAGTAATTTGATAATGTGAGTATTAAATAAGCTAAATGTGTTATTTTAGATCAAGAAAGATGAGGAATCGACTCCAATCGAGGAAAAGAAAAGATTGTGGACTAAATTGCAAAATCATTATATTTTGGTACCAAGGTAAGTTCATGTGTGAATAATGTAGCATAATTGTTATTTATAAGTTATTGATGTTAATTATATGATATGCTGATTTTTATCATGAAATATATGCTTTGTGGTTATTTTCGAATAAAATGCAAATTATGTGTATTATTTGTTAAATATAAAGTGCTACCGAGTATTGGTTTCGGTATTTTACGGAAGATGGCAAGGATATATGTTCGATGAAAATCCCGTTTGAACCTTAGGAATAGATTAGGATGCAAGTGACATGTCATTAGGATGGTTGAGCATCCGAACTTGTTGAGTTGAGTCCGAGTTCACTTACGGATGCGAATGTTCAAACTCGTTGAGTTGAGTCCGAGTTCGTGAGATGTAACTAGGCATCCAAACTCGTTGAGTTGAGTCCGAGTTCACTTATGGATGCGAACCCCCAAGCTCGTTGAGTTGAGTCCGAGTTCACTTAGGGGCGGGTTACATGATTTCTTGATTACATATGTGGCACTTATGTGCAAATTATCCATGTATCCGAGTTATATTCCGATGTGTTCAACAGGTAAAATTTCTAGTTAAATGGAAGAACACTTAAGATGCAAGTGACGTTTTGGTAAGTGTTGTGAAATGGACACTTTGGACAGGTATGCACTTAACCTTCGGGTTGAAAATAGATACAACAACGATAAGGTGGTAAGATGATGAATGATGTTTAGAAATGTGATATATGTTTTGGTGATACTATGCTAAGGTTGTTTGGTATAATTGTATTGTTATGTTACTTATTATTTGCATATGAACTTACTAAGCATTTATGCTTACTGCCTCCTTTTTATTCACTGTAGTTTTGAACAAGCCGGCTCGGGAATCGGGACAGGTCGAAGGTTCGATCACACTATCCGAAGGACATTTTTTGGTAAATGGCTTGTAAAACTTAAGTATGGCATGTATAGCAATATACCTATTTCGTGTAAATAATTTTGTGATATGGCGGTGATTTGGTTGAGAAAATGCTTGATAATGATAGGTCATGGAAATGACTAATTTAGACCATGTTTGATGTCATGGAAAGTTAATAGGTTATCTAGTCCATAAAAACTCATGAAAAGATGAAATTTGCCATAAACAGAACATTACAGCAACACTGACGTGAGTTTGAAAATTTACTAAAAATCATAGAAATCGAATTTGGTGATGGATTAAATATTAAATTGAAGCCATATATGTCTATTTTCACATAAAACAAACGAAACAGGTAAAGGAATTATATGTTAGAAGATATTTGAATTTTTGTGAAACAGGGCCAGAGTGATTTCTGGATCCCATATTCCAAATTTAGGAATTCACCATAAATTGTAAAAAAATAATTAGGTGTTGTATTTTATATTATTGGAATCCTTATTGAGTCTAGTTTCAGGATAAATAAATGGTACAGTCATATAAATTTTTCACAGAGAGATATATGGTTCGTAGTAAACAGAGGTCAGTCCATCCAAGTCCTGAAACAGGGGTAACTTTAACTAATAAACTTTACTAATTGGCCCAACCAAAAACTCTAGAAAAAATTTAGTAAATAGATATTTGAGTCTAGATTTAGGAAAAATTTACAGATCTTGATTTTGAGTTTTGTAACTCGAGATATGATTTTTCTTGTAACTGTGACGCAGGTAACTAGAAAGCTGTGAATGTAGAAATAAATGATTCGAAGTTCTTAATTTGATAAATTATGTCCGGTAACACCTCAAGCTCGACTCCGGTGACAGTCTCGGGCGTGGGGGCGTTACAGGTAAGTTCGTATGTGGTAATTTCATTATAAATGTATGCTATATGATTTGATATTGCATAAACTGTGATTATGAGATTACGAATAATGATTGAATTGTGAATACGACTCTACGGATGTGTTCGACGATGAAATCGACAAGTGAAACTTCCCGGTTGAACATTAGGAATAGTTTAGGATGCTAGTGACATGTCATTAGGTTATTGTGTTGGCTTCGGGCCATGATATCGGCACTTTGGGTGCGAATGATACCTTGATTTGGCTATGGGCTATGGTATAGGTATTTTAAAGAGGAGTTACCATGATTTGGCTACGGGCCATGGTATAGGTACTTATCGATTGTGATCCTTGAGTATCCAACTTCTCTTCCGAATGGTTCAATGAGTAAATGAATGATGTGGTTGAGAAAGAGGTTAGTACGAGGTGACACAGGTACGTACGGGATCTATTCGAGTATTAAATAGAGAAAGTTCAATGGGATGGTACTTAATCATGTTTTGAGACATGAGAAAAGTTTGTAGTTAATGTAGTCCTGATTTGGTAATATGTAATTGATTGAATTACATTTATTTGATGAATTGAGTTATTCACTTACAAACTTACTAAGCTATGAAGCTTACTTTGTGTTAATTGTCTATGTTTTATAGTGAATCAAAGCTAGCTCGGATCCGGGAGTTGTCAGGAACATCATTATATTATCAAACACCTAAGTTGGTACTTTTGAGCTGTGTATATATGGTATATGGCATGTATAGGTTAGTTGTGATACTTTGGTTGTGAATATAGCCATTAGATTTGGCTTGTAAATATATATGTTTGTTTTGTATATATAGCCATGGGTGATGGCTTATTTTGGTATGTTTTAGTATAAATGTGGTTATAACACCCCTAACCCGTATTCGTCGTCAGATTAGGGTTATAAGGCATTACTGAACAAGACACAGCTTCAAAACGTTTACATTTTCACATAGGTCATATTAGCATAAATAAAGCATATGGCCAATTACAAATTAAACCTACTTTATAAATCGGAACACGAATTTAATTCATACCTCAAAGTCATATAAATATGCTTTAAAAATACATAAATTATGTGCTCATTGTTATAATGGTATTCGAATACTAAGTAAATACCAAACATTTTATTTCATCATTTTTATACATGCACTCATTAAACCAAACAAATCACATATCAATCTTTATATCTATTATCATAAGCGGCATTGATAATGGTCTTTATGAACAAACATACTTTGCACATTTATTTTAGTCACAAAACCATGCGCCAATTCACATTCCAAAAATTACCATATTTAAAATACAAACACATAACCAAAACACCAATCAAGCTTTAAGCACAAGTGATATCCATTATTATCCATTTACTATGAACTAAATCAACCAACAATTTAACTAATAATTTACATCCATTTGACTATTATACCAACCACCATTTTCAATCACAATTGATAGATTCTTAATATACCTAGTTTACTAGCATTTTATTTCATATACATGATATTCAAGATATATACACTTATCCTTCTTCTCATCTCAATAATTCATACACAAAACCATTCATGTTTCAATATATATTCGAACGTCTTTAATAACTTCCTTACATAACATTTAAAGTATAAACATTCTTTACCATACTAAAGTGAATCAAATATCAAACCATTCATCATATTTCATGAGTATAAATGCTGAATCACAACTAGCTCATAACCATCACTTATATTTTATCACCTAATTGAATACATAAGTACATAAACAATCCATAATCCAAACACATTCATCAACCACAAACATATATATGTCAAGCTTTTATTTTTTAAAAGAAGTAATCATAAGCCATATACAATTATTTCATGCCAGAACATATTTATACCAAGCATATCACAAATACCATTCATGCATGGCACGTAACATTTTAACCAAAATGAGCTTAAAACATGAACAAACATAACCGAATTCAAGCATAGAAATCAAGCCATTTTCGCATGGCTTAAATATATACATACTTCAAAATCAAACATATTAACTAGCCTATACATGCCATAGGTTCAAGTTCAAACTTATAAAATACCAAAAAAGTGATTGATAGTGTGATAGATTTCTCTGACGATCCCCGAGCTTGTAACTAGCTTCCAAAATCTATAAAAACAAAGAACATACACACACAGAGTAAGCTTGAATAGCTTAGTAAGTCATAAGCAAATAAATAATTTTAATGACATCCATAATTCAATTTAATTAAACCAAATCATACTAACCATAACCACATATATAATTATCAAGCTTGCAACTTCATATATCAATACATATACTTTAGCATTATTTTTCCACTTGGCCGAATACACATATATTCATAAGCATATTTAACTCTCACTTTCATAATGCACATTTCATATATTCATATAAAGTAGATACTTACCTTACTATTCAATCATTTAACTTAGTACATACCTGACCTTTTAACTCGATTTCACATTCGATCTTAACTCTATATTGCCCGTTGAACCATTCAGAATTAATAAGGATACTCGGATAGTCGAAAAGCTCGTAAAACGCCAACGTCCTAGATGTGTTCTTACATGTAATCACATATCGATGCCACTGTCCCAGACAGGGTCTTACACGAACTCATATACAATGCCGATGTCCCAGACATGGTCTTACACGTAAATCACAAATCGATGCGAATGTCCCAGACGTGGTCTTACACGAAATCACATATTAGAATCCTATGTCATGACATATGTATCCTAACTATTCCTAAGGTTTGTACGGGGCTTTCAGACATCGTAACTCGATTGATTCAAGCTCGTAAATATTGCTCCCATGCTTAATTCAATTCGACATATACATATACACAAGTAATAATTCAATTCAGCACTATTAAAATATATACAATTGAATTTAATGATATTTATTTACTTGTGAACTTACCTCATACGGAGAGGAACGAACCAGTACGACTATTCAACAACTTTAGATTTCCCTTGATCCAAATCCAATTTCCTCTTTTCATAATCTAAATTAATATAAATTAAACTTATTTAATCACACATATACTCAAATTCACCCAAAAACACATAAAAGGGCAATTTGCACTTAAGCCCCCAATATTTCACATTTTTCACAATTTAGTCCCTATTTCACAAAACACAAAATACACATAATTTCACTAAACTCTAGTATAGCCAAATTTTACTAAGGTTCATATCAGTTCATTTGTTTCATTTATTCACATTTTGACCCCTCAATTTATAAAATTTACAATTTAATCCCAAATAAGCATTTTTACTAAAAATTAATTAATTAAACATGAAAATCTATTAACACATACTTATTTTTCATCATCAAACACAAAAATCATCAAGCTTTCAATAATGGAAAAACACAAAATCATCATCAAATCCAAAAATCATGGAATAGGCTAGCTAGTACTCAAAGCAACGATCTCAAAAACATAAAAATTATCAAAAACTGAGCTAAATGCATACCTTAATCAAGCTTCGATAAGGCCAAACCTAGCTTGCTCTTTTTATTTCTTTTTCTTTGGAATTTTTGGCCAAAGATGAACTAAAATGCATGGCCATTTCATGCTTATTTTATTTAATTACGTTATAATATATTAATTACCATTTTAACCTTATAAATTTAATTAGTAAACCATATATTTCAAGTCCAAAATCGGCCATGCTATTAATTAATGGAAAATTTGCCACATAAGGACCCCATAATTAATTCCTCAAAGGAATTCAGCACTTTAACATATAGAAAGCTACTTTTACATTTTATGCGATTAATTCCTTTTATAAAATCGAGCACACAAACGATAAAATTTTCACACGAAATTTTCACACATATAATATATCATGTTGAAAACATAGATAATAATATTAAAATATTTTTTACTCGGATTTGTGGTCCCAAAACTACTATTCCGATTAGGGTATAAACTGGGATGTTATAGTGGTTATGGTTTTATAGTTGCTCAATTGGTTATATTTTGAGTTCGGTAAATGATCTATATGGTGTGATTGAAGTTGTTAACTTGATAGGTTATATGCTTGTGAATTAATGTTTGATGATATAAGTGTTTGAATAGGTAATTGGCAGTGACTTGAGTACTGATTTTGTTGAAATGGATATGGTATGAATTGTGTATATTGATGATGATTTGGTTGCCTACTATATGATAAATTAGTACCATTTTGATTGTTTAGGTGAAGCATGAATAAGGGTGGCAAATTGGCCTTGCAAATGGCCTATTTTTGTCCACACGGGCAGAGACACAGGTGTGTGTCTCAGCCGTGTGCGACACACGGTCATGCTACACAGCCGTATATCCCCTAGTGTTGAAATTAATTTAAAGTCAGTATGCTCCACACGGTCTCACACACGGCGTGTGATCGACCATGTGGTACAAGTCAGTATACCCTACAGTTTGGCACGGCCTAGTTCAAGGCCTGGTATACGGGCGTGTGTCGCCACTTCAAAGGGTATACGGGCTAGACACAAGGGTGTGTGGTCGGTCGTGTGACCCAAGTCAGTATGTATGCCTTGTTTTCACAGGCATGTGACACGAGTGTGTCTGAAGCTGTGTGAGGAACATGGCCTGTTCACACGAGTGTGTGACCCTTGTATGTTTAAAATTTTTGAAGTTTCCAAAATTTTCATATGTTATCGGTTTAGTCCCGAACCAATTCTAAAGCATGTTTTGGGCCTCATAGCCCTTATAAGGGACAATGTAATTATGTTGAATGGTATTTGAATATGAATGCATAAATGTATGAGTTATGTATGACAAATGACGTGTATTGATCGGTAATACCTCATAACCCTATTCTGACAATGAATACAAGTGAGGTGTGTTTCATTTATTGGTATCAGAGCTACAGTTTAGTCTATTTTAAGACTAATGTAGCATATGTTAGAGTCTAGCTATACATGCTATATGTACCCTGTGATAGTGTGATGATTCCTGACAGCTTAAATTGTGTTTTCATATACTAATGGATCCCGAAAGAGCTATAACTGACGATGTAAAGAGTAACGCGCCTGCTCCCGCTCAAAGAGCAGTGCTATCTGACTTTAGGCCTGTATCGAGTAGCCCTGAGAGAGAGGCTAAACAAGCCTTCTTCCAAATGATGAACAAGTGGTTCACGAAGTTCGTTCGAATGAATCCGGCTACTCAACAACCTCCACCCCCACCTATTCCTCAACAAATCCCTGTTATTCCTTAAGTTATAGATCCGATATGATTGAACAAGCCGCCAATAGATAAGATTCAGAAACATGGGGATGAAGAGTTTCGGGCTATTGTTGATGATGATGCAGAGAGAGTTGAGTTTTGGCTCGAAAACACAATTCAAATATTCGATGAATTATCTTGCACTTCTGATGAATGTGTCAAATGTGTTGTATCTTTGCTAAGAGATAATGCATACCATTGGTGGAAAACGTTGATAATTGTGGTTCCTAAAGAACGGGTTACTTGGGAGTTTTTCCAATCTGAATTCCAAAAGAAGTACATCAGTCAAAGATTTCTCGATCAGAAGCATAAAGAATTTCTAGAGTTGAAACAAGGCCTGATGACTGTCTCTGAGTATGAAAGAGAATTCATACGTTTAAGCAAGTATGCTCGAGAGTATGTGTCTACTGAAGAAATTTTGTGTAAGCGATTCATTGACAGGCTGAATGAAGATATAAAACTATTAGTCGGGATTCTTGAATTGAAAGAATTTTCTGTTCTAGTTGAAAGGGCTTGTAAAGCCAAGGATCTTAACAAAGAAAAGAGAAAAGCAGATTCAGAAGTTAGAGACTCGAGAAAAAGATCGATGAATAAGTTGTATCAATCTTCATCAAAGAAATCCAAAGATTCATATACTCGTCCAAATGCTTCAAATGAATATTTGAATAGAGATAGTAGAAAATAATACTTTGGTTCTAAAGCTCAAGCTACATCAATAGCTATTGTTGGCAGTATAAGAGACAATAAACCCAAATGTCAGCATTGTAGAAGACGACATTTCGGAGAATGTTGAAATAAAGGTAATAAATCTTACTTCAAATGTGGCTCGCCAGATCATTTCATTAAAGATTGTCCTGATATGGGTGAGAAAGATAGACCTTAGAATGTGAGACCGAGTAATATATCGAATAGAGGAAGACCACCAAGAAATGTTGGGAATGTGAGTGGTAGTCGAGGGGTAACGAGAGACTCTATTGCGAGATCTGTGGCTAGAGCACCAGCCCGAGCTTGTGCTACCCATGCATGGGAGGAAGCATCATTGCGAGATGTTATCACCAGTGCTTTCACTCTCTATGAGTGTGATTACATTGATAGATCCAGGATCAACTCATTCTTACATATGCATGAATTTAGTATTTACTAAGACTTTGTCTGTAGAGTCTACATCAGTATCGAACCCCTTAGGCAAATGTGTTTTGGTTGATAAAGTCTACAGGAATTGTTCGTTAATGCATTAGGATTTCTATTTTCTGGCTAATCAGATGTTGTTTCCATTCAATGAATTTGATGTGATTTTGTGTATGGATTGGCTAACGATGCATGGTGCTATAGTGAATTGTAGACAAAAGAAAATTGAACTGAAGTGTCAGAATAATGAGACTATTAGAATGAATCTGATGATCTGAATAGTTTGCCAGTTGTACTATTATCTATGTTAGCTCAGAGACTTGTGAGAAAGGGGTGTGAAGCTTACCTTACTTATGTACCTGATACGAAAGTGATAGAAACAAAGACTGAATTAGTACCAGTTGTGTGCAAATATCCAGATGTATTTTTCGAAGAGTTACCGGGTTTACCACCTATCAGAGAAGTTGAATTTGGTAGTGAATTAGTATAGGGGACAATGCTGATATCAATAGCTCCGTACAGAATGGCCCCGACAGAGTTAAAAGAGTTGAAAGCTTAGTTGCAAGAGTTGACAGATAAAGGTTTTGCTAGACTGAGTTTCTTTCCTTGGGGTGTACCGGTGTTATTTGTGAAAAAGAAAGATGGCACGATGAGAATGTGTATTGACTATAGACAGCTAAATAAAGTGACTATAAAGAACAAATACCCTCTACCGCGGATTGATGATTTGTTTGATCAGTTAAAAGAGGCAACAGTGTTTTCAAAAATTAATTTGAGATCGTGTTATTACTAGTTGCGAGTGAAAGACTCAGATGTGTCAAAGACTGCATTTAGAACAGGGTACGGACACTACAAATTTCTTGTTATGCCTTTCGGACTAACGAATGCACCTGCTATTTTTATGGATTTGATGAACCGAATTTTCAGGCCGTACTTAGACCGATTCGTAGTTGTATTTATTGATGATATTTTGATTTACTCTCATGATGAATCTGAGCATCCTGAGCATTTGAGAACCGTGTTACAAATTTTGAGAGATAAACAGTTGTTTACAAAGTTTAGCAAATGTGAATTTTGGCTAAAAGAGGTTGGTTTTCTGGGACATATAGTTTCATCCGTGGGTATCCGAGTAGACCCGAGCAAAATTTCTACAATTATAGATTGGAAGCCTCCGAGAAATGTAACCGAAGTCCGTAGTTTTCTAGGACTAGCCAGATATTATAGAGGATTTGTGAATGCTTCTCGATGATTACAACTCCAATGACAGAATTGATTCAAAAAGATATTAGATTTGAGTGGTTAGAAAAATGTCAGCAGAGTTTTGAATAGTTGAAGGCATTGTTGAGAGAGACACCAGTATTAGTTCAGCCTGAGTCGGGTAAAGAATTCATAGTTTTCAGTTATGCATCGTTAAATGGCTTGGGTTGTGTTTTGATATAGGAAGGCAAAGTTGTAGCTTATGCCTTGAGACAGTTGAAGCCGCACGAAAAATAATTATCTGACACAAGATCTAGTATTGGTCGCGATAGTGTTTGCATTGAAAATTTGGCATCATTACTTGTTTGGTGAGAAATACCATATTTATATCGATAACAAATTCTTGAAATATCTGATTACTCAGAGGGATTTGAACTTGCTACAGCAGAGATGGTTATAATTGCTAAAAGACTATGAATTGATAATTGAATATCATTTGGGGAAAGAAAATGTAGTTGCTGATACCTTGAGCCGAAAGTCCTCATTTTCTTTACGTGCTTTGAACACTTATCTGATGAAGGTTCGATAGTAGCCGAGTTGAAAGTGAAATCGTTATTTCTACTACAGATTTGTGAAGCTCAAAAATTTGATAATGAATTGCAAGCAAAACGAGCTCAGTGTGAATCGACTTCTGGTTTAGAGTTTCGAATAGGGCTTGATGACTGTTTGTTGTTTCATGATAGAATATGTGTACCAAGAAATTCTAAGCTTATTCAGAGAATTCTAAATGAAGCACAGAGTAGTTGTTTATCAGTGCATCTGGAAAGCACGAAAATGTATAATGATTTGAAACAACATTACTAGTGGCATGGTATGAAACGAGATATCTCAGTATTTGTTTCAAAATGTTTGATATGTCAACAAGTCAAAGCTGAGCATCAAGTGGCGTCATGTAACACCCCGTACCCGAGTCCGTTACCGGAATCGAACACAAGGTGCACACAGACTTAACTATTTTCACAGTCTATTTAGAAATTTCCAGACAAGCTGGTTACTGCATCACTGTCGCCTTAAAAATCATATCTTGAGTTTCAAAGCTCTAAAATTAGTTTCGTAATTTTTCCCTGAAACTAGACTCATATGTCCATCTACATATTTTTTTCTAGAATTTTTTGTCAAGCCAATTAGTACAGTTTATTAGTTAAAGTCTCCCCTGTTGCAGGGATCGACTACACTGACCTTCGTGCGTTACAAATTTTATATCTCCCAGTACAGGGATTAAATACTGATGCCGTTTGTTTCTATAGAAACTAGACTCAGAGAGGAATCTATACATATATGGCATGACTCCTAATTATCTCTGGTTAATTTACAATGAATTTCCAAAGTCGGAACAGGGGATCCAGAAACCGTTCTGGTCCTGTTTCACGAGAACTTTAATATCTCTTAACATATAACTCATATGACCGTTTCGTTTCTTCCATATGCAAGTAGATTCATCCAAGTTAATTTACATAATTTATTCACTATTTAATACCATTCCTACTATTTTTAGTGATTTTTCACATCCACATCACTGCTGCTGTCAGCATCTGCCTTTAAGGTAGGCTTTACCTATTTCATGATTTCATGATTCAATTGGCCCTTTTTGCATACATAGCACAAAGAGTGATCATGATTAACCATTCCAATGGCTAACCGTTTCAAAACAATATCATACCTCATAATGATCAACATACAAACGATTATAGTACTATGCTAAAACGATATGAGCCATTTTCGCATGGCTATCCAAGTTTACACAAACCAAAAGGTACATGACCTACAACAAAAGGGTAGTCCTATACATGCCATTTCAAAGTTCAACCAAAATTGTACCAAAATAGGGGGCTTTGATAGTGTGGATGACTTCGACTTCGATGATCCCGAATCCGATAGCTAACGAGCAAAATCTATAAAACAAAGAACAAAGAAACGGAGTAAGCAATTTATGCTTAGTAAGTTTTAAGCAAAACAAAGTGTTCTCAATCACTATCATTGGTCATTCATTTCAACTGTTCGATGAAGTTAATCTAGAGCTTCATCTCGATCTATAATGTCATTAAACGCAACACTTGGCTGCCACATATATACTTTGAATAATAATGACCTAGATGGTCAAATATTTCCAAAGCACATGCTTCATCGATTATCAGCTTTCAATAATCCTTTCCTCTTTGATACTGATAATTCACCTCGAAATCACTCCACCGATGAGTAAGTGATACGTACCTGAACATCTTAAGTACATAATACTTATTTGATGGTAACTTAATGCAGATACTCAATATCAAAGTCTTACTTGAATCCTAGCATTTAGCCGTCGGGTCTTTAAAGCTCGGATATAGTACGAGCACGAAGCCTACGGACATTAATCAGGATAATATTTTCGCATAAAGCCTGCGGGGTTTTAACCCGGATATAATACTGACACAAATGCCCTTCAGGACTTATCACATTTATACACTTTCACATTCATCACATTGGCCATTCGGCCCTATCACATATATACACCTTCACATTCATCACATCGGCCATTAGGCCTTATCACATTTATATACACTTTCACATTCTTCACATCGGCCATTAGGCCTTATCACATATATACACACTTTCACATTCATCACGTCGGCCATTAGGCCTTATCACATATATACACACTTTCACATTCATCACGTCGGCCATTAGGCCTTATCACATATATACACACTTTCACATTCATCACATCGGCCATTAGGCCTTATCACATATATATACCTCATACAAATTTCATATTTTTTCTTGTACATCAATTTCAGCAATAGCTTATAAGCAACTCAAATAGTTTCATCAAAGTTTACAACAACATCACATATTCACTACAAGCAGTTTTCCTGAGCAACAGTCACTAAATTGTTTATAACTGGAGCTACGAAATTCAAAATCAATTACCGTTACATTTCCCCGAATGTAGACTCATGTATCTTTCATCCATAAAATTTTCAGAATTTTAGGTGTGGCCAATCAATACCAGATTTTTCTTAAAGTTTCCCCTGTTGCACTGTTTGACTAATCTGACCACTCTTCACTACGAATCAAATTTTTCATTGTACAGAATTCATAATGTGTTCTATTTGATTCCATTTGAAACTAGACTCATTAAGGAGTCTAAGCATATAAATCTTATCTCATAACCATTTTTGTACAAATTATAGTGATTTTCCAAAAACAGAATAGGGATTTCGAGTCATTCCGACACTGTCCCGCATAACTTTAAATATCTCTTTATAGGAAATTTCTTTGCTCACACGGCCTCTTTTATAAGGAACTAGACTAATTAAGCTTTGATTACATATTTTATTCAGCCTATAATTCCACACCAACAATTTATGGTGATTTTCTAAAATCACGTTACTGCTGCTGTCCTAAGCAAACTATTACAATTTGCTCTTAAATTTCCAAGTCCAAACACTTATGAACTTACCATTTGAGCTTTAAACATATCATGACCACATCATATCTTATTAAATCAACTCATTATGTCCTATTTTGATTGAATTTACTCAACGTTTGATCACTTAAAACTTACCTCGGATGTGGTCGAACGATCTCGGTGGCTATTTGATCACTTTTTCCCTTTCCTTATCCAACTTTGGTCCTCTTTGCGTTTAAGCTTAAGTACAACAATAGATTTGCTTAGGTACTTAACTAATATTATTCACTTAACAATCACATTTGGCAATCACATATCATTTAATCTATATCTAGAACAATAGATTTAAATATGTATCATATTTATGGTCCAACATAGCAAGAAAATTAAATAGGCTTTACTAGCCACACTTAGTTCTATTATAACATAACTCCCTTACTTATATGTACATTCGCACAAGCAACTTCATTTCAATTTTGCCATTCTTGAACTTATCCATAATATCCTAAGTTCATTTAGTAGCTAAGCAACAATTATACAAATCAACAAGCATTTAACAACAATGTACTTAACCAACCCTTCAAGCATACATTCGGCAATATATATATATGTTAATGACGAAAACACTTGAGTCAATTCTAAGACTTCCACAATCTTCATGCTTACATGCCATAACCGTATAGTTCTTATCACCCTTGGACCACAAAATGCATGAATTTCCCAAATTCTAATTACTATCTTAAGCTCAATTTAGCACTCATTTAGCACTTCAACATAGCCGATTGTCATCTTCACACACTTAAAAAAAACATTTGCCATGAGCTAGCTTCTATACTTGATGACCACTCCAAATATACAAAGATTTTCAATGAAAGAGCATTAACATACCTTAATCCCCCTTTTTAGCCTTGTACTTGAAAATTTCAACTTAGAAGCAAACAAATTCCATGGTTTTCCACTACATGCAGCCGGCCTATCTTCTCTAGCTTCCTTTGCAAGAGACAAGGAAGCAAGATAGAAAATGAAAGTTGAAGTCTTTCTTTCTTCCATTCACGGCAATGGGGGAGACAACTTTGGTTTCTCCTCCCACTCCCTTCTTTATTTATTATTCTTCCCACACATTTTAACATAATATGTCTATAATATGCCTTACCCCATAGCATGGCCGGCCACCATTTAGATTTTTGGCTAATTTGACATGCAAGTCCCTCATGTCAATAATTCATGCATTATTTGGCCACTTTAAATTTCACCTATCACATTTTCAAGTCCTATCACATGGGTCCTTTCTTATAAATTAGCACCTAATTGATAAAATCAAGGCATGAAATATTCACACATACAAATCCCACATATAATAAGCACAGAATATAACATCTAATTATTTTTGTGACTCGGTTTTGTGGTCCCGAAACCACTTTCCGACTAGGGTCACATTAAGGGTGTCACACGTCAGGTTTATTACAGCCTATTGTGGTACCCGAGTGGAAGTGGGATTGAGTAACCATGGATTTCGGCTTGCCCTTATCTCAAAAAAAGAAAGATGTGATCTGGGTTGTTGTTGACAGGCTGACAAAATCGAATCATTTCATTCTTGTACACACGAATTATTCACTTGATAAATTGGCTGAGTTGTATATCTCAAAGATTATTCGATTGCACGGAGTGCCACTATCTATTGTTTCAGATAGAGATCTATGATTCACATCATGGTTTTGGAAGAAATTGCAAGAAGCTTTAGGTACAAAGCTGCATTTTAGCACTGCGTTTCACCAGCAAATGGATGGTCAATCTAAACGAGTTATTCAGTTAGTTGAGGATGTGTTGCGTTATTGCATTCTTGAGTTTGAAGGTAGCTGGGAGAAATATCTACCGCTGATTGAGTTTGCTTACAATAATAGCTTTCAATCGAGTATTAAAATGGCACCGTACGAAGCTTTATATGGTCGTAAATGTCGAACATTGTTGTACTGGAGTGAGCTCAGCGAAAGTAAGATTCACGGGATTGATCTAACCAGAAAGACTGAAAAAAAAGTGAAAGTAATTCAAATAGTCTGAAAGCAGCTTTGGATCGAAAAAAATAGTATGCAGACTTGAAATAAAAAGTTATTGAGTTTTAGATCGGGGATAAATTATTCTTGAAAGTGTTTCCGTGGAAAAAGATATTGTGGTTTGGTCAGAAAGGGAAATTGTGTCCTCCATTATCGGACCGTATGAGATTATTGAGCGAATCGGGCCAGTTACTTATCGACTATCTGTACCGTCTGAATTAGATAAAATACATAATGTGTTTTATGTATCGATGCTTCAACAATACCGATTCCACCCTTCACATGTCATTTCCCCTACCGAGGTTGAAATTCAGTCAGATATGTCATATGATGAAGGACTCATTCAAATTTTAGCTCGTGATATCAAAGAGTTGAGAAATAAGAGAATTGCATTAGTGACAGTACTATGGCATTGACACGGGGTTGAAGAAACTATCTGGGAACCCGAGGATGCTATAAGAAAACAATACATGAGCCTATTCACTAGTAAGATTTTCGGGGACGAAAATCCTTAAGGGAGGAGAGTTGTAACAGCCCGGTTTTAGCTAAATCAGAACTGTGGTTTTGGAACAACAAATCCGATGTCAAAAATTATTTTAATATTATTTTTTGGGTTTACAGCATATTATTTGATGTATGTGAAAATTTCGTGGGCTAATTTTATCGTTTGAATAGTCAATTTGAGAAAAAAGACTAAATCGCGTAAAATGCAAAAGTGTTGTTCTACTAGCTAAAGTGTCTAATAGTTATAGAAATTTAAATTTAAGGTCCTTATGTGGTAATTAGACCATTATTATGACATTGGATGATAATAGCATGGCATTTGGTGTAATTAATAAATGTCATTAAGGTTAATTTTGTAAATTGTTAATAAAAGTTAATTAAAACATAACAAAATGAAATTTTTTCCATCTCTTCTCCTTTTAGCAAAATATTGAAGAATAAAATAAGCCATTGATGAACATTTAGGGTTCGACACACACATAGCTTGATTAAGGTACAGTTTGAGCTCAATTTTTGATGATTTTTACGTTTTTGAGATTGTTGCTTTGTATTCTAGCTAGCCATACCTTAATTTTTTGAAACTGTTAAAGAATTTTCATGTTGCCATTGTTGAATACTTGAGTATTTTTATGATTGATGATTGATTATGAAAGTTTGTTGATAGTTATACTAGTTTTGTAAAGTGATTTTTGACAAAAATGTCAAAAAGGGATTAAATTGTGAAATATGCAAACTGAGGGGTTGAAATGAGAAATAAATGAAAATTTTGGCCTAATAGGGACTCATGTATAAATTTTCTAAGCATGGGTCAAGTTGAATTGTGTGAATTTTGTATATTTGTGAAATAAGGACTAAATTGATTAAATGTGAAAGTTTAAGGGCTAATGTGTAAAAATGCCCAAATGTGTATTTTTGGACTAAATTGAATGAGTAGATGATTAAATGAATTAATTTTGAATAGAATTCAGAATTAGAACGGGGGAAGGAAAATATTATTAAGTAATTGACTTGTTCCGCTTTTTTCATACCAGAGGTAAGTTCATATGTGGTAATTTCATTATAAATGTATGTTATATGCTTTGATATTTCCTAAACTGTGATTATGAGATTATGTATAATGATTGAATTGTTAATACGACTCTATAGATGTGTTCGACGATGAAATCGACAAGTGAAACTTCTCGGTTGAACCTTAGGAATAGTTTAGGATGCTAGTGACATGTCATTAGGTTATTGTGTTGGCTTCGGGCCATGATATCAGCACTTCGGGTGTGCATGATACCTTGATTTGGCTACGGGCAATGGTATAGGTATTTCAGAGAGGAGTTACCTTGATTTGGCTACGGGCCGTGGTATAGGTACTCCGGGATAAGTTACCTTGATTTGTCTACGAGAAATGGTATAGGTACTTATCGATTGTGATCCTTGAGTATTTGAATTCTGTTCTGAATGGTTCAACGGGTAAACGAATGATGTGGTTGAAAAAGAGGTTAGTACGCGGTGACATAGGTACGTACGAAACCTATTCGAGTATTAAATAGAGAAAGTTCAATGATATGGTACTTAATCATGTTTTAAGACATGAGAAAGGTTTGTAGTTAATGTAGTCATGATTTGGTAATGTGTAATTGATTGAATTATATTTATTTGATGAATTTAGTTATTCACTTACGAACTTACTAAGCTATGAAGCTTACTTTTGTTAATTGTCTATGTTTTATAGTAAGTCAAAGCTAGCTCAGATCCGGGAGTCATCGGGAACATCATCGTACTATCAAACACCTAAGTTGGTACTTTTGAGTTGTGTAGATATGGTATATGGCATGTATAGGTTAGTTGTGATACTTTGGTTGTGAATATAGCCATGAGAGTTGGCTTGTAAATGTATATGTTTGTTTTGTATATATAGCTATGAGTGATGGCTTATTTTGGTATGTTTTGGTATAAATGTGGTTATGGTTTTATAGTTGCTCAAATGGTTATATTTTGAGTTCGGTAGATGATCTAGATGGTGTGATTGAGGTTGTTAACTTGAGAAGTTATATGCTTGTGAATTAATGCTTAATGATATAAGTGTTTGAATAGGTAATTGGCATTGACTTGAGTATTGATTTTGTTTAAATGGATATGGTATGAATTGTGTATATTGACGATGATTTGGCTACCTATTGTATGATGAATTGGTACCATGTTGATTGTTTAGGTGAAACATGAATCAGAGTGGCAAATTGGCCTTGCAAATGGCCTATTTTTGTCCACACAGGCAAAGACACGGGCGTGTCTGAGCCGTGTGCGACACACGGTCATGCTACACGGCCGTGTATCCCTTGGTGTTGAAATTAATTTGAAGTCAGTATGCTCCACACGGTCTCACACACGGGCGTGTGACCGGCCGTGTGGTACAAGTCAGTATATCCTATAGGTTTGGCATAGCCTAGTACTCGGCCTGGCACACGGGCGTGTGTGGCCACTTCGAAGGGCACAGGGGCTAAACTCACAGGCAGATTCATGCTCTACTTCTTACTACTGTGGTCGGCTGTGTGACCCAAGTTAGTATGTATGCCCTGTTTTCATACAGCCTGTGACACGGGCGTGTCTGAAGCCATGTGAGGCACACGGCTTGTTCACACAGGTGTGTGACCTTTGTATGTTTTAAATTTTTTCTAAGTTTCCAAAATTTTCATATGTTATCAGTTTAGTTCCGAACCAATTCTAAAGCATGTTTTAGGCCTCGTAGGCTCTTATAAGGGACAATGTGATTGTGTTGAATGGTATTTGAATATAAATGCTTAAATGTATGAGTCATGTATGATAAATAATGTGTATTGATTAGTAATACCTCATAACCCTATTCTGAAAGTGAATACTGGTGAGGGGTGTTACAGGGACGTGTGTCTCAATTGTGTGTGACACACAGCCATGCACATGGGCGTGTGGTTTGGCCATGTATCCACTGCATCCTTAAAATTGAGAAACAGAATGCCCAGGTATTTTCACATGGCCTGAGACAGGGGTGTATGTCTCACCGTGCGTAACATACGGCCTAGTACATGGGCATGTGACTTCGCCGTGTGACCCCACACCTAATTAATGTAAAATAAATTGCTCACAAGGCCTAGCACACGGGCATGTGGCTTGGTCGTGTGACCCAAGTCAGTAGCTACCCTAATTGTGAGCACGACTTGGGACACAGCCGTGTGCCTTATATCGAATGCCTATATGGTCTAAGAGACGGGCGTGTCACTTGGCCGTGTGAGCTACACAGCCTACCTACATAGGCGTGCGTCCCCTGCATCTAATAATAATTTTGAAATTTTGTGAAAAATTCTTTGAATTTTCGATTTAGTGCCGACTTGTTTCTAATGCATAAATTGGGCCTCGAGGGTCCATTTAAGGAACAATATAATTTAATATGATTGGATTCAAATATGAATAGTAAATGGCATGAATTAATTATATTTGTTCTGTAAACTCCGGTAATGCTCTGTAACCCTGTTCTGACAACGGATATGGGTTAGGGGTGTTACATAACACTTAATGCAAGTCATAATTAAAAGATGCAGGTTAATAATACAACACATTAATTCAAAGATGCAAACATAAACTAAAATAAACTTAATTAAACTCCTTGATTAATTAAAACCTATCAAAAGGTTTCATCCAACTCTTGGATCAGAATTAACTTGGTCTTGGCCCAATCAAAACATGATTAATTTGGACTTGTTCCCAACATTGACACATAGGCCCTTTAAACTTTTCTTTGACCCACTTGGTTCGGCCTCCCATAGTTTACCTATTGGTAAACACAAAGGATCGATTGTCTCGACCATCTCAAGAAGATGTGGCTCATGGAAATTTGGCCCAACATCAACTTGTTTGAACTTGACAAGAATTGATTCAACCTTAGTGCCCAGAATCACATCATTCCCTCTCCCTTCAAAAGGATTTGTCCTGAAATCTGGACCTACATAAAATAGAAACGGATTAAAAACCAAATAAAACTTACGAGAACTCTTATAAATTTAACAAGACAAGTTTCATAATTCAATATGTCAATCAATGCTTTCTCCTTCCATGGATCCAAATGCAGATACTTCAAAAAACTTGAATACATAAGGTTTATTGATGAATGCATTAGCATGCTAGATTGGGATGCTTCACACTCATAGGCCCTCATTGCTAAAACTTCTTTGTAAGCTTTTGAATATTCAAATCCATGAACCTGATCTTGAAAAACTTTAAGCTCAATCAAACAAAAGCAATCTTTATTATTGAATAAATTGACTCCTTAGATGTAAACAAAATAATTTAGGGATTTTATAGCTCATAAACAAAGTAGATTTTCTCGAATCCCTTTTTAAAAATGGGACAAACAAATCAAGTCCAGAATTAAAGATGAAGTTTCGTCTTACCATCGAATCATGAATAAAAGATTTCTCTTATGGTAACAAATAATATACATCAAGAAGAATACAATTATTCAAAATGAAATTCGGTTTCTCGAATTTTTCCAACAATGACAGAACAATCTTTGGATTTAAACATAAAATTTTGATCTCCAACATCTTCAGGAATCAAATATTTTTCTTTCAAAATCGCATTACTCATGTTGGAACAAAGAGAAGTTATGCAAATACATGTTCAAATCATCAAATCAATCGAACTTCATCCGAACAGGCATGCTTTTACATAAAATCTCCTACAAGAATTTAAAGAATTCACATAACCATCATAATCAAACATATTAAGAATTTTATGTGAAAATTATTTATCATTTAAAACAATTAAATTTTTCATACATTTAATTGGACCAACACTATACATGTCCCAAAAAAGTGTTTTAAATCATTATCCATGAAAAATATCATCATTAATAGGCAAAGAGCAACAAGATGGAATTTTATAAACAGGTTCCTTACCATGCTTACCTTCATAGACTTGAAGAATATTCACTCTCCAACGTATCTTGATCAAACGAAATAGCCTCTCGTAAGTGGAGTAGTGTAATGAAAGTTTTGGAAAAAGATTTTTGCAAATTTTTATAAAAAAAGCATCACAAGACAAACTTGATTTATGGTTAGTTAAAACTAAATCACTCATCACTTTTTCTTGATCATTTTCTTGTTCATTTTCTTTCCTTTCTTCAATCTTAATTTCTTTTTCAACCTCGATTTCTCTCTCACACTCGTTTTCAATTTCTTCTTTTTTTTTCACTTTTTCTTTTCTCAACTCCTTTTTCTTGCTCACATTTTCTTTTTATTTTGACCTCTTTTTTTTTTTACTCTCTCTTTTGTTTTCTCCCTCATAATTTTTTTCATCACTCGATTGTTCTCTTTTCTCTTCTTATTCTCTCAATTTCGTTTTTGATCCTCGCAAATTTGTTTCAGAGTCAATGGAACAAGAGTGGCATTCCTTTGATTGTATGTGAAACTACATTAGTTTAGGATACCGTCATGCACAACTCGAGGATCATATTACCAAGGTTGACCCAAATGAATATGGCCGACTTGTATAGGCACTACGTCGCACAAGATTTTGCCATGGTACTTCCTAATGGAGAATGGAACCAAAACTTGCCAATGAACCTTGATTTCTCCACATTCATTTAACCATTGAAGTTGATAAGGTCTTGGATATTTCATGGTTGACAAGTTTAATTTTTCCACGAGAGTGGTGCTTGCAACATTGGTACAACTTCTTCCATCAATGAGTATGCTACATACCTTTTCATGAACAAGACACGTTGTATGAAATATATTCTCACACTGCCATTCATCGTTGTTAACTTTCATGCTTAAAGCCCTTCTTGTGACGAACATTTCTTGAGACATGATTTCACCAAAATAATTAGAAAACAATAGAATAATTAAATAGAATATGAACCTCACCAAATCAAATCCTCATGAGTCACTCAAAAAGAAAAAAATTATTCACTCTGCACGTGTTTCACTCTAGAATTTTTGGATTTTATCTCACGAATGCTCTTACCACACTCGTGCCATTTTCCACTCATAATTTTCTCTCATAGGATCTTAAAAGAACTAGAAAAACTCTTTCAATCCTTTCAAAATTTAGCAGCTTGAAAATTGACTTATCATTTCAAGGGTGCTTGCAACAAAAACACATGTTAGTAGGCTCACAAAGATGATTGATTGAAACTACTCTGAATTGCTCGGAATGATATCAACTAGAAAGCAAGAACATAAACTAAAATTGTCAACTTGATTCTTTTTCTTCTTTTTGAATTTTTTTTTTAAATTCAAATTTTCCCCTTTTTTTTTTAATTTGAATCTCATTTTTTCCAATATTTTCAAATTTCTTTTTTTTTAATTTTTTGATTTTTTTTTAAAATGACCTTTCAAATTCCTACATAGGCCTTTCAAATTCGACATTTAAATATTTTAAAACAAACAATTAAATTCAGTTTTAACTCTTAGTAGCTAGCCCAAAAGCATGTCTCTTCACTTGGCCTTGTATAGTTTAAAGGTCATCATCTTCATAAAGCTTAATGCTCCTTAAAGGTGTTATTTTTTAGCCCATTCTTCTTCCTAAAATATAATGTTTTCTGTAACATCTCGATTTTTAGGCCTAGTAGAAATAGTGGTTTTGAGACCACAAATTTGAAGTAAAAATAATTATTTTATGATTATTATGAGGTCTATGATACGATTGCAAACTTGTGTGAAAATTTCATAAAGAAATTTTATTGATAAAATGTCAAATTTGACATTTAGGACTAAATTGAAAAAGTTGCAAAATATGAGTTCTAGAAGCTTTAAGCATGAAATTGCCATGGATTATTGATCAGAGGTCTTTAAATAGCAATTTTCCCAATTCCTATTTTTATGGACAAAAATGGGCATGAATAAGAAAATTTTGAAAGAAAGGCCTTAAGGGCATTTTTTGTAATTTAGTTAATAAAAGAATGAAAGGGAAAAGAAGTCAAAAAATTGGTGTCCATCTTCTTCATGTGTGCTAAAATTTCTAAGGGTTCCATAGCTAGGGTTTCTTCAACATTCAAGCTCAATAGTAAGTGCATCCTAGCCCCGTTTTTAATGCTTTTTACATTTTTGAAACCCTCGTAACTCGATTTACCTATTTCTAGCCATATTTTGAAGTAGGGTTCATGTTTGAAATCTGACCCATGTATGACATGCATGTGTTTTGATGTTTAATGGAAGAATGTGAATGTTTGATGTGTGATAAACATCTTTTACTAAGTGATTTCTAGTGAAAATGGCTAAAAACGACTTATTTGTAAAGTTTGTAAAATGAGTAGTAATATGTATGATTTAATGAGAAATGTGGGCTTCTATGAGCATGTTATAAGTTCGGCTAGGCTTGGGTAATAAAGAAAATGAACACATTTCATTTTACAAGCCTAGGGGCTAATTTGTAATTTATATGGAAGTTTAGGGGAAAAATTATAATTATATGGACTGATTTGAACAACGTGATAATTAAATAAGTGAAATTTTCTATTATAAATCAAGCAAAATGAATTCCGGGCCTAAACCGAGGAAAAAATAAGGTTGTGGACTAAATCAAATAATTAGTCATATTTGTGTACCAAGGTAATTTCATGTGTAAATAATGCAACATTACATTATTATATGTTTTTAATACTTTAATATTGCATGAATTGTGTAATTGTCCTTGTGGATTTAATTAATGACGACTCAATGACGATTCGACAAAGTTTGATATCTCGAAACCCCAGTTGAACCTTAGGAATAGTTAGGATACAAATGTCATGACATTAGGGTTATGTGTGATCCCATGTAAGACCATGTCTAGGACATGGCATTGGCATCGATATTTGATCCCATGTAAGACCATATCTGGGAAATGGCATTGCCATCAATATGAGACATCGTGTAAAACCATAGCTAGGCTATCGGCTTAATCTGTGATCCCATGTAAGACCATATCTGTGATATGGCATTGGCATCTTACTATGTGCATGAGAGTTCTCGATCATTCTTTACTATTCCAAGTGGTTCAACAGGTAATCCAGTGATTATGTCAAATAGATGACAAGGTATGATCATGTTGAAAGGGTGCAGGTATGTACACAATGCTCATAAATATTGAGATTATGAATCGATGAGACCTCAGTAAGAAGTGAATGAATGAATTATGAGCATGATTTTTATTTTACATTATGTAAATGTCATGACTTAAAATGTACCTATGATACTTGATGACATTGTGATAAATATTATTACATTATGTGTATAATAATGCATGGTTAATATTGTTAATTATTTACATGCAAACTTACTAAGCTTTATGCTTACTCCCCTTTCTTTTTTATTTTCTTATAGTATGGCCAAGCTAGCTCAGGGATAGAAGGACGTTAGGGCTCAATTCACACTATCAAACCAATCTTTTGGGTATAATGAATTCAGATATTTTGAGTATGGCATGTATAGGGACTTGATCTTTTTGTTATATGTTATATTGATTTAGCCAAATGTGTTGGCTTATAATGATTTGATGATTCATTTTGTATATAGCCATGTGATATGGCTCATATTAATTATGGGGATGTAATCCTTTTCATATATACATGCATGTGCTATGGTCACTCATGATGTGGTTAAATTCATTTGGCATGGATGAATTGTGAATATGGTCAGGTATGTTTGATGATGGAATTGTGAGTAAATGGCATAACAACAACTAAGGCATGAATGTATAAAATGGAAGTAAATTAATGTTACATATTGCATGTGATTTGGTAAGCTTGGTTTAAATAAAATATGAAGTCTTAAGCTAGTATAAATTGACAAGAAGTTGATATGCACGAGCCATGTTTATGAGATGTGTAAGTGTGCATGTGTTATTGAGGGTGACAAAAGGCTTGGAAAATAGCCTCAAAGTTGTCGGCACGGGTAGACACCATGGGCGTGTGATCCGGCCATGTGTCCTCTACACCTTAATTAGGTATAACAGAATGCCCAGTACTAAATACACAGGCAGAGACACGGTTGTGTGCCTCAGCCGTGTGAAGGACATGGCCTTAGGACATGGGTGTGTGCCCTGGCCAAGTGAAGCCTGCACCTAATTTTTGGAATTTAATTCACCACACGGCCTAAGCACACTGGCGTGTGACTTGGCCGTGTGACCCTAATTGTGTTGATGGCATCATAAACAGAGAGTTACACACAGGCTGAGGACACGGGCATGTCCCAAGCCACACGGGCATGTAACCCTCCAAAACTAGAAAATATTTTAAGTATCACAAAGTTTTAGTTCTCAGTTTAGTCTCGAACCACACTCAATGGATGTTTTGGGCCTCGTGGGTTCATATAAGGGACAATATGCTTGTGTATAAATGGATTTAATTTGGGTGAAATTTTATGGCCCAATTTTGTATGAATGTTTATGTTTGAGTTCGGTAACGCCTCGGACCCTCTCCTAGTGTCAGATATGAGTAAGGGTTGTTACATTTAGTGGAATCAGAGCTACGGTTTAGTCGATTCTCAGACTAACATAACTTGTGTACAAGTTTAGCTATACATGACATAAATGAATTATGATAATGTGATGACTCCTAACTTTTTTAAATTGTGTTTTCATATAGTAACGGATCCCAATCGAGCTGAAGCTAATGATGTAGAAAAAATGTCCCGGCTCCCACTCAAGGGGTAGCTCTAGTTGAAAGCAGACTCAAAGAAGAAGGGGCTAGGGAAGCCTTTCTCCATATGATGAATGCTTGGTATACGAAGTTCGTTCGAACGAATTCGAACGCTTAACCCCCTCCACCCCTACCTATTCCTCTGACTGTTCCTGTAGCACCCCAAGGTATGGATTTTATGAGATTAAATAGACCTCCAGTGGATAAAATTTGAAAGCAAGGAGCCGAAGAGTTCCGAGCTAGTATAGATGATAACCCTAAGAGAGCAGAGTTTTGGCTCGAGAATACCATTTGGGTATTTGATGAGTTATCATGCACACATGAGGAACGCATGAAGTGTGTTGTGTCACTCCTTAGAGACTCGTCTTATCAGTGGTAGAACACCCTTGTGTCTGTTGTACCAAGGGAAAGAGTTAATTAGGAATTTTTCTAAGAAGAATTTCGTAAGAAGTATATTAGTCAGAGGTTTATTGATCAGAAAAGGAAGGAATTCCTTGAGTTAAAACAGGGTCAAATGACGGTAATGGAATATGAGCGTGAGTTTCTGAGACATAGCAAGTACGCTCAGGAATGTGTATCGACTAAGGCCATCATGTGTAAGAGGTTTGAGGATGGGTTAAATAAGGACATCCTATTACTGGTTGGCATCCTAGAATTAAAGGAGTTTGTTGTACTAGTTGAGAGAGCTTACAAGGCCGAGGAATTGGCTAAAGAGAAAAGAAAAGCTGAGTTTGAGTCTTAAGATTCAAAGAAGAGACAGATGAGTAAGTCACTACAGTCCTCATCTAAGAAATCGAGAGAGTTTAATACTCGATCGAGTGCTTCAGTTGGGTACTCAAATAGAAATAAGGGTAAGCAGTACTCGATTTCAAAAGCTCAGACTACTTCAATTGCTAGTGTTGGTAATGCCCGACCGAGTATGATAAATGCCAAATTATACATAGTTTTACCCCAAATACTTGGCATATTTATGGATGTTTACTACTAGATTTGTTGATTTTAGTGCTCTTAATCCGGTTATTTCATGTTTTGTACTCAGGAGGGCACCAAGAGTCAAAAGGAGCCAAAAACGATCTAAAAGGGGACAAAACGGACCAAATCGAGAAGATCACACGGCCTAAGCCTTGCCACACGGGCTGCTCACATGCCCGTGTCCTTCGAGGGTGTCGACCAAGGCTCTCACAATTCACACGGCCTGGCCATTGACCCACACGGCCGTGTGCAATTTAACGGATCGAATACGGTCTGGCAAACACGACACACGGCCGTGGCACACGAGCGTCTCTCTTTTTCAAAAAGTTACATTTTACACGAAAATGGGTACTTAGGGAGGAAGAAAGCCAATCCAAAGCCTATATAAACACCCTAAGTATGACCTAGAAAGGGGGCCTCTTCCAGAATTTTTCTGGAATACAGAACCTCACGCCAGGAATTACTTGAAGGAAGCCAGACGATCCATCCCAAAAGCTGGAGCTACTCCAAGACTGAAGATCTCTCTCAGAATTCCTTTAGGGTTTTAGAGTTTTCTTTATGTTTTGTTATTTTGATACTTTTGAGATGTACTCTTATCTTATTATGAACTAAACCCCTTAGATACCTAAGGGGGTTGAAACCTATGATGGATCTTGTTATTATTATTTGAACTGTATGATAAATACTTAATTTGTTCTTAATTATGTGTTCTTAATGCTTGAGTTAATATTCCGGGTATTAATTCATGATTTGATGTGCTTATGCAGAGGAGCAAAAGTCCCTGTCTAAGAGTAGATTTGGCATAATTAAGCAGAGTTGATCGAACGCCTAGAAATAGGGTTACGAGATTAGGGTGAAACCTAATATGGGTGTCCATAGAGTGATTTGTTGCTTCCCTAGGGGTTTTAATTAAGAAAGAAATTTCGATTAATTCAACTGAGGGTTAGACATTATTAGTCTCGAAAGGGATAATAACATAGGTTAGGGAGTCTCACGGATCAAGTCAAGTGAATAAATTCATCTGGTTCAGAGTCGGATAACAAGTGAAATCTAGGTGGATTCCTTCTTAGGTGTCGTCTTTATCAAATTAATTTTCTTCAAGTCTTTTTCCAACTTTTCTCTTTACTTTTGTTTAATTAGTTAATTAGTTTAGTTAATTAGTTTAATAAACAACCCCTCTTTATTTCTAGGTTAGATAATAAAAAGATAGTTATTATTAGTACTTTTGGTTCCCTTGGGTACAATATCCCAGTCTTGCCATTACTATACTATTGTTCGATAGGTGTGCTTACCTTTTCGTCGTGATAATAGTTAGTCTAGGTTTGATCTTCATTATAAATATTTATTATTTGGTACGAATCACGCAATCAAGTTTTTGATGTCGTTGCCGGGGAACTGAAATATTAGGAACACTAAATTTTTGTTACTTTAGCCATTTATTTTTCTTGCAATTTTATTTTATTTTATTATTTATTAATTTACTTTTTCTCTCTCTTGGCAGGTTTTTATAGTTTATGACTAGAAGAAACCCATCGGGACCATTACTTTTTGACGAAGAAATCAATCGTACAATTCGAAAAAATTAAAAAGAAATAAGGCGCAGCTTAAGATAACAGATAACGAGCAAAAACTCAATACTCAACCTCCTACCGACGAGATGGCTGAAAACCAAGGCAATCAGGTACCTCCTGTAATTGCAGCTAATCAAAATCCTACTCCACGTACTATGTCTGATTATGCTAAACCTTCTTTAATAGGAACTGAATAGTTAGACCTACTGTAGCTGCAAATACTTTTGAACTAAAACCTAACACTATTCAGATGATACAGCAATTCATTCAGTTTGATGGTTTGCAGGATGAAGATCCCAACGCTCACTTAGCGAACTGTCTGGAATTTTGTGATACATTTAAAATCAATGGCATTTCTGATGATGCCATACATCTTCGATTGTTTCCCTTTTCACTGAGAAACAAAGCAATAGTGGTTGAACTTATTACCACGAGGGTCTATCACTACTTGGGAACAAATGACCGAGAAATTTTTATTAAAATATTTTTCGCCGGCTAAAACGGTTAAATTACATAATAATATCTCTTCTTTTGTGCATATGGATTTAGAAACACTTTACGATGCATGGGAGAGATACAAGGACTTACTGAGAAGGTTCTCTCACCATGGGTTACCACTTTGGCTTCTGGTACAAACATTCCACAATAGTCTGAATCCCTTGACTCGGCAAATGGTTGACGCAGCTGTTGGCGGAACCATCAACAATAAAACACCAGAAGATACCAATAAATTTATAGAGGAGATGTCACTGAATAACTATCAGTGGAAAGTTATGAGGACAAAGCCAATGAAAACAGCCGGCATTTATAACATCGATTCAGTCACCATGCTCTCTAATCAGGTAGAACTTCTCAATAAAAAGATTGACGGTTTACTTGGTTCTACGCAGGTACATCTAGTAATGAGGTGTGACTCAAGTGGAGGAGGTGTGCATACAGAATATCAATCCTTCAATCCCACAACCGAAGAGGAACAAATCAACTATATGGGTAACAATAACTTCAGATCTCAAAATAACCCATACACTAATACTTATAATGCAGGTTGGAGGAACCACCCAAATTTCTCCTGGGGTGGTCAAGGAAATCAAAAGCCACAAAATCCTCAGGGTTTTCAACAGCCACCTTATCAACAAGAGAAGAAACCAAACCTTGAAGAGATGCTTTCTAAATTCATCTCGGTGTCAGAAACCCGTTTCCAAAATACCGAGACAGCACTTAAGAATCAATAAGCATCTATCTAAGGACTCGAAACTCAGATAGGCCAGCTATTCAAACTAATCTCTGAATGACCACAAGGTAGCTTACCAAGTAATACTGAACCTAATCCGAGGGAACACCTCAATGCAATTAGTACTCAAGATAAGGAAGGATTCATTGCACCTGAGCTAGAATTACAGCAAGACAACGAGATGAACAAAGGTCAAGAAGAGGTAAACGATGATGATCCTAACAGGTAAGGACGACTTATGAACCTCGTGTGCCATATCCTAAAACGATGACGAAAGATAGAACAGAAGAACAATTCGGTAAGTTTGTCAAACTCTTAAAGAAATTACGTATTAACTTACCCTTTATTGAAGTTCTTTCGCAGATGCCCAACTCAGCAAAATTCTTAAAGGAACTTCTGACCAATAAAAGAAAATTAGATGCCACATCGCATGTGGAACTCAATGCAGTCTGCTCAGCTATTCTAAAGAATAAGCTACTTAACAAATTGAAAGATCCAGGGAGTTTTACAATTTCTTGCTTAACTGGTAGTTTGTCTGTGAATAATGCTATAGCTGATCTAGGGGCAAGTATAATGTTATGCTGTATAAAATGTTTAAACGACTAGGTCTCGGTAAACCCAAACAGACTAGGATGAGCATACAATTGGCTGACAAAACAGTTAGATTTCCTAAAGGTATTATTGAAGATGTTCTCGTTAAAATTGATAAATTTATTTACCCAGTAGACTTTGTCGTCTTAGATATGGATGAGGATAACGAGGTACCTTTAATTTTAGGATGACCCTTTTTAACAACTGCCAAAACCATTATTAATGTAGGCACAGGAGAGCTAAAATTCATGCAGGTGACGACGCAGTAACACTCCAAGCACGCGACTCAGTCAAAACTTCTAAAACTCAAGATAATGCTATAAAACCTATCGATGATAAAACTAATATTCAATCGTCCTTGCAGGAACCTCTTCAAACCAAGACAACAGAGACAGTGCACTATTATCATGTGGAGACAAAGACACCCATGAGGAATGAAGGCTTCAAATAGAGGAGCTAGATGAATGGCGAGCACATAAACCGAGAACACACGACAAACCAAAATTACGCCAGACTGAGTTTGATACCTCCCCAAATTTACTTAAAGTTGGAGATAAAGTCTTACTAGATGCCACGGACCCTCACATTGTTAATACCAACCCGAATGGAGAAACCCCTCTTACGGTTCTTAGTATTTTCCCATTCGGTACGGTTGAGGTAAGTCACCCCAAGTTCGGCACTTTTAAGGTAAACAATACCCATCTAAAACCTTATTTTGTCAATGATAATAACAGGAACGAGAAGTACGAACTCCTTGAACCACCCTGACCATCCACTAGAGAGGTAAGTCGAGCTTAGACTATAAATAATCTCTTCTCAGGAGGCAACTCGAGCACTAACATATTTTTATTTCTTGTTTCTAACACTTTAAATAATTAAATTTATCTTTAAATTGCAAAGTTTTTCAGAACACACGGCCAGGCACACGGGCGTGCCTAAAGCCGTGGCAAAACAAGGGAAGAGACACGGCCGTTCGATACGGTCGTGTGAAAGCAGGACATGATTTCCCTAAAACACGGGATGCGATAAATCACCACGGCCGTGCGACATGGCCGTGGATGAACTCGATAGGCAAACATGGGCGTCGAAATGGAAAAACACGGGCGTGCCAGGGGCAAGGCTCGATTCTATTTCTTCGACATGGGCATGAGACATGCCTGGGCCTTGAAGCCATGGACAATAATACACGGGCGTGGTACTCTAACACACGGGTGTGGGAGAAGCAAACAAAGATAGGTACAGCCGTGCGACATTGCCGTGTGCTACACACGCCCAAGACGCACGGGCGTGGGATAGTAGCCGAGCATGACCTAAATAGTAAAATTCTAAAATCACGGGCTCACCCTCAAAGTACACGGGCGTGGCCCTAAGCTGTGTGACCCTCTGTGACAGCCCTAATTTGACCCTAGTCGGAATGTGGTTTCGGGGCCACAAAACCGAGTCATAACATTTAGTTAAAATTTTAATTGCATATCTTATATGTGTGATAGTACTTGTATAAAAATTTGATGTTTTAATTTTATCTTAGGAATGTGAATTTTGCTTGAAAGGATCTAGTTGAGAGACTTAGAAAATTATGATAGGTAAATAAGTAAGGGCCAAAATTAAAATAGGAAAGTTTGGGTTTGCATGTCAAAGTGCCCAATTCATGTTAAGTGGCGGCCAAGCATGGTTCCATTCCTCCAAGTTTATGTTGTTTATTATTTAATATTGGTAAGTAAATTAAAATAAATTAAAGAAAGGAATTAAAAGGAAAAGATGAATAAAACAAGGAGGGAAGAGGAGTGTTCATCTTTTTTCTTTGGCTATTGCCGTGAGTGAGGAGAAGGAAGGAGATTTGGTTATTTGATTTTGGCTTGGAAGATGGCTAGAATGAGGTATGTATTGAATGATTCTTGAAAATCTATGCATGTTTGAGATGGTTAGTTCAAATTCTACTCATCCTATAGATTAGACTTAGGATTTTGAGGTTGAAATTCGGCCAAGAAGCTTGAAACTCTTAGTAGATGTGTTAATGTCATTAAAATGGATAGTAATGCAGGATATGGTGAGTGGTTAATTGCTTTTAACTTGAAAGTTGAGGTTAAAATGGGTTAAGTGATTGTCGAATCTAATTTAGGGGTGGAGGATTGTGTTCATGTTATATTGGATAGGTAGAGGTTGTAATGAGGTTGAAATTGTTGAATTGTTAGTTGGGTAACAAATGAAGCAATCGGCCATATGGGGTAAAAATGGGATGTTCATTTTAGTTGTTGTTTCATTTTTTTGAGAAATGGGTCAAGTGTTCATGAGATGAAATTTTGTGATTAGATTAATTAAAAGTAATAGTATAGTTGATATATATAGATATAGATATAGATATACATATTCGGCCATCACTTAGGAGCTTATGTGATGTTGAGTTTAAGCTTTGCATATTCGGCTATATATACATATATATGTAAGCCCATTCGTGATATTACCTTGGGACTATGTATATATAACCGACAAAAAAAAAAAATGGAAAAAACTAGCAAAGGTGATTGCCGAATGTCCAAGTATACATATGCATGTGTGATTGGATTATTGAAAGTATGGTAATTGCATAAGGTTATTAGCCGAATAGCTAAGAACGTAAGGTAGCAAGATAAAAATTTTACCATGCCGTTCCGTATGTCATAAAATCATTAAAATGTGAATACCAATATATGTAGCAAAGCGGTTGAATGAGTTAAGTTATTTGTTTAAGCTCAAGATCCTAAAGGAGAGGCGCCCAAGAAGGGAAATCAAGGTCATCGAGTAGCCGACTTGGAATTATTTTACCCAACACAAGGTAAGTCATTAAGCATATAGTTGGTATTGATTTAAATGATCGTAATACCTATGCAATTGTGTTTAATGAGATGAAATGTATACAAATGTATATGTATGTAGAGATGAAATTGTCGAATGTAAAAAGGAAGTGAAGCGTATAGAGTGGCTGGTTTTCGGCACTAAGTGTGCGGGCAATAAGTGTTCATGGTTGTGAGATTGGCACTAAGTGTGCGGGCTTGAAATGCATGGCACTAAGTGTGCGAGTTTAAAGTACATGGCACTAAGTGTCCGTGGTTGATTATTAAGCACTATGTGTGCGAACCCACTATATTTATATATTTTCTATCAATTATTTATATTAAGGGTGCGACCTTACCGAGTCGATTTCGGACAGTGGAAAGGGTAAGTACCTTGAGTTCATGGCTAATAGGTGCTATGTTTATATTTCGGGTTGAGCGTGGTAAGTTTTGAACCTATGTGATGATTATAATTGAAGTCACGTACATAAGGTTCATCGTGGAATAGGTGAAAGTTCGCTTAGTTGTATGATTGTAACGAAAATAAAATGATGTATGGAAATGCCTCAATTATTCTATTGAATAGCGTATGAAATGTCAATTTAGGACTTGGAATGAGATTGAATCGTAAGGTCTAAGAAACTATGGCATAGTTCGGTATGGATGGAGTACTTAGCCTCATTTCGTTGTTTCCTCTTGTGAAAATTTTATTAATGGATGGTAGTGTACTACTTATGACTTACTGAGTTATATACTCATTCGGTGTTTGCTTGTCACCTATTTTAGGTTTCTTGGACTCGACTTTTTTTGTATTCGGGACCTTCATCGAAGTTATCACACCGGCTAGCAACTTTTGGTATTTTTTTCTTAGTTGGTCTAGGAGAACATTTCGGCATGTATAGGCTATTATGTTTTGTTGAAATTTGGAACATTTCGGCATGTATAGGCTATTATGTTTTGTTGAAATTTGGTATGTAAACTTTTAGCCACGCGAAAATGGCATAAATGTTCGGTTGGAATTGGTTCTATGATGTTTGGACACAAGTCTTGGTAATTCGGTTTTGGTTGAGTATTGGTTGAGGCCTACTCGATTATTATGCCATATGTCATGGCTGATTATTTTCGGTGTTAAATTCACGATTTGGTAATAGTGTAGTGGGGAGATGCTCGGTGATGATTAGCCTTTGGCATGGCTAGTCATGGTCATAAATTGTGACATGTATGATGAATTATTAGTTAGATCAAGGAAAATCATGAAATAGGCATAGTTTGTTTTAGTAATAGATCTTGACAGAAGAAGTGATGTGTGATTGAAAATCACTAAAAACAGTAGAAATGGAATTAAATAATGACTAAATTATGAAATAGAAGCTTGATGAGTCTATTTTCATATGGAAGAAACGAAACGACCATATGAGCTGTATGTTAGAGTTAATTAAATTCTTGTGAAACAGGGCAGAGCGATTTCTGGATCCCTGCTTTGATTTAGAAAATTCACCGTAAATTTATCGAGATAATTAGAGGTCGTGCCTTATATGTACAAATTCATTATCGAGTCTAGTTTCATTAGAGACAAACAGGATAGGCATTGAAGCCCTGTACAGGGAGATATTTAAATCGTAAGGTACAGAGGTCAGTGTAGTCGAACCTTGAAACAGGGGAGACTTTAACAAATAAACTGTACTAATTGGCCCAACAAAAAAATTCTACAAAATTTCTCCCATAGAGATATATGAGTCTAGTTTCAGGAAAATTTATAGAATTGGATTTGAGTTTCAGAACTCAAAATATGATTTTAAAGCGACCACGATACAAGAGCTGACTTGCTCGGAACAAAAAAATAGGGGGAAATAAATGAAGTAAGCCGGTAACACCTCGTGTTCGATTTCCGGTAACGGCCATGAGTTTGGGGTGTTATATTTTTATTGGTATCAGAGCTATGGTTTAGTCGGTTCTAGGACTACCATAGCGCGTATGAGTCTAGCTATACATGCCTTAATGTTAGTGCTTAATATTGTGATGACTTCTGACGGTTAAAATTTTTGTTTTGATTAGCAAATGGAACCCGGGGTAGAGAGACCCTTAGCGGATGACTTTGAAAGTGTAGCGGCTACTCCTGCGCAAGGGACACCGCCTGTTGAACCTCAGTCATCTGCAAATAATTAGGATGAGGGGGCAAAACAAGCCTTCTTCACCATGATGAATGAGTGGGTCGCGCAATATGCCCGAACCATTCCGGCTATCCAACCATTCCCGAATTTGAATAATCCACCCCAAGATCCCGTAATGCCATCAGTTACTGATCCTGTGAGGCTGAATAAACCACCTGTAGACTTGATTAGGAAGCGCGGAGCCGAGGAGTTCAAGGCCATAGTTCTTGATGATGCCGAAAGGGCCGAAGTTCGCTTGATAACACCATTCGGGTGTTCGATGAACTGTCATGCACACCCGATGAATGTCTAAAGTGTGCTATATCCTTGTTGCGAGACTCAGCCTACTATTGGTGGAGGACCTTGATTTCCATAGTCCCAAACGAACGAGTTACTTGGGATTTCTTCCAAGCGAAATTTCGAAAGAAATATATTAGTCAACGGTTCATCGATCAAAAGCGTAAGGAATTCTTGGAACTCAAGCAAGGCCGTATGATAGTATCTGAATACGAACATGAGTTCGTAAGACTCAGTCGGTATGCCCGGGAGTGTGTGGCTGATGAGGTTGCTATGTGCAAGAGATTTGAAGAAGGATTGAATGAAGATTTAAAGCTACTAGTGGGTATTTTGGAGATAAAAGAATTCGTAACACTAGTTGAACGAGCCTACAAGGCGGAAGAACTTGGAAAGGAGAAGAAGAAGGCTGAATTGAAGCTAGAGACTATCGTAAAAGATCGATGGGTAAAGCTCCATGCTCGGCTGTAAAGAAGTTCAGGGAGGACACTAATAAATCGAGGACGACTGCGGGAATTTCCATTAGAGCACGACCATCGACGGACTCCCGAGCTACTTCGGTAGCTAGTGTGGGCAATAATCGCCAAGAGAAACCTGAATGCCCCCAATGTGGAAGACGACACATAGGTGAATGTTGGGGTAAGTCTACTAACAGGGCCTGTTACGGATGCGGTTCGAAGGACCACTTCATTAGAGATTGCACGGAGCTTGATGAGAAGAATAGGATGCAAGGTACAAGACCTAGTGGAATGACAACTAGAGGTAGACCACCGAGAATTTCAGGAGGTAGGGTGGTAGTCGAGAGGGGCCTCGATACTACTGTTGAACCGAGACCCGTACTCGCTAGAGCATATGCCATTCGCACGAGAGGAGGCATCCTCCCCGATGTTATCACCGGTACTTTCACTCTCTTTGATACTAGTGTGATTGCATTGATTGACCCCGGCTCTACTCATTCATACGTATGTGAAACCTTAGCATCCAAGAAGACTCTATCTGTCGAGTCATCGAGTTCGTAATTCGAGTTTCAAACCCTTTGGGTCAATACGTACTCGTTGATAAAGTGTGTAAGAGATGCCCTCTAATAATCCGAGAATCCTGTTTTCCGGATGATTTGATGCTTTTACCGTTTGACGAATTTGATGTTATTCTGGGTATGGATTGGTTGACCGTACATGATGCAGTGGTGAACTGTAAAAGGAAAACCATTGATTTGAGGAGTACAAATAATGAAGTTGTCCAAGTTGAGTCTACTGATATAAAGGGGGTGCCAGCGATAATATCTTCAATGACCGCTCAGAGATATGTGGAAAAGGGGTGTGAAACATACCTTGCGTATGTATTTGATAGCAAAGAGACGGAAAGGAAACTTGAATCAGTACCAGTGGTCTGTGAGTATTCAGATGTTTTTCCCGAAGAGTTACCGGGGTTGCCACCAGTTCGAGAGGTGGAATTCGGCATCGAAATTGTACCTGGTACCACGCCAATCTCAATAGCCCCGTATTGTATGGCATTAACGAATTAAAGGAATTGAAAGTTCAATTGCAAGAATTGACGGATAGAGGTTTCGCTCGACCGAAGTTTTTCTCCATGGGCGCACCAAGATCGTTTGTGAAAAGAAGGATGGAACCATGAGATTGTGCATCGACTATCGCCGCTTGAATAAAGTGACAATAAAGAATAAATATCCGCTGCCACGTATTGATGATTTGTTTGATCAATTGAAGGGAGCCTCAGTGTTTTCAAAGATAGATTTGAGATCTGGTTATTATCAGTTGAGGGTCCGAGACTCGGACATACCCAAAACTGCTTTTAGAATGAGGTACGGTCACTACGAATTCTTAGTGATGCCGTTTGGGCTCACTAATGCCCCTGCGGTATTTATGGATTTAATGAATCGAGTATTCAGACCATACTTGGATCGGTTTGTGGTTGTGTTTATTGATGATATTTTAGTTTATTCACAAGGTGAAGCTGAACATGCCGAGCATTTGAGATTAGTATTCCAAATTTTACGAGACAAGCAGTTATACGCAAAATTTAGTAAATGTGAATTTTGGTTGAGAGAGGTTAGCTTTTTGGGGCACGTGGTGTCCGCATCGGGTGTCAGGGTGGATCCGAACAAAATTTTGGCCATACTCGATTGGAAACCTCCAAGGAATATTACTGAAGTTAGGAGCTTTTTGTGACTTGCCGGATACTACCGACGTTTTGTAAAGGGCTTTTCGATGATAGCTGCACCGTTGACAAAACTACTTCAAAAAGATGTTGAGTTCGAATGGTCAGAACACTGTCAGGAAAGTTTCGATCGACTAAAAACCTGTTTAACCGAGGCCCCAGTACTAGTATAGCCGGAGTCCGGCAAGGAGTTTGTTATTTACAGTGATGCATCCTTGCTTGGACTAGGTTGTGTGTTGATGCAAGAAGGTCGAGTTGTGGCTTACGCGTCGAGACAATTAAAGCCACATGAGAGAAACTATCCGACCCATGACCTTGAATTAGCAGCCATAGTGTTCGCCTTGAAAATATGGTGACATTACTTGTTTGGAGAGAGGTGTCATATTTATTCGGACCACAAGAGTCTTAAATATTTGATGACTCAAAGAGATCTAAATCTGCGACAAAGACATTGGCTTGAGTTGTTAAAAGACTATGAACTTGTCATTGATTATCACCCGGGGAAGACTAACGTGGTGGCCGATGCTTTGAGTCGTAAAGCACTGTTTACTTTGAGAGCGATGGATGCTCACCTATCCATTTCGCCCGATGAGGTGCTAGTAGTTGAATTAAAGGCCAAACCATTATTGATTCATCAAATACTTGAATCCCAGAAAGACGACGCTGAATTGGTCGCTAAACGAGCTGAATGTGCCTCGAATGAGGAATCGGAGTTTCGAATTGACAACAATGATTGCTTGACGTTCAAGAGTCGATTATGTGTTCCAAGAAATTCGAAACTTATTTCGATAATTTTGAATGAGGCTCACAAGAGTCGAATGTCATCCACCCGGTAGTACTAAAATGTACAACGATCCAAACGTCAATTTTGGTGGCCGGGTATGAAACGAGACATTTCTGAATTTGTTTCAAGGTGTTTGATATGTCAACAAGTAAAAGCAGAACATCAATTGCCATCGAGATTACTTCAGCCAATCATGATACCCGAATGGAAATGGGATCGAGTGACAATGGACTTTGTATCCGGGTTACCTTTGACTCGAGTAAGAAAGACTCGATGCGGGTTATTGTTGATAGATTGACCAGTCCGCTCATTTTATCCTCGTCTGCACGGATTTTTCGCTCGATAAATTGGCAGAATTATACATCTCCCAAATTGTTCGATTGCATGGGGTACCTATTTCTATCGTGTCGGATAGAGACCCAAGATTTACATCGCGATTTTGGAAGAAGTTACAAGAAGCGTTGGGTACTAAGATGCATTTTAGCACCGCATTTCATCCCCAGACTGATGGCCAATCTGAACGAATAATTCAGATACTCGAGGATATGTTGAGATGTTGCGTCTTAGAGTTTTGTGGTTCATGGGAAAGATATTTGCCTTTGATTGAATTCGCTTACAACAATAGTTTTCAATCAAGCATTAAGATGGCACCTTACGAGGCTTTATACGGTCGTAAATGCCGTACCCCATTATTTTGGACTGAACTTAGTGAAAGTAAAATCTTCGGGGTTGATTTGATTAAGGATGCTGAGCAGAAAGTTCGAGTAATTCGTGAAAGTTTGAAAGCCGCTTCGGATCGTCAAAAGTCGTATGCGAATTTAAAGAGAAAAGACATTGAATATCAGGTTGGGCACAAGGTATTTTTCAAAGTTTCACCCTGGAAGAAGGTGCTTAGATTTGGCCGTAAGGGCAAATTGAGTCCGAGGTTCATCGGTCCATATGAAGTATCCGAACGAGTTGGGCCAGTCGCATACCGGTTAATTTTACCCCCTAAGCTTGAAAAGATTCACAACGTTTTCCATGTGTCGATGCTTCGACGATATAGGTCTGACCCGTCGCACGTAATCACTCCATCTAAGATCGAGATTCAGCCTAACTTGAGTTATGAAGAAGAGCCGGTTCGCATTTTGATGCGTGAAGTAAAAGAGTTGAAATAAGAAAATCCCATTAGTGAAGGTGTTGTGGCATAAACACGAATCGAAGAAGCCACTTGGGAACTTGAGGACTCTATGAAGGATCGATATCCTAAATTTTTCACTGGTAAGATTTTCGGGGACGAAAATTCCTTATGTGGGGGAGAGTTGTGACAGCCCTAATTTGACCCTAGTCGGAATGTGGTTTCGGGACCACAAAACCGAGTCATAAAATTTAGTTAAAATTTTAATTGCATATCTTATATGTGTGATAGTACTTGTATAAAAATTTGATGTTTTAATTTTATCTTAGGAATGTGAATTTTGCTTGAAAGGATCTAGTTGAGAGACTTAGAAAATTATGATAGGTAAATAAGTAAGGGCCAAAATTAAAATAGGAAAGTTTGGGTTTGCATGTCAAAGTGCCCAATTCATGTTAAGTGGCCGGCCAAGCATGGTTCCATTCCTCCAAGTTTATGTTGTTTATTATTTAATATTGGTAAGTAAATTAAAATAAATTAAAGAAAGGAATTAAAAGGAAAAGATGAATAAAATAAGGAGGGAAGAGGAGTGTTCATCTTTTTTTCTTTGGCTATTGCCGTGAGTGAGGAGAAGGAAAGGAGATTTGGTTATTTGATTTTGGCTTGGAAGATGGCTAGAATGAGGTATGTATTGAATGATTCTTGAAAATCTATGCATGTTTGAGATGGTTAGTTCAAATTCTACTCATCCTATAAATTAGACTTAGGATTTTGAGGTTGAAATTCGGCCAAGAAGCTTGAAACTCTTAGTAGATGTGTTAATGTCATTAAAATGGATAGTAATGCAGGATATGGTGAGTGGTTAATTGCTTTTAACTTGAAAGTTGAGGTTAAAATGGGTTAAGTGATTGTTGAATCTAATTTAGGCGTGGAGGATTGTGTTCATGTTATATTGGATAGGTAGAGGTTGTAATGAGGTTGAAATTGTTGAATTGTTAGTTGGGTAACAAATGAAGCAATCGGCCATATGGGGTAAAAATGGGATGTTCATTTTAGTTGTTGTTTCATTTTTGTGAGAAATGGGTCAAGTGTTCATGAGATGAAATTTTGTGATTAGATGAATTAAAAGTAATAGTATAGTTGATGATATATATATATATATATATATATATATATATATATATTCGGCCATCACTTAGGAGCTTATGTGATGTTGAGTTTAAGCTTTGCATATTCGGCTATATATACATATATATGTAAGCCCATTCGTGATATTACCTTAGGACTATGTATATATAACCGACAAAAAAAAAAATGGAAAAAAACTAGCAAAGGTGATTGCCGAATGTCCAAGTATACATATGCATGTGTGATTGGATTATTGAAAGTATGGTAATTGCATAAGGTTATTAGCCGAATAGCTAAGAACATAAGGTAGCAAGATAAAAATTTTACCATGCCGTTCCGTATGTCATAAAATCATTAAAATGTGAATACAAATATATGTAGCAAAGCGGTTGAATGAGTTAATTTATTTGTTTAAGCTCAAGATCCTAAAGGAGAGGCGTCCAACAAGGGGAAATCTAAGGTCATCGAGTAGCCGACTTGGAATTATTTTACCCAACACAAGGTAAGTCATTAAGCATATAGTTGGTATTGATTTAAATGATCGTAATACCTATGCAATTGTGTTTAATGAGATGAAATGTATACAAATGTATATGTATGTAGAGATGAAATTGTCGAATGTAAAAAGGAAGTGAAGCGTATAGAGTGGCTAGTTTTCGGCACTAAGTGTGCGGGCAATAAGTGTTCACGGTTGTGAGATTGGCACTAAGTGTGCGGGCTTGAAATGCATGGCACTAAGTGTGCGAGTTTAAAGTACATGGCACTAAGTGTGCGTGGTTGATTATTACGCACTATGTGTGTGAACCCACTATATATATATTTTCTATCAATTATTTATATTAAGGGTGCGACCTTACCGAGTCGATTTCGGACAGCGGAAAGGGTAAGTACCTTGAGTTCATGGCTAATAGGTGCTATGTTTATATTTGGAGTTGAGCGTGGTAAGTTTTGAACCTATGTGATGATTATAATTGAAGTCACGTACATAAGGTTCATCGTGGAATAGGTGAAAGTTCGCTTAGTTGTATGATTGTAACGAAAATAAAATGATGTATGGAAATGCCTCAATTATTCTATTGAATAGCGTATGAAATGTCAATTTAGGACTTGGAATGAGATTGAATCGAAGGTCTAAGAAACTATGGCATAGTTCGGTATGGATGGAGTACTTAGCCTCATTTCGTTGTTTCCTCTTGTGAAAATTTTATTAATGGATGGTAGTGTAATGCTTATGACTTCTTGAGTTATATACTCATTCGGTGTTTGCTTGTCACCTATTTTAGGTTTCTTGGACTCGACTTTTTTCGTATTCGGGACCGTCATCGAAGTCATCACACCGCTAGCAACTTTTGGTATTTTCTTCTTAGTTGGTCTAGGAGAACATTTCGCATGTATAGGCTATTATGTTTTGTTGAAATTTGGTATGTAAACTTTTAGCCACGAAAATGGCATAAATGTTCGGTTGGAATTGGTTCTATGATGTTTGGACACAAGTCTTGGTAATTCGGTTTTGGTTGAGTATTGGTTGAGGCCTACTCGATTATTATGCCATATGTCATGGCTGATTATTTTCGTGTTAAATTCACGATTTGGTAATAGTGTAGTGGGGAGATGCTCGGTGATGATTAGCCTTTGGCATGGCTAGTCATGGTCATAAATTGTGACATGTATGATGAATTATTAGTTAGATCAAGGAAAAATCATGAAATAGGCATAGTTTGTTTTAGTAACAGATGCTGACAGCAGCGGTGATGTGAGATTGAAAAATCACTAAAAATAGTAAAAATGGGATTAAATAATGAATAAATTATGAAATCAAAGCTTGATGAGTCTATTTTCATATGGAAGAAATGAAACGACCATATGAGCTGTACGTTAGGAGTTAATTAAATTCTTGTGAAACAGGGCCAGAACAATTTCTGGATCCCCTGTTTTGATTTAGAAAATTCACCGTAAATTTTATCGAGATAATTAGAGGTATTGCCTTATATGTACAAATTCATTATCAAGTCTAGTTTCATTAGAGACAAATGGCATAGGCATTGAAGCCCTGTACAGGGAGATATTTAAATCATAAGGTATAGAGGTTAGTGTAGTCGAACCTTGAAACAGGGGAGACTTTAACAAATAAACTGTACTAATTGGCCCAACAAAAAAATTCTACAAAATTTCCCCCATATAGATATATGAGTCTAGTTTCGGGGAAAATTTAAGGAATTGGATTTTGAGTTTCAGAACTCAAAATATGATTTTTAAAGCGACCACGATACAAGAGCCACTTGCTCGAACAAAAAAATAGGGGGAAATAAATGAAGTAAGCCGGTAACACCTCGTGTTCGATTTCCGGTAACGGCCATGAGTTCGGGGTGTTACACCCTCCCCTATATAAGCAAACCACTATTCATATTCTTCCTCTTTTCAAAACCCTAGCTGAAATCTACCCTTCCCTACTCCTTAATCGCTATTCCGGCCACCATTCCCCAAATTCTCACTTCCCCAACCCCCAAACCACCATCAAATCCACTCCCCCTGCATCAATCCTCACTTTTCCCTCTCTTTTCCCTCTATTTTTCCTCCACATGGCTGTACACTCAAGCCCTACGCCCATGCTCTCCATCAACGTGCACGTGCACCACCCTACAATAGTTTTGGTTCACTTTCTCAACCTTGTTTTTCCAATTTGTGTTACTACTTTAGTATTCAATATGCATTACAAAGATATTGTTACTGTTACCAATTTGTTCTGAATGAGTTAGGAATTTGCTTTAGTATTTTTCTATATTTAAATTGTTTAAGCTACTAAATAGCATATACTAGTTCTAGGATTCTTGCTTAACCGATGATGCATTGTTGATCTCAGTATATGTTTCTGAATAATCATAAAAAATTTTCACCTCTCGCTTGATATCAGTAAATGTTAACACATATTGAATCTACTTTATCAATGTTTATACATTTTCAGGTCCATTATGTCATCATCGAAAGGTAAGAAGGCTGCGGTCATATCCTCAAAGAGACGTAGGGGACCGGGTTCTTCCTCGGTACGTGCTACAGCCGAAGTTTAGCACCCATTCCTTGAGTTTTCGCAAGCTTCGTAGGAGGAGCTATTTCAGATACTACGCGCACAACCCCTCACTACAGGTCACTGCATTGACTGGCCTGCCGTAGAGCAAGTCCAGCTAGCTGATGCCATCCGCGCCTTCCTGTCCACAGACCCATGGGAACGGTGGTGATGACGAACAATGATGACCCAGGCACCATTAACTTCTGATTAGGCGGTCTAGTTCGCGCGATGAGTGTCCGAGAGTTTGGAGTCACTTCGGGACTTTACACTGATGAGTTTATGGAGGAGGAGGACATGAATGCACTACCACTTAATATCCACATTTCTCCCTCCTTATGCTGGAAGGCTTTGGCACCACTCTCTTCCACCTACGACCCCAGCCGCTCGAAGGCCTCAGCTCTCCCCCCTTCCCTACGATATCTCCATGCCATATTGGCACACACCTTGACTAGAAGGAGAGAGAGCACTGGAGTTCTCAACACCCATGACGCCTACTATTTAAGGTGTATGGCAAATGCACACGTGACTGACTTGGCATACTTCATCGCCTTCGCCATTCGCCATCAGACAGAGCGGCATCGGAAGGGAGTAATCTCTATTGGCCCCTACGTGACGCACCTTGCCAGACACTTCATCCTCCTCAACACCGTGGCCCAGTCATCAGCGCTTACACTGCTAGATGAGATGTCCCCACAGGGCATCACGACTATGTTACACATAAGGATGATCGAGCGACGACGTGGGATCAATCCTCCTCAGTACCGTCTCACTCAAGCCATTGACGAGGAGGATCTTGAGACATTCCTGATGATGTCCCCCCACAGCATGAGAAGCCTTCAACCACGCCACCTAGGGAATGACCAGTTCATGCAGCTGCATCATTGGCACACCTTCTCGACTGACTCGCTCACTTCGAGCAGTATTGCACTACACAGTTCGAGATAATTCACAAGCGATATCAGCGACGTGATAGACAGATAGACGACGTGCAGGCCATGATGCAGCAGCTGTGCCAGCACTTTCACCTAGCCACTCCAGCGCCACCACTTGAGGGCCCCACCGACAAGGATCATTGAATCCTCTTATCTTTTTATTTTTATTTTTATTTTTCTTTTTCTTTTTATTTTCATTTCAATTTTATTATTTTCTTTTGAAAGATATATTTATATTAGTAAATTTTACTTTCTTCATTTTTCTGGTATTTCTAACAAGTAATCTCACTACGCTCTCTTCCACACCAACTCTTAATAAGCTCTTCATGATTCTACAGACTTCCAGGCAAAGTTGCTAGGAATATTTTACGGAATGAGGAAACAAATAGGGAACAATACAAAACGAATGCCATGTTCAACGACCCAATTTCTTCATCTAGCCAAGAACAATGACAGCTACTACTTTCCCCAAACACTCCAGCCTCAGAATCAAGCTCCGCATCCATATAACAGGGAGTTACACCTCCTTTCCTCTTATGATTTTCTTTATTTTGAATAATCTATCTTTGTACATTGAGGGCAATGTACATCTTAAGTGTGGGGGGGTCAACATGAAACCTAACTTTTTGCATTATTCTCAAATCCATGAATTTGGTCTTGTGCTTAAGTGATTTTCTCATAATCTTGATCAAATAAATTCTGATTGATCTATAATTATTGTTGATATGTCATGAATTAGACCATGGGAATTATGCATGATTATTTGATTATAGGACATTAGAGAATCGAGCATGATAAGTTGATATTTTGACAACTAAAATGTTTAGACTATTTTCCTAAATTGAGGTATTATCTTGAAATCTTAAGTATACAGGAATGACAAAAACCCAAATTTTTGGTGAGATTTTTGAGCCTTTTGAGCATATAGCTTTCTTGCTTGCTTACTTCTTTTGTGGTTTGAGTGTGTCAACATTGAATTGTTATTATAGAACTTGCTTCGATTATACATGTCGAGATCACACGTATGATTTGATATACTGAGATGATAAAGGCACTTAGGATTTAACCCATTTACTCCATAAAAAGCCTTCCCACATAATTAAACCCTTAGTGAACCCTCTTTGAGCCTACTAACCTTTTTTATTGATTAACCTTCATCATTAACCCATTAACCTATTATTGTTGAAATCCTCTTACTTAATTTACCTTTTTTTTATCGAGATTAAATTTAATACTATTACCTCACTATGTTCACCATTTTTTGTTACTGAATCATGAAGTATGATTTCTATATTGTATTGACTTGATTTGTTCTTAAAAAAAAAAACTCAGTATTATTATTGTAATTCTCAGCAAGCTAAAGTTGCCATTAGCTCATGTAATATAGTTCTAGATATTTGTTTGTGGTTCAGTAATTAAGTTTTTGATAGTGGGGTAATATATTGAAATTATCTCGATTTTCACCTTTGTCTCTTCAGCTTGTATCCATACCTGTAACCTAAACCCTGTTATAACCATGCAAAGACCTTTTGATTAGTGTATCATATCATTTACAAGTGGTGGAGATTTGATTTTCATGCAAGCCTATGGTAATAACTTCTCATGTTAGACAATCGAGTGCTTAATTTTGAACCTTAAACACTTTGAGTGGTTTGAGTGAATCTTTAGTGCAGATGTCATCTCTTGTATATTTAGAACTAAAGTTAATTACTTAGAGGAAGGAGATTACCTATGATTTTATCATCAAAATATTCTATTTAGATTGTTTGAGGCTTTTAATGCCCCTATAGTTGAATTCTCACTGTATGATTTTCTGTGGAATAACTTGTAACATTATCAGTAATGATTATGTGATTGAGAGAAATGAATTCTAGCAGTAAATGAGAGTTTTGCTTGAGGACAAGCAAATGCTTAAGTGTAGGGGTACATGATAAACGCCAAATCTTTAACATATTTATGGATGTTTACTACTAGATTTGTGGATTTTGGTGCTCTTAATCCAGTTATTTCATGTTTTGTACTCAGGAGAGCACCAAGAGCTAAAAAGAGCCAAAAACGAGCTAAAAGGGGACAAAACAGACCAAATCGAGAAGATCACACGGCCTAAGCCTTGCCACACGGGCTACTCACATGCCCGTGTCCTTCGAGGGTGTCGACCAAGGCTCTCACAATTCACACGGCCTGGCCATTGACCCACACGGCCATGTACAATTTAACAGATCGAATACGGCCTGGCAAACACGACACACGGCCGTGGCACACGAGCGTCTCCCTTTTTCAAAAAGTTGTATTTTACACGAAAAAGGGTACTTAGGGAGGAAGAAAGCCAATCCAAAGCCTATATAAACACCCTAAGTATGACCTAGAAAGGGGGCCTCTTCCAAAATTTTTCTAGAATACAGAACCTCACGCCAGGAATTACTTGAAGGAAGCCAGACGATCCATCCCAAAAGCCGGAGCTACTCCAAGACTGAAGATCTCTCTCAGAATTCCTTTAGAGGTTTTAGAGTTTTCTTTATGTTTTGTTATTTTCATACTTTTGAGATGTACTCTTATCTTATTATGAACTAAACCCCTTAGATACCTAAGGGGGTTGAAACCTATGATGGATCTTGTTATTATTATTTGAATTGTATGATAAATACTTGATTTGTTCTTAATTATGTGTTCTTAATGCTTGAGTTAATATTCCGAGTATTAATTCATGATTTGATGTGCTTATGCAGCAGAGCAAAAGTCCCTGTCTAAGAGTAGATTTGGCATAATTAAGCAAAGTTGATCGAATGCCTAGAAATAGGGCTACGAGATTTTTTCGGATTAGGGTGAAACCTAATATGGGAGTCCATAAAGTGATTTACTGCTTCCCTAGGGGTTTTAATTAAGAAAGAAATTTCGATTAATTCAACTGAGGGTTAGACGTTATTAGTCTCGAAAGGGATAATAACATAGGTTAGGGAGTCTCACGGATCAAGTCAAGTGAATAAATTGTATGGTTCAAAGTTAGATAACAAGTGAAATCTAAGTGGATTCCTCCTTGGGTGTCGTCTTTATCAAATTAATTTTCTTCAAGTCTTTTTCCAACTTTTCTCTTTACTTTAGTTTAATTAGTTAATTAGTTTAGTTAATTAGTTTAATAAACAACCCTCTTTATTTCTAGGTTAGATAATAAAAAGATAGTTATTATTAGTACTTTTGGTTCCCTTGGGTACAATATCCCAGTCTTGCCATTACTATACTATTGTTCAATAGGTGCGCTTGCCTTTTCGTCATGATAATAGTTAGTTTAGGTTTGATCTTCATTATAAATATTTATTACTTGTTACGAACCACACGATCAGAGTAGACCAGAATGTTCACATTGTGGTAGACGTCACCTCGGCGAGTGTCGAGTTAATGATAGAACTTGTTTTAAGTGTGGTTCTGAAGGTCATTTCATTAGAGTTTGCCTCGAGATGGTTGAAAAGGAGATATTTCAGAGTGCAAGATCGGGCAATACTTCTTTTAGAGGGAGACCACAGAGAAATCCGAGAAATAGAGCAAGTAGTAAGAGTGCACCTAGAGATCTAGCTGTAAGACCCGAGGGTAGAGCACTTGCAAGGACTTATGCCATTCGCACTCGCAAAGAGGCCTCATTCCCTAATGTGATTACGGGTACTTTTTCTCTTTATGATACTTCTACTGTTGCTTTGATTGATCCGGGATCTACCCATTCGTATATTTGTGTGAAATTGGTGTCTAACTTGAATATGCCTGTTGACTTTATAGAATTTGTGATAAAAGTGTCAAACCCTCTAGGCAAGCATGTGTTAGTTGACAAAGTATGTAGGAATTGCCCTTCAATGATTAAAGGTCATTGTTTTTCGGCTAATCTTATGCTTTTTCCATTTAATGAATTTGATATAATACTTGGTATGGATTGGTTGACCATGCATAATGTAGTAGTAAACTATGGAAGGAAAATCATTGAATTGAAATGGGAAAGTAATGATATTCTTCGGGTAGAGCGAGATGAATCGATAGCTTGCCTGTAGTGATTTATTCTATGACTACTCAGAAATGTATAAGAAATGGTTATGAAGCTTATCTTGCCTTTGTACTGAATACAAAAGAGTCTGAGTTGAAAATTGAGTCAATACCGGTAGTATGTGAGTATCCAGATGTGTTTTTGGAAGAGTTGTCTGGATTACCTCCAATTAGGGAAGTTGAGTTTGGTATTGAGTTAATTCCTGGTACTGCACCTATTTCGATTGCTTCGTATAGGATGGCTCTGATGGAGTTAAAAGAGTTGAAAGTTCAGTTGCAAGAATTAATGAATAAAAGTTTTGTGAGACCTAGTTATTCTTCATGGGGCGCACCTGTATTATTCGTGAAAAAGAAAGATGGTTCAATGAGATTGTGCATTGACTACCGACAGCTCAATAAGGTAACTGTAACATCCCGAATTAGGGCCTAGTCGGAACAGTGGTTTCGAGACCACATATCTAAATTAGAAATAATTATTTTATAATTATTATAAGGTCTATGATATGTTTATATGATTGTGTAAAATTTTCATGAAGAAATTATATGTGAGAAGTGTTTAATTTGGCTTTAAGGAGTAAATCACGTAAAGTACGAAAGTTGCATTCTAATAGGTAAACGTATTGAATAGCTATAGAATTTTTAGTGGAAGCCCTTATGTTGAAATTAGCCCATTAATAAGTGAGTGGAAGATATTTGTTTGGTATTTTTGAAATTAGTTATAAAATAAAAGGGTAAATGGGTAATTAAGTTAAAAAGGTATAATAAGACAAAAATGCAAAAAGCTATCATCTTTTTTATTTCTCTTTCTTCTCCACCAATTTTTACCTAAGGAAATGGCCATGGAAGCTTGAAAATTTCAGCAACTTCTAACCCTCACAAATCAAGAAAATCTAGATTCGGGCTTAAATCGAGAAAGTACGTGGTTAAGGACAAAAAGGGAAAATTAGCCGTTTTTGTATTCGAGGTAAGTTCGTGTGATAATAATAATGCAATGTCTTATTTGAATTGAAATGCCTAATTATTATTATATAATTTGTATGATTTGTTACGGACATACTCGAAGAGGAATTGACAAACAAGTCGTGTGATAAAATTGGTAAGACAATAATGTTATTGTGATTTTTGATTGTAGTCTGAATTGATATGAAAATGTGGATACGTTGAATTATATGTTTGTCGTACTATGTACGTGATGGTGTTATGCTTCATGAAATTATATTGTAAGCTATGTATATACAATGACCTAAAACATATGTCTATGATGTTTTATGACATTGTAATGAATGGTAACTTGGTGTTAAAGAGTGATATTACATGGAATATGTATGACGAGATTTGTTGTGGTAAAACTCCTAGTTGAACCTTAGGAATAGATTGGATATCCATGCCAAGACATTTGGTTGATATGTGTGCTAGAGTAAGACCATGTCTGGGACATGGCATCGGCCACATTATGAGAGCCAGTGTAAGACCATGTCTGGGACATAGCATCGGCCTCAATATGCGAGCCAGTGTAAGACCATGTTTGGAACATGGCGTCGGTATTGTTATATGTGTCAGTGTAAGACCATGTCTGTGACATGGCATCGGCACTGATGTATGAGAGCTAGTGTAAGACCTTGTCTGGGACATGGTATCAGCATTTTACATTTGGTATGGGGCTTATCGGGTATCCTTTAGTATTCCAACTGGTTCGAAGGGTGATTTAAAGATTATGTCATGATTGAGAAAAGTTATGATGATGTTGCAAGTGGTACTGGTTTGTGTGCAAAACTCATGAGAAATGATCTCAGTTTATGATGCAACTTTGGTAAGGATGCAAATAAGTAAGTCATGCCAATGAGAATGATTTTGTGATGACCTTGTGATTATGGGTCTATGCTTATGATGTATAAACATGTATTTTTACCATGAAGGTTGAAATGATTTGTAAAGGTGTTATAAACTTAGTTATCATTATTCTACACTAAAACAGTTTTAGACAGCAGCAGTTGTCTAAATTTGAAAATCCACCAAAAAATTTGGAAATTGAGTTAGAGGTTGAATAAAATATAAAATTAAATCTTATCGAGTGTAGTTTCACATAGAATAAATGGTGTAAGCAAAAGAATTTCATGTTATAAGATATTTAGATTCCTGTGAGATAGGGCTAGAGTGATTTTGGGTTCCCTTATCTTAAATTTGGAAAATCATTAAAAATTTTATGAAAATAATTATGGGTTATAATTCATATGACTGAATCCTTAATGAGTCTATTTTCAAGAGAAATAGATGGGAACATTATCGAAATTTCGTACGGTGAGATAATTAATTTTTATTGAAGAAGAGTTGAAACGGTCAAACAGCAGAAAATGAGAGAATTTAAAGAATAAAATGTACTTATTGGCTAGACCAAAAATTCTGAAAGTTTTATGGTAAGACAATATGTGAGTCTAGTTTCAGGAAAAATTAGCAGATCTTAATTTGGAGTTCCGTAGCTCAAGATATAAATAATTTAGTGACTATGACTCGAGTAGAGAGCTTGAGATGAACAAGAGTAAATAGTAGAATTTTGTGCAATTATGATTGTATTAACTTGTGAACATGTTGTGAGAATTTTTAAAAACATGTTAATAAATTGCTTATTATTTTCATATGGACATACTAAGCTATATAGCTTACCCCTTTCCTTTCCTTTCTCTCATAGTGTCACAGATGCTAGCTCGGGTTGGAGATCATCGGAGATTCTATCACACTATCTAGCTATTGAAGGGTATAAATGATTTCAAGCACTTTAAGTCTTTGGCATGTATAGGGGCTTAGTTAATACGATATGTGTCATTTGATTTGGCCAAATGTATTGGCTCATTATGGGAATATGATTCGTTTTGTATATGGCCATGTGATGTGGCTCATATTGGTTATTGGGTTGTAAACCTATCCATATATGCATGCATGTGCTAAAAGGCTTCATAGGGTGTGGTCATGTATTTTTGGTATGGATGAATTGTGAATGTGCCCTAGATTACTTGATGGTTTAAAAGTGACTAAATTGGCCTATGGATAGACCTTAGCATAAGTATGAAGTGTAAGAATGTGTTAAGGATAATTATGGCATGAAGTTGATAAGTTTAAACTAGGTAAAGTATGGTGCCTTATGCATGAATAAATCGATATGAAAATGCCTCGAAAAGTTCCATTGAAGTTATGTTTAAGTAAGTGGTAACGAGGGTGCCAAGTGGCTTGGTAAATAGCCATTTTCTAGGCCACAGGGGCAGAGACACGGCCATGTGTCTCATCCGTGTAGAGGACACTGTCTAGCACACGGGAGTGTGACTTAGCCGTATGACCCTATATTGTTGCTGACCCTATATCATTTCTGACTTGGGCCTCGTAAGCCCATATAAGGGACATTATGAATATGAATGAATTTTTTTAATTTGAAGAAAATTTTTATTGCTCAGTTTTACATAGTTGTGTACGTTTAAGTCCGGTAATGCCTCGTACCCTATCCCGGCCTCAGACTCGGGTAAGGGGTGTTATAGTAACCATAAATAACAAGTATCCCTTGCCAAGGATCGATGATTTTTTTTATCAATTGAAGGAAGCCACAGTGTTTTCAAAGATAGACTTGAGGTCCGGTTACTACCAGTTGAAAGTTAAGGAGTCTGATGTGCCGAAAACTGCATTTCGGACGAGGTTTGGTCACTATGAATTTTTGGTCATGCCTTTTTGTTTAACGAATGCTCCTACTGTATTTATGGATTTGATGAACCGTATTCCGACCGTACTTGGATAAATTTGTTGTTGTTTTTATTGATGATATACTGATTTATTCTCGTGATGAGACTCAGCATGTCGAGCATTTGAGAATAGTTTTGCAAACCTGACAAGCAGTTGTATGCTAAGTTTAGTAAAAGTGAATTTTGGCTTAGAGAAGTTGGACTTTTTGGTCACATTATTTCAGTTGATGGTATTAAAGTTGACTCAAGTAAGATATCGGCTATTGTTGAATGGAAACCGCCGAGGAATGTGTCAGAGGTTAAAAGCTTTCTAGGCTTAGCCGGCTATTACAGACGGTTAGTTAAAGGATTTTTCGTTATTACTACTCTGATGATGATATTTTTACAGAAAGATTTCAAATTCGAATGGACAGAAAAATGCCAATAGAGTTTTGAGACACTAAAGGCATTGTTGACCGAGGCACCGGTTTTAGTACAACCTAAACCGGAAAAAGAATTTTTTAGTTTATTGTGATGCATCCTTGAATGGATTGGGTTGTGTACTTATGCAAGAAGGCAAGGTGATAGCTTATGCCTCAAGGCAGCTAAAGCCACATGAGAAAAATTATCCGACACATGATTTGGAGCTAGCTGCCATTGTGTTTGCATTGAAGATTTAAAGACACCATTTGTATGGCGAGAAATTTTGAGTATTCACTGATTATAAAAGTCTAAAGTGCTTGATGAATCAAAAGGATTTGAACCTATGACAACGGAGATGGCTAGAGTTGATAAAAGATTATGACTTAGTGATTGACTACCATCCGAGAAAGGAAAATGTGGTCACCGATGCTTTGAGTAGGAAGTTGTTATTTACTTTAATGGCTATGAATTTACAGTTGGCTTATTCAGATGATGGTTCAATATTTGCTAAGTTGAAAGCTAGGCCGATGTTTCTCCAAAAGATTTATGAGGCTCAGAAAAATGACAGTGAGTTGCAAGACAAGAGAGCTCAATGTGAGTCCGGTATTGAATCAGATTTTTGGATTGGTTCTGATGGTTGCTTAATGTTCCGAGATAGGATTTGTATTTCTAAAAATATCGAGTTGCCTCTGAAGATTTTGCATGAGGCACATAGTGGTTGTATGTCTATACATCTGGGATGTACGAAAATGTACAATGACTTGAAGGAATTATATTGGTGGCTGAGTATGAAAAGAGATATTTTCTAGTTTGTTTTGAGATGCTTGATTTGTCAGCAAGTAAAAGCTGAACACCAAGTACCTTCAGGCTTACTTTAGCCTGTGATGGTTCTCGAGTGGAAGTGGGACCGCATTACTATGGATTTTGTGATGGGTTTGCCTTTGACATAAAAAAAGAAAGATGATGTATAGGTTGTTGTAGATCAATTGACAAATTTGTCTCATTTTATACCGGTACATACCAACTATTCACTTGATAAGTTAGTCGAGTTTTACATTTCTGAAATTGTGAGATTGGACAGAATACCTTTGTTGATTATACCAGATAGAGATCCGAGGTTCACTTCGTGATTTCTGAAAAAGTTACAACGACCATTAGGTACGAAATTGAATTTTAGTACCGCTTTCCATCCGCAAATTGACAGTCAATCCGAAAGGGTAATTCAAATTCTTGATGATATGTTACGGTGTTATATTCTTGAGTTCCAAGGTAGTTGGGAAAAGTATTTACTGTTGGTGGAATTTGCCTACAACAATAGTTTTCAGTCAAGTTTGAAAATGACGCCTTATGAGGCATTGTATGGGCGTAAGTGCCGAACACCCTTGTATTGGACCGAACCCAGAGAGAATCTGATTGACGGAATTGATTTAGTCAGAAAAACCAAAAAAAAAGTGAAGGTAATTTGTGATTGTTTGAAAGTTGCTTCGGATAGACAGAAATCCTACGCAAACTTGAAACGAAAAGAGATTGAGTTTCAAATCGGTGATAAGGTATTCTTGGAAGTATCTCCGTGGAAGAAAGTTTTGAGGTTTGGTCAAAAAGGCAAATTAAGTCCACACTTTATTGGACTGTATGAGATAACCGAAAGGATAGGGCCGGTAGCTTATCGGTTGGCTTTGCTGTCTGAATTGGAAAGAATTCATGATGTGTTTTATGTGTCTATGTTACGCTGATACCTATCTGATCCTTCGCATGTGATTTCATGATTTCACCGATAAAGATTGAGAACGACCGGATATGACTTATGGCAAAAAGCCAGTTAAGATTTTGCCTCGGGAAGTCAAATAGTTGAGAAATAAAAGTATTACTCTTGTGAAAGTCTTTTGGCAAAGGCATGGGGTTGAAGAGGCTACACGGGAGACCGAAGAAAATATGAGAAACCAATACCCAAACTTTTTCACTGGTAAGATTTTTGGGGACGAAAATCCCTAAGGGGGAGAGTTGTATCATCCCGATTCTTGGGCCTAGTCGAAATAGTGGTTTTCAGACCACAAATCCGAAGTAGAAATAATTATTTTATGATTATTATGAGGTCTATGATATGATTGCATGCTTGAGTGAAAATTTCATGAAGAATTTTTTTGATAAAGTGTCAAATTTGACATTTAAGACTAAATTGAAAAAGTTGCAGAATGTGAGTTCTTGAAGCTTTAAGCATGAAATTGCCATGGATTATTGATTAGAGGTCCTTAAATAGCAATTTTTCCAATTCATATTTTTATGGACAAAAATGGGCACGAATCGGAAAATTTTGAAAGAAAAGCCTTAAGGGTATTTTTGTCATTTGGTTAATAAAAGAATAAAAAGGGAAAATAAGTCAAAAAACTGGTGTCCATCTTGTTCATGTGTGCCGAAATTTTAAGGGTTCATAGCTAGGGTTTCTTTAACTTTCAAGCTCAATAAGTGCATCCTAGCCCCGTTTTTAATGCTCTTTACATTTTTTAAACCGTCGTAACCCAATTTACCAATTTCTAGCCATATTTTGAAGTAGGGTTCATGTTTGAAATTTGACCCATGTATGACATGTATGTGTTTTGATGTTTAATGGAAGACTATGAATGTTTGATGTGTGATAAACATCTTTTAATAAGTGATTTCTAGTGAAAATGGTTAAAAACGACTTATTTGTAAAGTTTGTAAAATGAGTAGTAAGATGTATGATTTAATGAGAAATGTGGGCTACTATGAGCATGTTATAAGTTCGGCTAGGCTTGGGTAACAAAGAATATGAACACATTTCATTTTATGAGCCTAGGGGATAATTTGTAATTATGTGGAAGTTTAGGAGCAAAATTGTAATTTTACCAAAGTATGATTTATGGACTGATTTGAACAATGTGATAATTAAATAAGTGAAATTTACTGTTATAGATCAAGAAAATTGGAGTCAGGACCTAAACCGAGGAAAGAATAAGGTTATATAGACTAAATCGAATAGTTAGTCATATTTTGGTACCGAGGTAAGTTCGTGTGTAAATAATGCAACATTACATTATTATATGTTTTTAGTGCTTTAATATTGCATGAATTGTGAATTGTCCTTGTGGATTTAATTAATGATGACTCGATGACAATTCGACGAAGTTTGATATCTCGAAACCCCGATTGAATCTTAGGAATAGTTAGGATACAAATGCCATGACATTAGGGTTATGTGTGATCCCATGTAAGACCATGTCTGGGACATGGCATTGGCATCGATATTTGATCCAATGTAAGACAATATCTGGGATATGGCATTGGCATCGATATGAAACATCATGTAAGACCATAGCTAGGCTATTGGCTTCGATCTGTGATCCCATGTAAGACCATATCTAGGATATGGCATTGGCATCTTACTATGTGCATGAGAGTTCTCGAGTCTTCTTTAGTATTCCAAGTGGTTCAATGGGTAATCCAACGATTATGTCAAAGAGATGACAAGGTATGATCATGTTGAAAGGGTACAGGTCTGTACACAAAGCTCATAAATATTAAGATTATGAATCGATGAGACCTCGGTGAGAAGTGATTGAATGAATTATGATCATGAGTTTAATTGTACATTATGTAAATTTCATGACTTAAAATGTACCTATGATACTTGATGACATTGTGATAAATATTATTACGTTATGTGTATAATAATGAATGGTTAATGTTGTTAATTATTTGCATGCAAACTTACTAAGTTTTATGCTTACTTCCCTTTCTTTTTTCATTTTCTTATAGTATTTCCAAGCTAGCTTAGGGATCGAAGGACGTCGAAGCTCGATTCACACTATCAAACTCATCTTTTAGGTATAGTGAATTTAAGTATTTTGAGTATGGCATGTATAGGGACTTGGTCTTTTTTTTATATGTCATATTGATTTAGCCAAATATGTTGGCTTATAATGATTTGATGATTAATTTTGTACATAACCATCAGATATGGCTCATATTAATTATGGGGATGTAATCCTATTCGTATATGCATACATGTCTATGGTCACTCATGCTGTAGTTAAATTCACTTGGCATGGATGAATTGTGAATATGGTCATGTATGTTTGATGATGGAATTGTGAGTTAATGGCAAAACAACAACTAAGGCATGAATGTATAAAATGGAAGTAAATTGATGTTACATATTGCATGTGATTTGGTATGCTTGGTCTAAATAAAATATGAAGTCTTAAGCTAGTATAAATTGACAAGAAGTTGATATGCACGAGCCATGTTTATGAGATGTGTAAGTGTGCATGTGTTTTTAAGGGTGACAAAAGGCTTGAAAAATAGCCTCAAAGTTTTCCACACGGGATAGACACACGGGCATGTGTTTAAACCGTGTGTGACACATGGTCTGCCCCGTGGGCGTGTGATCCGGTAGTATGTCCCCTGCACCGAAATTAGGTAAAACAGAATGCCTAGTAGTAAACACATGGGCAGAGACACGGTCGTATGTCTCGACCGTGTGAAGGACACAGCCTTAGTACATGGACGCGTGCCTTGGCCGTGTGAAGTCTGCACCTGATTTTTGGAATTTAATTCGCCACACGGCCTAAGCACACAGGCATTTGACTTGGCCGTGTGACCCTAATTACATTGATGACGTCATAAATAGAGAGTCACACAGCCTGAGGACACGGGCGTGTGTGACCACACAGCCTACGCACACGGGCGTGTAACCCTCCAAAACTAGAAAATTTTCTAAGTATCCCAAAAGTTTCGAAAGTTCTCGATTTAGTCCCGAACCACACTCAATGGATTTTTTGGGCCTCGTGGGTTCGTATAAGGGACAATATGCTTGTGTATAAATGGTTTTAATTTGAGAAAAATTTTATGGTCCAGTTTTGTATGAATGTTTATGTTTGAGTCCGGTAATGCCTCGGACCCTATCCCGGTGTCGGATACAGGTAAGGGGTGCTACACTTTCTTTGCTTATGTTTTCCTCCCTTTAATTGGTTCCATGAATATGCTTTCAGTGCACCAAAACCGAACATAATTTGAATTTCCTTGGTCCTTTGAATAGTCACCTGATTAAGAATGAATGTTTATTAAACACTTGAAACCTATTCACATTCTTATTTTACTTAAAAACACTTTAATAAAAAATAAAATAGACACACTTTATGCATTAAAAGTAATAGCCAAAATAAATAACACACTTATAAAAACAAAATCAATCATATTTAACAACTAAGATGCAACACCGCTAACCCATATCCGTCGCCGAAACAGGGTTACAGAACATTACTGAAACTTTCAGAACATTTTCAGATAATTCAAACATTTACTATTCATTCCTCGAGATTTATTCATAACGTTCCTTAAATAGACCATCGAGGCCTAAAATGAGCATTAGAATTGAGTCAGGACTTAATCGGAAACTCTAAGAACTTTTCGTGAAATTTCAAAATTTTCCATGGTGCAGGGCTCACATGCCCGTGTGGTCCAAGGGACATGCCCGTGTGACCCTGGGACACGCCTATGCTACAGGTCGTGTTCGACCCCGTGTAACATGGTCATGCCACACGCTCGTGTGCTAGGCCGTGTAGCACACACTGCTGAGACATATGCCCGCGTCTCTGCCCGTGTACTCAATTCTGAGAATTCTGTTTTATCGAATTTAAGGTGCAGGAGACACACGGTCTGACCACACGCCCATGTACCAAGCCGTGTGTCACACACAGTCCAGACACACACCCGTGTGTCTGCCCATGTTGACAAAATAAAGTCATTCCTAGCTTCATTTCTCACCCAAAATCATACCAAATTTCTGCACCAAACTTACATCCAAATACCAACCAATCCAAGCATTGAATTCAAACAATTTATAACATCTAACATGATTTATTATTACATGCACTCATGCTTTTAATCTTACCTTTCTCAATCAATCAATAATAAATAGTTATGTTATCTCCATAAAATAAACTTAAATACATATATATACATGTACCAAAACATAATCATCACTAGCCATTCCAACGGCTAGATTACAATAATCATTTACATTTACATGTCAATATGACCAATATAACCTAACATGCCATTGTAACCATAATTAATTTACCATATTGTACCGACATGGGCCGATGGATAGTGTGAGTGATCTCCGCTAAGCTTCCAATCCAACGAGCATATATTCAATCAATTTAACCTCAAGCCCTACACACATCCTCATTGCCCTTATTAGTCATATATTCCATAATAACATCAAAACATATATGGGCTCAACAATAATAAAGTTTCCATGCACATATGCTTTCCATAACATGTATTCATTTAACATGTATAAATCATCTCTTTATATTACAAGTATAATTTTATAATAGTTCATCTCGAGTTCAAATTATTTCATGTCAGAACTTTACTCATATCATTCGAAATATCAAGGTCACACGAGTAGTAGTACACTCAAGGTGTACAAGTTTATAATCAAGGATGAACATTCTCATCAAATATGTGACAGCCCAAAATTGACCCTAGTCGGGAAGTGGTTTCGGGACTGCTAAACCGAGTCACCGAAATGTTTGAACGTAATATTTATTGTCTAGAATATGTAATTATGAATGTGTGAAAATTTCAAGCTTGATTTAGTCGATTGCATGTGAATTCAGCTATTAGGACTTGAGTGACACTTTTGAAATGTGATAGGCTAATCTATAAGGACCTAATAGTGCATGTAATCGAAAGGAGGACTTGCATGTCAAATTTCCCCTAATAGCTAGTGGCCGCCATGACAAGGAAATATGGGCAAGACATGTCATGAAACATGTTTTGTAAGTGCATTATGTAAGGAGAAATAAAATAAGATGCATGGGTAATAAAAAAAAAAAAAATTGTGTGTGAAGGCTCTCCCCCTCCCCATTGCCGTGAGTAGAGGAAAAGAGAAGAAAAAAATTGTTGTTCATCTTTTTTTCATTTTCTTTGAGCTGAAATTCTAAGGAAGAAGGAAGGGGTTCTTGCTTCATGCTTGGTTTGGAGGGGGATTAGGAGGAAGTTTGGCCATACTTGTGTCAAGATTATGGTAAGGTTGATGTTGTGCCATGAGACTCATGCATGTTTTTTTTGTTAGCTTGAGTTCTAATTAACCCATGGTTCAAATCCTTGCTATGTCATGGGGAGGATATTCAGCCAAGGTGGATTTTGTGTTAATGCCTTTGCATGCTAAATATGAAGCTTGCTAATGATGCATGTGAAGGTGGATTGATGGCTCTTGGACTTTATTTTTAGCATTTTGAGTGAGGTATTAAGTTCTTTGTTCAACCATGACCAAAATTATAGTGTTGTGATGTATTCGCCATAGTACATCCATAAGTATGATTTATGCTCATTGCATGATAAGTAAGATTTGTGTTTTGGATTTATGCTCATGTTTAGTATAATCAACTTGAGATTCGGCTCTTGCACATATGTATACATATATGTTTGCACATGATGCATTAGTATGATATATATATACTATCTCAAGGTATATATTTACATATGATGATGTTTGGTTATGAAGTAAATGATTGATGCGTTGAGTTATGATATGTAATGCGTTAGTTAGTAAAATGTATGCTGTTTTTTTGTGTGGTATTAAGTGTATAATTGGCCTCAACATGGACATGCATATTCGGCCACATGAGGGGAATTGGTGTGCATGCCTTCGGTTAGAGGCAAGCATATTGATGCCTATTCTTGGCTTAGAAAATTCGGCTAAGAGGAATATTAACTAATGTGTTGAGTTCGATTCATGATTTCGTACATATGCGACTTTGATGCCCAATGAGTATATATATTGGCTAAGTACCTTGAATTCCTCTTTTGATGCTCAAATGATTAAATCAATTTATTTGTCAAATTAAGCTCAAGAGCAAAGGGGAGCTAAATCCGATAAAGGGAAGGAAAAAGTAGTCGAGTAGCCGTCGAAATCGCTCGACAACATCCAAGGTAAGTCTTCGAGTAATGACCCTACTTGAATTACATTGAAATCATGCTCCTTGTGTGTGGCTATTGAGCCGAAATTGTAAAGGTTTGATAAATATTTTGTGTTTGAGGCTTAGTAACGAAAATGAAATATGGATGTGTCGTGATTTTTGATATATGTGTACATGAGCATTTGAATGATACCCGGGCTAAGTCCCGAAGGCATTTATGCTAGTGATTATATCTGGGCTAAGACCCGAAGGCATTCGTGCGAGTTGTTATATCCGGGCTAAGACCCGAAGGCAATTGTGCAAGTTACCAAATCCGGGTTAAGACCCGAAGGCAATTGTGCTTGTGTTATATCCGGTTAAATCCCGAAGGTACGTGATTCGGAAAATGAACAATCTTCCTGTAAAAATTTCAGTTTATACACTTGTGAAAATTTCAGCAATGAGGTATGTTCGTACGTGCTTGAATTAGTTGAGTCCTTACAAGTAAGTATTCGCTCAGTTGATAAACGAGCTACCGGCCTTTGGCTAAGTTGTTCTTTTGTGTATAAACATTAGGGTCGGTAATGTGAAGTAAGTATGATTATGAGAATGTGTTAATAAAGTGATTCATTTAGTTATGTAAATGTAATACTTTAGTCAAAGCTGATTTCATTACTTGAGACTTACTAAGCATTAAAATTCTTACCCCGTTGCTTTGGCTCTCTGTTTTATAGATTTTGCTCGTTAGCTATCGGATTCAGGATCATCGAAGTCAAAGTCATACACACTATCAAAGCCCCCATTTTGGTACAATTTTGGTTGAACTTTGAAATGGCATGTATAGGACTACCCTTTTGTTGTAGGTCATGTACCTTTCGGTTTTGTGTAAACTTGGATAGCCATGCGAAAATGGCTTATATACGTTTTTAGCATAGTACTATAATCGTTTGTATGTTGATCATTATGAGGTATGGAATTGTTTTGAACGATTAGCCATTGGAATGGTTAATCATGATCACACTTTGTGCTATGTATGCAAAAAGGGCCAATGGAATCATGGAAATTATGAAATAGGTAAAGTCTACCTTAAAGGCAGATGCAGTCAGCAGCAGTGGTGTGGATGTAAAAAATCACTAAAAATAGCAGGAATGGAATAAATTAGGGAATAAATTATGTAAATTGACCTTGATGAATGTATTTTCATATGGAAGAAACGAAACGGTCATATGAGTTGTATGTTAAGAGATATTTAGGTTTTCGTGAGACAGGGCCAGAACGGTTTCTGGATCCCCTGTTCCGACTTTGGAAATTCATTGTAAATTAACCAGGGATAATTAGGAGTCATGCCATATATGTATAGATTCCGCTTTGAGTCTAGTTTCTATAGAAATAAACGTCATCAGTATTGAAGCCCTGTACATAGATATATTCAAGTTGTAACGCACGAAGGTCAGTGTAGTCGACCCTTGTCACATGGGAGACTTTAACTAATAAACTGTACTAATTGGCCCGACCAAAAATTCAAGAAAAACATATGTAGATGGAAATATGAGTCTAATTTCAGGGAAAAGTTACGAAACTGATTTTCGAGCTTTGAAACTCAAGATATGATTTTTAAAGTGACAGTGACGCAGTAACCAGCTTGTCTGGAAATTTTTTAAATGGACTGTGAAAATGATTAAATTGAGTTGTGTGCACCTTGTGTTCCACTCCGGTAACGGACTCGGGTACGGGGTGTTACAAAATAATTTCCATATACAAATATCATCATCTCATACTTTCATATAACATTTTTCATGTATCATCATTTTCTTGTAGTTCAGACAGATACGTGTAATAACTGATTTTATTATTCATATCTTCTCATGTCTGGATTGTCACCCATTGAATTTATTTGAAATATCGATGGATACATAAGTAGTACACTCAAGGTGTACAAGACAGGATCGGTCAATTCATATTCAATGGTACCCGTAAGGTATTATTTCAGAGAGTACACTCTCGAGCCACACATTTATAGAACAAGATTACCAGTCCAAGCTAAATCCAACCCATAACATATGCTCGAGAGGACTTATATCAAGATTATCCGTCTGGGCTAAATCCTTTCTGTAATAAGGTCAATAAGATTACTCGTTCGAGCTAAATCCCGTCAGCAACAAATGCAGAACCTCATTCATTTTAAGAAATCACATATCCATCGATTTTCCATTTATAAAACCGAGATTTAAACATTTTTCAAGCATTATCGGGCATGTGATTATTTCATACATCCATAACATTCATATAATTCAAATAAACATATTCCACATTCATTTCAAGCATAAAAGTAAAATTTTTATCATCTATCATTTTTCGGGCATTATCATTGATCGGGCTTTGTCAGATACAATTTCAATGTCACATATATATATGATATTTATACAATTCACAACACAACATTTAATTCAAACATATAAACATACACAAATTAGTTACACAAACTTACCTAGACAAATGTTCGTTTACGTAAAATCTACTAATACGACATTTTCCTCTTTTCCTTGTTCTAGCTCCAAATTTGGTCTATCCGGATCTATACGAGTAAATTTTACATCAATTTATCACATTTCATTTTCAAGTGAACTCGATTTACATCCTAGGCAAAATTATCATTTTGCCACTAACTTTTCCATAAATTCCCATTTCGTCCCTAAGCTTGGAAAATGAAATTTATGCAATTTGCTCCCTATTCCAAGCCTAAACAAAATTTCACCTTAAAATTTACAGCACATATATTCTATAAAATTTAGAATTTTTCTCCAATTTTCACAAATTTATATTTTAGTCCCCAAATCATGTTTTCATCAAAAATCACTTTGTAAAAGTTGTTTATCTATTAACAACCTTTCATTTTCTACCATAAATTTCTAATTTTCAGCATATACATCCATGACCTAATTTCCATACTTTGATAATTCTTCAAATTGATCCCTCAAATAGATAGATTAAGTTATCACAGTTTTAAAAATATCAAAATTACTAAAAACGGGACAAGAAAACTTACCCAATTTGGCCAAGAAAATTTTTTCTCTCTCTCCTAAGGTTTCCATGAAATATTTTGGGGAATTTTATTTCTATTTAATTAATTTATCATATTTAATAATTTTGATTTCCAATTTAATCCTTAGCCTTTTTCTAATTTTCCATGGATGAATCATCCAAAAATATCTACTAACTTTTTTATTAATGGTCTAATTACCGTATAAGGACATTAAGTTTTAAAATCAATAGCTATTTGATCCTTCTAGCCACTAGAATTCAAATTTTTACATTTTATGCGATTTGGTCCTTCCCGTAATTAAACACTTAATCAGTAAAATTTTTTTATCAAAATTTTCACATGACATTTCTATCATATTAAAAACCATAAAATAAAAATAAAATAAATTTTATTTTTCAGCTCAGATTTGTGTTTCCAAAACCACTATTTCAATTTCGCCGAAATTGGGCTGTTACAACTCTCCCCCTTAAAGAATTTTTGTCCTCGAAAATTTTACCAGTAAAGAGATTCAAATATTACTTTCTCATAGTTTCCTCTAGTTCTTAGGCAACTCCCTCTATATCATATATCATGTCATTATCAGAAAAATTTTACTAAAGCTACCTTTTTATTTCTCAGTTTTTCTCTTCAAGTGCCAGAATTTCAATCAACCTCTCATTGTAAGTTGTGTCAGGCTGAATTTAACATTTATCAAAGCAATAACAGATGATGGGTCTGATCGATATTGTCATAACACATATACTCATAAAAACATTGTGAATTCTGTAGAACTCTGATAATAATACCTATCAACACAGAACAGGTCCAATTCTAAAATACAGCACCGAAACATATCTTCAAAAATCTGAATCATATGTTCAAATTGATCATCCGTTTGAGAAAGAAATATAGTGCTAAAGTGTAACTGTATACCTAGAGCTCCTTGCAACTTGTTTCAAAATTGGAATATAAACTACAGATCTCTATCAAAAATAACAGAAACTAGCACATCATATAATCTGACAATCTCAAATACAGATAATTCAGTCAATCTATCAAGTGAGAAATCCATTCATGCCAGAATAAAATGTACATACTTCTCCAAACAATTAAATTACTCAAATAGTATCTTTCTTTTTCATAGACAGGGAGAATCTTGATATAAAATTCATAGTAACTTTGTCCCATTTCCATTTCGGTATTTTCACTGACTATAACCATCTTGAAAGTATCATCTCTATCTTGCTGATACATCCAAAATTTAAATATAGATTTAAAAATACGACCTTTCATTACGAGCTATCAGTACATCTTTTTTCAAATCGTTACGCATCTTATCATTTCCTAGATAAACAGACATAGTACCTGTAACGCCCCGTACCCGAGACCATCGCTGGAGTCGAACACGAGGTGTTAACGGACTTAATTCATTACTTAAACAGCTCAAACAATTTATTTTTAAAACTTCCAGAGAAGCTGGCAATCTGCATCACAGTCGCTTAAAAATTCATATTTCGAGTTACAAAACTCTAAATCCAATTTCGTAAATTTTCTCTGAAACTAGACTCATATATATATCAACTAAATTTTTTCTAGAATTTTTGGTCGGGCCAAATGGTACAGTTTATTAGTTAAAGTCTCCCCTGTTGCAGGGTTTGACTGCTCTGACCTCTGTTTATTACGAATCAAATATCTCCCTATACAGAGTTTCAATTACTATGAAGTTTATTTCTCATAAAACTAGACTCAATAAGGAATCTTTACATGTAAATAATGACTTCTAATTATATTTTTACAATTTGTGGTGAATTTCCAAAGTCAGAACAGGGGATCCAGAAATTGCTCTAGCCCTGTTTCACAAAAATTTAAATATCTCATAAAATATATCTCATTTACCTATTTTGTTTCTTCCATTTGAAAATATACATAATAATATTTGATTTCATAACTTATTCATCATTTAATTCCATTTCTACTATTTTTAGTGATTTTTCAAATTCACGTCACTGTTACTGTCTGATTGTGCTAATTTCACCTTTTACATAATTTCCATGGAATAACTAGCATTTAGGCATACATAACACCAAACATGTCTTTGATTAGCCATTCCAACAGCTAATCATTAAGCATTTACATACCAATCATTAGCCATATCATAAGATCATACACACAAAATGGCTACGATGCTATACATGCCATACTCAAAATGAAACGTCTAACTATACCAAAATAATCCTTGTGATAGTGTGCCCGGACCTCTGACGTACTTTACGATCCCCGAGTTAGCTTGACAAAACTATAAAAAGAAGGAAAATAAAGGGGGTAAGCATTAAGCTTAGTAAGTTTGCATGTAGATAAATAACAACATTCATAAGAACTATCTTACTACTTGGTATGATACTACATAATGCAACTTCATTAATTGTCATAGACATATTTTAAACTTCTTCACTTACTCACTTACTTAAATACTTACTAACTTAATCAAATTTATTAATACATTTTACTTACTTTTTTCCTTATCAAGCATACATGAACATTATGTACTTACCTTTACTCTTCTAGCATGAACTTGTCTTATCTTTTTAGTATAACTCATCTTACCTTACCTTACCTTGATATTCTCTTTAAATTTTCTCGTTGAACCACTTGGAATACTAAGGATACACGGGTACCTTACCATTGCCATGACTTGTCATGGTCTTACGTGGTATCCTTTTGAAACTTACCATTGCCATGTCTTGACATGGTCTTACATGGTAGCCTTGCCTTATGAACCCACCAATGCCATGCCTTGGCATGGTCTTACATGGGACCTTTGCCTTATAGTAACTTATCAATGCCATGTCTTGACATGGTCTTACATGATTTCCTTGCCTTAGAAACCTTGCCAATTGCCATGCCTTGGCATGGTCTTACATGGGACCTTTGCCTTATAGTAACTTATCAATGCCATGTCTTGACATGGTCTTACATGATTTCCTTGCCTTAGAAACCTTCCTAAGGTTCAACCGGGACTTTCTGAAATTTCTTCTCCGTCAATTCATACTTAAGTCTTCTTTGAATAATTTCATAAAATAAATATACACATGCTGGAAATTAACAAAATTAACATAAAATAATAGAATATTGCATTTATTTACCGCAAACTTACCTCGAAACAAAAAACGATCAACTATATCGATTTAGTCCACTATCTTTTTCTTTCCCCGGTCTAACTCCGGATTTTGTTCTTCTTGATCTATAATAAAAAATTTAGCTTATTTAATACTCACATTTATTAAAACAGTCCTTGACCCAAACTTTGGCAAAATTACATTTTTGCTGCTAAATTTTCACATATTTGCACTTTTGCCCCAAGGCTCGTAATTTAAACTTCATCCTATTTTCTTATGTTTTATGACATGCTGATCATTTTTCCCTTCTATGACAATATCAAATTCACACTCTAACATGTACTTATGACTATTAGGTATTTTTACCGATTAAGCCCTTTTACTCGTTTTCACTTAAAACCGAGTAGCACAAGTTGTCTAACATAATTTAAAACCTCATATTATATCATAAAACACCAAAATACACAAATTTCACCTATGGGTATTTTTCCAAATATGAACCCTAGGTTGAATTATTGCTAGAATAAGCTTAATCAAGTTATCGGGACTCCAAAAACGTAAAGATCATTAAAAACGGGGCTTGAAATCACTTACTATGGAGCTTGAAAGCTTGAAACAAACCCTAGCTATGGAGAACCCTTGAAATTTCATCCTAATGAAGAAGATGGACAAAAATTGGCTTTTAATTTTGTTTTTAATTCATTTTAATAACTAAATGACCAAAATGCCCTTACTACTAAACTTTCCAAAAATTCCATCCATGTCCAGTTTTTGTACATAGACTTAGAAATTGGTCAAATTGCTATTTAAGACCTCCTCATTAATATTCCAAAGCAATTTCATACTAAAAACTTCTAGAACGCAAGTTTTGCAAATTATTCGATTTAGTCCCTAATCTCAACTTAAGCACTTTATGCATAGAATTTCATCACGAAATTTTCACACAATCATGCAATCATATCATGAACCTCAAAATAATAATAAAATAAAATTTTCTACCTCAGATTTGTGGTTTCACAACCACTGTTTCGTTTAGGCCCTATTTCGGGATGTTACATTTCTCCCCCCTTTAGGGATTTTCGTCCCCGAAAATCTTACCTGTGAAGAGATTTGGCTACTGTTTTCGCATAGCCTCTTCGGGCTCCCATGTAGCCTCGTCTACCCCATGTCTATTCTATAGTACTTTCACAAGTACAATACTTTTGTTCCTTAATTGCTTTACCTCTCGAGCTAGAATCTTTACCAGTTCTTCACCGTAAGTCATGTCTGGCTGAATCTCAACCTCTGTCTGAGAAATCACATGTGACGGATCTGAACGATAACGACGTAGCATAGACACATAAAATACATTATGAATATTCTCTAACTTAATCGGCAAAGCTAACCGATATGCTAATGGTCCGACTCTCTCAATCACTTCAAACGGTCCAATAAAACGTGGACTTAGTTTGCCTTTCTTGCCAAATCAGAGAACTTTCTTCCACGGGGATACTTTTAAAAACTCTTTGTCACCAACTTGATACACAATCTCTTTTCTCTTCAAATCTGCATATGACTTTTGTCTGTCTGAAGCTGCTTTCAACCAATATCTGATGATTTTTACTTTCTCTTCTATTTCCTTAACTAGATCAACCTCGTAAATTTGATTTTCTTTAAGCTCTGTCCAATACAAAGGTGTGCGACATTTACGTCCATACAAAGCTTCATAAGGTGCCATCTTCAAACTCAACTCATAACTATTATTGTAGGCAAACTCTACTAATGGTAAATATTTTTCCAAACTGCCTTGAAATTCCAGTACACAACATCTAAGCATATCTTCAAGTACCTGAATAACTCTCTCTGACTGACCGTCTGTTTGAGGATGGAAATCTGTACTAAAACTCAACTTAGTGCCCAAAGCCTCCTGTAATTTCGTCCAAAACCGTGAAGTAAATCTTGGATCACTGTCTAAAATGATCGATAATGGTACCCCGTGTAGTCGACTATCTCTGAAATATACAACTCGGCCAACTTGTCAAGTGAATAATCCATACGAACTGGGATAAAATGAGCCGACTTCATTAACTTATCAATCACAACCCATTTTGCATCTTTCTTTCTTGGTGTCAACGGCAATCCTGTCACAAAATCCATAGTAACTCGATCCCATTTCTATTTAGGGACTAGCACAGGTTGCAATAAACCTGAAGGTACCTGATGTTTGGCCTTTACCTGCTGACAGATCAAGCATCTAGAAACAAACTCTAAAATGTCCCTTTTCATTCCTACCCACCAGTACATTTTTTTAAATCATTATACATCTTTGTACTACCTGGATGAATAGACAAAGAACTACTATGTGCTTCCTGTAAGATCTTTCGAATAAGCTCATCATTCTTTGGTACGCATACCCTATCTCGGAACATCAAACAACCGTCAGAACTGATCTGAAAATCTGACTCTATATCCGACCCACACTGATCTCTTTTGGCTAACAACTCACTGCCATTTTTCTAAGCTTCATAAATTTCTTCAAGAAACATCGGCTTAGCTCTCAACTCAGCTAAGTTAAAACCATCATCTGATAAGGCTAGACTAGTGTTCAAAGTTCTTAATGCAAATAAAGATTTCCTACTCAAAGTATCAGCAACAACATTTGCCTTACCTGGGTGATAATCGATCACTAGCTCATAATCTTTAATCAACTCTAACCATCTTCTTTGCCTCAAATTCAAATCTTTTTGAGTCATCAAATATTTCAAACTTTTGTGATCAGTGAATATGTGGCACTTCTCACCGTACAAATGATGTCTCCAAATCTTCAGCACAAAAAAAATGGTAGCTAGCTCTAAATCATGTGTCAGATAGTTCTTCTCATGTGGCTTTAGCTGTCTAGAGGCATAAGCAATTACCTTCCCTTCCTGTATAAGTACACAACCATGTCCATTCATGGACACATCACTGTAAATCACAAACTCCTTACCTAGTTCTGGTTGTACTAAAACAGGTGCTTTAGTTAACAATGCTTTTAACTTGTCAAAACTCTGTTGACACTTCTCAGTCCATTCAAACTTGACATCCTTTCACAGCAATCTTGTCAGTAGGGTAGCTATCATGGACAATCCCTCTACAAATCGTCTATAATATCCGGCAAGCCCAAGAAAACTTCTAACTTCTGATACATTTCTAGGAGGCTTCCAATCAACAATGGCTGAAATCTTGCTCGGATCAACCTTAATACCTTTACCTGAGATAATATGCCCAAGAAAACCAACTTCTCGTAACCAGAACTCACTTTTGCTGAGCTTGGCATACAACTGATTATCTCTTAGAATCTGTAAAACTGTTCTCAAATGCTCTGCATGCTCAGTCTCATCATGAGAATAAATCAAGATATCATCAATGAACACAACTACAAACTTATCTAAGTACGGTCTGAAAATTCGGTTCATTAAGTCCATGAAAATGGCAGGAGCATTAGTTAAGCCAAATGGCATCACAAGGAACTCATAATGACCATACCTAGTCCGGAAAGCAGTCTTCAGGACATCTGACTCTTTAACTCGCAACTGATAGTATCCGGATCTCAAATCTATCTTGGAGAACACAGTAGCTCCCTTCAATTGATCGAACAGATCATCAATTCTAGGCAATGGATACTTGTTCTTTACTGTTACCTTGTTAAGTTGCCGATAATTTATGCACAATCTCATCGATCCGTCTTTCTTTTTCACAAATAGCATTGGTGCACCCCATGGTGAACTACTGGGTCTTACAAAGCCTTTATCTGTTAATTCCTGCAACTGAGCTTTCAATTCTTTCAATTTCAACGGAGACATTCTATAAGGAGCAATAGAAATGGGCGTGGTACCTGGAATCAACTCAATACCAAACTCAACTTCTCTAACAGGAAGCAAACCTGGTAGTTCTTCCGGAAACACATCGGGAAACTCACATACCACAGGCACTAATTCAATTTTCAATTCTGGATCTTTAGTGTTCAACACAAAAGCAAGATAAGCTTCATACCCTTTTCTCAAACATTTCTGAGTAGACATAACAGAAATTATGGGAAATGAACTATCTGACTCTTCTGATTTAACTCGAAGAATTTCACCATTTTCACACTTCAACTCAATGAATTTCTGTCCACAATTCACTATCACATCATGTGTAGTCAACCAATCCATACCAATAATCACATCAAACTCATCAAATGGCAATAGCATGAGATCGGCCGGAAAACAGTAGCCACTAATCATCAAAAGGCAATTTCTACATACTTTATCTACTAATACATGCTTGTCTAATGGATTCGATACTTTAATCACAAATTCTGTAGACTCTATAGGCATACTTATACTAGGCATAAATTTCATGCAAACATATGAATGGGTTGAACCCAGATCAATCAAAGCAATAACTCTAGTATCATGGAGAGAAAATGTACCCGTAATCACATCGGGAAAGGATGTCTCTTCGCGAGCACGGATAGCATAAGTCCTCGCAGGTACTCTAACATCTGGCCTCACTGCTAAATCTCTAGATGCACCTCTATTATTTTCCCCAGCTCCCAGATTTCTCAGTGGTCTACCTCTGACAGGAGCTTTTCCTGATCTTACATTCGGTATTGCTTCCCTTTTAATCATCTCGGGACACTCCCAAATAAAATGGTCTGGTGCACCACATCGGAAACAACCTGTCTCAGTTGCTCGACATTGACCTGGGTGACGTCGACCATATCGGGGACACTCTGGTCTATCAGGCTGAACACTGCCAACACTTGCAATCGAAGTGGTCTGAGCTTTCGGACTCATAAATCTTCTGCCTCTGTTTCGGCTAGAATATCCAGCTGAAAAATTAGATCTAGTGGAGAACTCTCTAGGCCTCTTGGATGTAGACTGAAATGACTTGCTCATTAGTCTTTTCTTCGTGTCTTGCATCTCAATTTCAACTTTGCTCTTTCTTTTTAACAGCTCCTCTACCTTACAGGCTCTCTCAACTAGGATAACAAACTCTTTTATTTCTAGGACACCAACAGACAATCGGATATCATCATTAAGTCCATCCTCAAATCTTTTGCACATGATAGCCTCTGTAGACACACACTCTCGAGCATAATTGCTGAGTCTAACAAACTCGCGCTCATATTCAGTCACTGTCATATTGCCCTTTTCAACTCTAGAAACTCTTTTCTTTTCTGGTCAACAAACCTCTGACTGATGTACTTTTTACGAAATTCCTCCTGAAAGAAGTCCCAAGTGACTCTCTCTTTCGGTACAACTGATACAAGTGTCTTCCACCAATGGTAGCCCGAATCTCTAAGGAGTGATACAACACATTTCATACATTCCTCGTGTGTGGGATAACTCATCAAAGACTCGATAGTATTCTCGAGCCAAAATTCGCCTTTTCGCATCATCATCTTTTGTAGCTCAAACTCTTGGCTCCTTGTTTTCGATTTTATCAACTGGTGGTTTTTCTCTTATAACCGTACCTGTGACTGGGGGAGCTACATGAGTGGTCTGATGATCATGAGGGGGTAGAGGTCTAACAGCCGGATTCGTTCGAACAAACTCGGCAAACCATTCATTCATAGCTTGGAAGAAGGCTTCTCGAGCCCCTCCTCCTTGACTAACTGTAACGTGCCTTTCACTAATATTTGGTGGCACCGTCCCTTCTGCGGGAGCGGGCACGTTACTATGTAGATCATCTGCACCAACCTGTTCGGGATCCATAACTATAAAAGAAAACATTTTAAAATCGTCAGGAGTCGTCACACTATCAACACATAAGTATGGCATGTATAGCTAGACTCTTACTCATACTAAATATTCCGAGAACCAACTAAACCTTTACTCTGATACCAATAAATGTAACGCCCCATACCTGAGACCGTCGCCGAAGTCGAACACGAGGTGTTAACAGACTTAATTCATTACTTAAACAGCTCAAACAATTTATTTTTAAAACTTCTAGAGAAGCTGGCAATCTGCGTCATAGTCGCTTAAAATTTCATATTTCGTGTTACAAAACTCGAAATCCAATTTCGTAAATTTTCTCTGAAACTAGACTCATATATATATCAACTAAATTTTTTCTAGAATTTTAGGTCTGGCCAAATGGTACAGTTTATTAGTTAAAGTCTCCCCTGTTGCAGGGTTTGACTGCTCTGACCTCTGTTTATTACGAATCAAATATCTCCCTATACAGAGTTTCAATTACTATGAAGTTTATTTCTCATAAAACTAGACTCAATAAGGAATCTTTACATGTAAATAATGACTTCTAATTATATTTTTACAATTTTTGGTGAATTTCCAAAGTCAGAACAGGGGATCCAGAAATTGCTCTGGCCCTGTTTCACAAAAATTTAAATATCTCATAAAATATATCTCATTTACCTATTTTGTTTCTTCCATTTGAAAATATACATAATAATATTTGATTTCATAACTTATTCATCATTTAATTCCATTTCTACTATTTTTAGTGATTTTTCAAATTCACGTCACTGTTACTGTCTGATTGTGCTAATTTCACCTTTTTCATAATTTCCATGGAATAACTAGCATTTAGGCATACATAACACCAAACATGTCTTTGATTAGCCATTCCAACAGCTAATCATTATCAAGCATTTACATACCAATCATTAGCCATATCATAAGATCATACACACAAAATGGCTACAATGCTATACATGCCGTACTCAAAATGAAATGTCTAGCTATACCAAAATAATCCTTGTGATAGTGTGCCCGGACCTCTGACGTACTTTACGATCCCCGAGTTAGCTTGACAAAACTATAAAAAGAAGGAAAATAAAGGGGGTAAGCATTAAGCTTAGTAAGTTTGCATGTAAATAAATAACAACATTCATAAGAACTATCTTACTACTTGGTATGATACTACATAATGCAACTTCATTAATTGTCATAGACATATTTTAAACTTCTTCACTTACTCACTTACTTAAATACTTACTTACTTAATCAAATTTATTAATACATTTTACTTACCTTTTTCCTTATCAAGAATACATGAACATTATGTACTTACCTTTACTCTTCTAGCATGAACTTGTCTTATCTTTTTAGTATAACTCATCTTACCTTACCTTACCTTGATATTCTCTTTAAATTTTCTCGTTGAACCACTTGGAATACTAAGGATGCACGGGTACCTTACCATTGCCATGACTTGTCATGGTCTTACGTGGTATCCTTTTGAAACTTACCATTTCCATGTCTTGACATGGTCTTACATGGTAGCCTTGCCTTATGAACTCACCAATGCCATGCCTTGGCATGGTCTTACATGGGACCTTTGCCTTATAGTAACTTATCAATGCCATGTCTTGACATGGTCTTACATGATTTCTTTGCCTTAGAAACCTTACCAATTTCCATGCCTTGGCATGGTCTTACACGGTATCCTTAAACCCTAATGTCATGACATTTGTATCCTACACATTCCTAAGGTTCAACCGGGACTTTCTGAAATTTCTTCTCCGTCAATTCATGCTTAAGTCTTCTTTGAATAATTTCATAAAATAAATATACACATGCTGGAAATTAACAAAATTAACATAAAATAATAGAATATTGCATTTATTTACATAAACTTACCTCGAAACAAAATACGATCAACTATATCGATTTAGTCCACTATCTTTTCTTTCCCGGTCTAACTCCGGATTTTGTTCTTCTTGATCTATAATAAAAAATTTAGCTTATTTAATACTCACATTTATTAAAACAATCCTTGACCCAAACTTTGGCAAAATTACATTTTTGCCCCTAAACTTTCACATATTTGCACTTTTGCCCCAAGGCTCGTAATTTAAACTTCATCTTATTTTCTTATGTTTTATAACATGCTGATCATTTTTCCCTTCTATGACAATATCAAATTCACACTCTAACATGTACTTATGACTATTAGGTATTTTTACTGATTAAGCCCTTTTACTCGTTTTCACTTAAAACTGAGTAGCACAAGTTATCTAACATAATTTAAAACCTCATATTCTATCATAAAACACAAAAATACACAAATTTCACCTATGGGTATTTTTCCAAATATGAACCCTAGGTTGAATTATTGCTAGAATAAGCTTAATCAAGTTATCGGGACTCCAAAAACATAAAGATCATTAAAAACGGGGCTTGGAATCACTTACTATGGAGCTTGAAAGATTGAAACAAACCCTAGCTATGAAGAACCTTTGAAATTTCGGCCTAATGAAGAAGTTGGACAAAAATTGGCTTTTAATTTTGTTTTTAATTCATTTTAATAACTAAATGACCAAAATGCCCTTACTAAACTTTCCAAAAATTCCATCCATGTCCAATTTTTGTCCATAGACTTAGAAATTGGTCAAATTGCTATTTAAGACCTCCTAATTAATATTCCAAAGCAATTTCATACTAAAAACTTCTAGAATTCAAGTTTTACAAATTATTCGATTTAGTCCCTAATCTCAACTTAAGCACTTTATGCATAGAATTTCATCACGAAATTTTTACACAATCATGCAATCATATCGTGAACCTCAAAATAATAATAAAATAAAATTTTCTACCTCAGATTTGTGGTTTCGCAACCACTGTTCCGTTTAGACCCTATTTCGGGATGTTACAGTACCATTGTGATCATTCATGTAAAATTTTCTATAAAAGTTCCAAACTCTTCAGTACATAGGCTTTATCTCAGAATAATAGACAATCATCAGATTCAAACCTGCTATACTGATTCAATAATTATTGCATTCAGTACTTGTTTATCTTACAACTCATTATCATTTTTTCTGGGTTTCACATATCTGTTGTAAAAACATCAGCTTAGCTTTAAGCTCAGCTAAAATTATTATTTTATCAGACAATTGCAATCGAGTATTTTTTTGCTCATAAAGCAAACAAAGAATTTTCTACTCAACATATCAGCAATTATATTTACTTTTTCTAAATGAAAATCAATTACCAAATCAAGGTCTTTCAATAATTCAAACCATCTATTATGTGTCAAATTCAAATATTTCTATACCATCGAGTGTTTTAAAATTTATGATTAGTATATATATGCTATTTTCATCATTCAGATACTGTTACCAAATTCTCAGTGCAAACACAATAATTGTCAATTCAAGATCATATACTGGATAATTCTTTTTCCTGTAGCTTTATCTGGCTGGAAGTATAGACCATTACTTTACCTTTCTTAATCAAAATACAATCTAATCCATTCAATGTTGTATCACTGTGATAATAAATTATTTACCCAATTTAGGCTGAACCAGAACTAATTCTTAGGTCATCAAGGCTTCCAACTGATCAAAACTTTACTAACATTTGTCAGTCCATTCAAATCTTACATCTTTCTGTAATATCCATATCATTGATGTAGCTATCATAGGAAACACTTTTACGAAAATTAAAAAGGATATCGAAGCTTTAAATTATTCCGAGATCACAATCATCAGATAGGTTAAAACCATAATACTATAATAGATCTGACGTTTCCACAATATAAATGGAACAATACTTCAACCTCAATAATATTTTTCAAACAAAAGAGGAAAACCAAGGGTGGTTTCAATTTCAACCAGTGCAATAATACAATTTCTATAATCTGTGTTCCATATTATCAAATTCCCATGATCCAGTCAAAATTCATAACAGTAGTAAATATAATTACCACTGACCAATGAATATCTTTCACAGATAAACCATAAAATAACAAGAAAACTGAGATAACGAAATCCAAATTACAAAGCTACACTGAATTTCCGAGAAGATAATCCATGTTGAATAATAGAAAGATTGATGACATCTCAGAGAAAGTCTAGAAGAGTAATATTTCACATTCACACTATAAACAGTCTTAATAGAGACAGTGTAACTTCCACATTTGCCATTCAGAACTTCAACTAACAGAAGCAAAAAATAACATCATACAAATCTTATCATCAAGTCTTCTATCACCTATGATGGCTTGGAAAATCAAAGAAAAATAAAGCAATACCACTCATGAGTCAATCAGACTTGCAATAATTTCCATCTATTACCATGTTTAGCCAACCTTTCCATATAATGATTATAACATCCGAACATAAACAGTTACATATATCTCTGAGAATAATAGTACATATAGAATACCATATAAAATACCCAAAAGAGGTTGTTGTAATATACCCGATTATAATAGCTGTATTCAAATATTTTTGCAATTTCATCACTAATCCACTAACATATATAGTCATCAATAATCTTACATTATTCAGTTCACTGAAAGAGTCAATTTGGAAGAATTTTCGGCAAATTCGTTCTATAAATATCATATCTGGATAAGTCGATTACTCGTGAATAACTTCTTCCTTAACAATGACATTACATATTTAGAATAATCTTCAAAAAAATATAATATCTCTTTTAATACTGTCTTTACTTATTAACCCATTCTCAATTTTGACTATATTATTAATCATTTAGCCTTTGAGCCCTTCCTCTCACACCTATGAACTTAATCAATATAAATCTTGTGAATTTTTATCGTATAAAACTGTACTGGCAAAGGGGTGGAGATCGTCAGCCTCAAAATTTAACTTTCATAAATACACAAATATCACTTAACGTATATCATTAACATGTCCATTATAAAATATTTATTTCATACATTTATGTAACACCCCAAACCCGCCCTAGACGTTATGACCGGATCCGACGTGCCACATCAAAACGTTAAAACATTTTTTTCATTCTAAGTCTAGGAAATCGTACTTGATGTTCAAAGGATTAATTCATTGAGGGTTAAAGTGAATGGAAGCTGCGCACCAGGTAGAAAACCAGAAAAAGGAGGTGAGTCCATCGGACTGCTTAAGTACCAAGCTCTTTCGGATCCAATCCTAGACATGCACACCGCCATTGCCACACTCTAACATCGCGTATATTTTTAGGTTACCATTGAAATTATGTCTATTTTAGAATAAAATGTATTTAAGTTTGTAAAACATTATCATAGCAGAAGCCTTGTTCGTAATCGTGTTACTTCGAAATCAATTTATGTTTTTGGAAAACGAACCCTAGATCTAGCCCATTTTGATAGTTAATATAATTTAAGGTCATCATGATAAGTTATAAATCGAAACCCAATTAAAAATAATCATAAGCGACCTTATTACATAACAAAACCCAAATCATCAAAGTAAAGAAAATTGAAGTCCAAATCACCAGAAGAAATCCATATTGCGTAAGCAGTGGCCACTCAATCCCTCACGACTCCAAGCCCACTATGGTGGGGATTACCGCATGGATGAAAATAGGGATGAGTTTGGGGAAACTCAGTGTGTAAAATTAACCCAACCATAGCCCATATCAGCTCAAACAACAGAAACAGAATAAATTGGCCTTAGCCCAGAACAGAATACAAAATTAAGCCCATAGGCCCATAACAGATCAGATCAGATATTTCATGTATATGCAAAACCCAACACATAACCAACCACATACACCCCCTTACCAATCTTTCACCATGTGGGGAGACTACTCGACCCACCCAACAGCTACACGCCACAGAATTATGCAGCATGGCTGCCAAAACAGATAATGTAACACCCCGAACCCGAGACCATCGCCGGTGTCGGACACGAGGGGTTAACAAGCCAAATCCACATATTTCACCCACCAATTTGACATTTCCAGACAGGCTGGAAATCTGCGTCACTGTCACCTTAAAAATCATATCTCGAGTTTCAAAACTCGGAAACTGATTCCGTAAATTTTCCCTGAATTTAGACTCATATATCCATCCATGGATTTAATTCTAGAATTTTCGGTTGGGCCAATTGGTACAGTTTATTAGTTAAAGTCACCCATGTTACAGGGATCGACTGCTCTGACCTTCGCGTGTTACGACTTGAATATCTCTCTGTACAGGGCTTTAATACTGGTGCCGTTTATTTCTAATGAAACTAGACTCAAAATGGAATCTGTACATATAAGGCATGACTCCTAATTCTTTCTGGATAATTTATAATAAATTTTTAAATTTGCGACAGGGGACCCAGAAACCGTTCTGGCCCTATCTCACAATAGCTTTAATATCTCTTAACATGTAACTCCTATGACCGTTTCGATTATTCCACATGAAAGTAGACTCATTAAGGTTCATTTACATAATTTATTCATTATTTAATACCATTCCTAAAAATTTTGGTGATTTTTCAAAACCATACCACTGCTGCTGCCAGCATCTGTTTTCAAAGTAACCATTACCTATTTCATGATTTCCACGATTCAAATGGCCCTTTTGCACCATAGCACAAAGTGTGATTATGATTAACCATTCCAATGGCTAATCCTTTCAGACAATTTCATACCCCATAATGATTATCATACAAACTATTATAGAATCATACTAAAAACGTATATAAGCCATTTTCGCATGGCTATCCAAGCTTACACAAAACCGAAAGGTACATGACCTTCAACATTAGGGTAGTCCTATACATGCCATTTCAAAGTTCAACCAAAATTATACCAAAATGGAGGCTTTGACAGTGTAGATGACTTCGACTTTAATGATCCCGAATCTGATCGCTAACGAGCAAAATCTATAAAACAGAGAGCCAAAGCAACGGGGTAAGCATTTTTATGCTTAGTAAGTCTCAAGCAATAAAATCAGCTTTAACTAAGGCATTACATTCACATAGTCAAATGAATCATTTCATTAATACACATTCACATAATCATACTTGCTTCACACTTCATCATTGTATACTTTCACAAGATATCAACCAATTCAATAGCTGAAAATTCGTTAGTCGATTGAACGAATGTTACTCAAACATATCGACTTTTCCAATGCACATATAAACATACCTTTTCCTTTGGGCTTTTCGAGCGTACTAATTAAATTTATTACAGCAATCAACGCCACCTTCAGCCCAAGCTTCTTCGAATACAACCGGATATAACCACATGCACGAATGCCCTCGGTCTTAGCCCGGATAGAACGACTTGCACGAATGCCTTGGTCTTAGCCCGGATGTAGTCACTAGCACAATTGCCTTCGGGTCTTAACCCGGATATAATTTCCAGCATAAATGTCTTCGGGACTTAGCCCGGATATCATTCAATTGCTCATGCACACATATACATCAATAATCATTTCACATTCATATTTCATTTTCGTTACTAAGGCTCAAACACAAACATATCACTAGCATAATCGCCTTCGGACTTAGCCGGGTATCATTCAAATACTCATACACACATAAATCAATAATCATTACACATCCATATTTCATTTCACATAATTCAAGTAGGGTCATTTCTTGAGGACTTACCTCGGATGCTGTCGAACGGCTTCAACGGCTATTCGATCACTTTTTCCTTCCCTTTATCGGATTTAGCTCCCCTTTGCTCTTGAGCTTAACGAATGCAAGTAGAAGTATTCAATATTTTTCTCAATAATGTTTACTTGTTAATCACATTCAGCATCTCATATCAACTCATTTTATTATAAACTATCAATCGACTTTTAAACCAAAACGCCATTATAAGGCCGATTGTTCTTGGTCATACATATCTGAAATCAAAATAAATTCCAAGGTTTTCACATTATAAGGTACTAAGTCGAATACACTTGCTAGGTTCACATACATTCTTCATCAATTTCTTCTTTAAACAAACACATTTAAGCATTCCTTTCAGATTATCTACTCCAACCACATTCATTACTCAAGTATAGTAATTTCACATTCGGCAATAGTATTACATACAATAGCCGATTCTTCTTACTTTGTATTTGTGCATCTATTTGATCATTAGTTTAGTTCAAACACCCATACACCAAGATTCATCAAGTTTAGCATGAAACACAAACCTTAATCCTCAATGACCACTATGGCCGAAAATCCTAGTCAACCCAAAATCACAATTTCTAGCATGGGTTACCTAGAGAACTTGGTAACTAGCTCAATTTCATCTAACGTTTATAGAATTCACATGAATTTCTCACTTTATTTATAGCTTAGAAGCCGAATGGTTGCTCCCTTAGAATCGGCCAAGAAGAAACAAGAAACAAAAACTTGCTTCTTTCACCCATACACAAGACAACAATCATTTTCCTCCATTTCTTCCATGGCCGATTACCCACTATCACCACACAATCAAGATCTTGACAAGGCTAAGTAGAAAACTTAGTAACTAGCTTGATGTATGCTAATATTTCAAGAACTAACATGAAATCACTTACCTTGTTCCAAGCTTAAGGGTGACCGATTGGCTATCTCCCCTTCTTCCTTTGAGGTTCGGCCAAGCTAAGGAGGATGAACACTTTTCTTCCTTTCTTTTTTTTTTTTTCTTTCTTTGTTTTTGTTTCTCTCATGTACTGCAAAGGGGGAAAGCATCCACACTCATTTTTTTTTCATTCCTTTACCCATGCTCTTATTTTATTATTTCTAACATCCACTACTAGCAAAACATGTTTAAGACATGTTTTCTTTTGCCCATCTTCATTACCATGGCCGCCACTTCCTTTTCTTTGGGTAAATTGACATGCAAAACCATTCTTTTGCATGCATATACTATTAGACCATTGAAAGATTAGCCTATCACCTTTCAACAATGTTTCATATAAGTCCATTTTAATAAATTCACATAGAAATGATCAAATTAATGCATGCAACTTTCACACATGCATTTACTAACATCATAAACATAGAATATAACTTTTAATTACTTATAAGACTCGGTTTAGTGGTCCCGACACCACTTTCCGACTAAGGTCAAATTAGGGATGTCACAACTCTCCCCACTTAAGAAATTTTCGTCCCGAAAATCTTACCGTAAGTAGGCTCGTATCGCTCTTTCATAGAGTCCTCAAGCTCCCAAGTGGCTTCTTCAATTCCGTGTTTATGCCACAACACCTTCACTAACGGGATTTTCTTATTGCGCAACTTTTTCGCTTCACGCATCATAATGCGAATGGTTCCTCTTCATAGCTCAAATTAGGTGAATCTCAATCTCGGACGGAGCGATCACGTGCGATGGATCGACCTATATCGTCAAGCATCGAGACATGAAAACGCTAGGATCCTTTCAAGCTCGGGGTAAAATTAATCGATATGCGATCGCCCAACACGTTCGGATACTTCATATGGCCCGATGAACCTCGGACTCAATTTGCCTTTACGACCAAATCTAAGCACCTTCTTCCAAGGTGAAACTTTGAGAAAGACCTTGTCTCCAACCCGATATTCGATATCTTTTCTTTTCAAATCCGCATACGACTTTTGGCGATCCGGCGACTTTCAAACTATCACGAATTACTCGAACTTTTGCTCGGCATCCTTAACCAAATCAACCTCAAGATTTTTCCTTCACTAAGTTCACCCGAATAATGGGGTACGGCATTTACGACCGTATAAAGCCTCGAGGGTGCCATCTTAATACTTGATTGAAAGCTGTTGTTGTAAGCGAATTCAATCAACGGCAAATACCGTCCCATGAACCATCGAACTCGAGGATGCAACATCTCAACATATCCTCAAGTATCTCAGATATCCGCTCGGATTGACCATCGGTTTGGGGTGAAAGGCGGTGCTGAAATGCAACTTGGTACCCAAAGCTTCTTGCAACTTTTTCCAAAATCGCGAGGTAAATCTCGGATCTCTATCCGACACGATGGAAATAGGCACCCCGTGCAATCTCACAATATGAGAAACGTACAGTTCGGCTAGTTTTTCCATTGGAAAGTCCGTACGTACGGGGACAAAGTGAGCCGACTTAGTCAATCTATCTACAACGACCCAAATCATGTCCTTCTTACTCACTGACAATGGCAGTCCGGATACAAAGTCCATTGTGACTCGATCCCATTTCCACTCGGGTATCGTGATCGGCTGAAGCAACTCAAGGCACTTGATGTTCCGCTTTCACTTGTTGACATATTAAACATCTCAAACAAAGTCGAGATGTCTCGCTTCATACCACGCCACCAAAACCGACATTTCAAATCGTTGTACATCTTCGTACTCCGGGTGGATTGCCATTCGGCTACAATGGGCTTCGTTCGAATTATCGAGATAAGTTCAATTCTTTGGAACACACAGACGATTTTGAACCTCAAACAATCGTCATCGTCGATTTGAAACTCCGAGTCCTTGTTCGAACACACTCGGCCCGCTTTTGCGTACCAACTCGTCGTCGACTTTCTCGAGCTTCACGAATTTGATGTATCAATAATGGTTTGGCTTTCAATTCAGCTACTAACTCACCGTCGGATCGAATGCATAAGTGCACATTCATTGCTCGTAAGCGAATAATGATTTACGACTTAAGGCATCCGCAACCACATTCGCCTTTCCGGGTGATAGTCAATGACCAGCTCATAATCTTTTAACACTCGAGCCAACGTCTTTGTCGCAGATTTAAGTCTCTTTGGGTCATCAAATATTTGAGACTTTTGTGATCCGAGTACACATGGCACCTCTCACCAAATAAGTAATGTCGCCAAATCTTTAAGGCGAATACGATGGCGACCAATTCGAGATCATGGGTCGGATAATTTTTCTCATGTGGCTTTAATTGCCTCGACGATAGGCCACAACTCGACCTTCTTGCATCAATACACAACCTAACCCAAGTAGGAAGGCGCCACTATAGATGACAAACTCTTTGCGGATTCGGGTTGCACTAGAATTGGGGCTTCACCAAATAAGTTTTCAGTTGATCGAAACTTTTCGACATTTCTCCGTCCATTCGAACTTAACATCCTTTTGGAGTAGCTTCGTCATCGGCGTGGCTATCGTTGAGAAACCTTTACAAATCGTCGGTAATAACCTAAGCAAGCCCCAAAACTCTCGAACCTCAAGAATATTTCTGAGGCTTCCAATTAAGTATGGCTGAAATTTTATTCGGTCGACTCGAATACCCGATGCAGATACCACATGACCCAAGAAGCTAACCTCTCTTAACCGTAACTCACACTTCTTGAACTTAGCATATAATTGCTTATCCCGTAAAATTTGCAAGACTAACCTCGGTGTTCAAGATGTTCGGTCTCATTTCTTGAATAGACTAAGATGTCATCAATGAACACGACTACGAACCGATCCAAATATGGTCTCAAGATCCGATTCATTAAATCCATAAATACCGCAGGGCATTAGTAAGCCCAAACGGCATCACTAGGAACTCATAGTGACCATATCTCGCTCAAGGCGCCTTGGGTACGTCCGAATCTCGAATTCGTAATTGATAATAGCCCGATCTCAAATCTATTTTCGAGAACACCGAGGCTCCTTCAGCTTGATCGAACAAGTCATCGATACGTGGTAACGGATATTTGTTCTTTATCGTCGCTTTATTAAGTCGACGATAGTCGATGCACGACCTCATGGTTCCATCCTTCTTTTCACAAACAACACCGGCGCACCCAAGGCGAAAAACTCAAGCGAGCAAAACCTCTATCCACCAATTCTTGCAACTAAGCTTTCAACTCCTTTAATTCCGTTGGTGCCATACGATACGGAGCTATCAAAATTGAGTGGTACCGGTACCAATTCGATGCCAAATTCTATTTCGAACAGTGGTAAACCCAGAACTCTTCGTGGAAAACATCCGGTATTCACAAACCACGCCATCGATTCGGTTTCTTTTTCGATTCCTTGTCCTCGAGCACATACGCAAGGTACGCCGCACCCTTTTCTTACATATTTCCGGACCAACATTGCGATATTACGGTGGCAACCCTTTAAGTCCGTAGACTCAACCCGAATTATCTAGTTATTCGCGACCTCAAATCGATAGTCTTGCTTTTGCAATTTACAACCGCATCGTGCATGGTCAACCAATCCAAACCAAGAATAACGTCGAATTCATCGAACGGCAAAAGCATCAAGTCCGCGGAAAACAAGAACCTCGGAACACTAGGGGACTTTTCTTGCACACTTTGTTGACAAGCACGTAATGACCCAAGGGTTTGACACCGAATTACAAACTCAAGAGACTCAATAGGCAAAGTCTTCTTGGATGCTAAGGTTTCACATATATAAGAATGAGTAGAACTAGGGTCAATCAAAGCAATCACATTAGTATTGAAAAGAGTGAAAGTACTGTAATGACATCTAGAGAGGCAAGATCCTCGGCGTGCGCGTATGGCATAAGTCCTAGCAGAGCCCGAGCCTCGGATCCGATGGTAGCATCTCTAGATCCTCTCGACCGCCACTAACATTGCCCATATTTCTAGGTGGCCTACCTCGAGCAATGGTAGCACCCGGTTTCCACTCGACTTACATTTTGTTCAAGCAACCTCAGCAATCCTTCATAAGGTGGTCGGCCGATCCACACTTATAGCAGAGCGATCACGGAACCAACAGCTCCCGAATGCCATTTGCCACAATGCGCACATTCCGCCTCTCTCGGCGATCATTTCCACCATCGGCGATCAAGTGACTCAGATGGTCAGGGGTCGATCGCGTCCTCGCCTAGAAAAGCCCGGCGCCTCTAGACCGGCTCACATCATCTCAAATCTCTTCGATGCTGTTGAAGAGACTTTCCGAGGACCTTTTTCGAATTCTCCGGTTCCCACATCAACTTTTGTTTCTCCTTTCTAAGCTCTTCGACTTTACAAGCTCGCTCAACAAGTACTACGAACTCTCGATTTCGAGAATGCCAACGAACATCCTTATATCATCATTCAGCCCATCCTCGTTGCGTTTATACATAATAGCCGGACGAAATGCATTCTCGCTGCATCTGGCTAAGCCTCACAAATTTTCGTTCGAGTCAGAATCGACATAGAACCTTGCTTAAGATCAAGAAATTCCCTTCGCTTTTGGTCGATGAATCTCTGACTGATATACTTTTTTCGGAACTCGGTTTGAAAGAATTCCCAAGTCACTTGCTCTCTAGGCACCACAGAAGTCAGAGTACTCCACCAATAATAGGCGGAATCGCGTAGCAAGGAGATGGTACACTTTAAGCACTCATCGGGTGTACAAGATAGCTCATCGAGCACCCGGATAGTGTTATCCAACCAAAATTCAGCTTGCTCGGCATCGTCGCTATCCGTAGCCTTGAATTCCAGTGGCCCCATGTTTACGAATTCTGTCGACTTGGGGCTTACTTGACCTTATTTGGTCGGGCCATCGGAGGTATTGTAGGTGCGGGGGTTGCATTAGTCGGGAATGGAGGTTGTGGAACAGCCGTGTTAGTTCGAATGTATTGGTTGAACCAATCATTCATCACACTATAAAAGGCTTGCCTAGCCTCATCATTCGGATTGCTGGCCATAGGTTGAGAGTCCGCCGGCTGTCCCTTGTCGGGAGCAGCGCCACACTCTCCACATCATCAGCTATTGCTCGGTTGGGATCGGCATCCATTGCTATAAACAAACACAAAGTCAAATTGTCAGAAATCACCACACTATCAATTCATCATTTAATGGCATGTATAGCTAGACCCCAAACATATCACCGTAGTCCTAGAATCGACCAAACCATGGCTCTGATACCAATTAAATTGGAACACCCCGAACCCGAGACCATCGCCGGTGTCGGACACGAGGGGTTAACAAGCCAAATCCACATATTTCACCCACCAATTTGACATTTCCAGACAGGCTGGAAATCTGCGTCACTGTCACCTTAAAAATCATATCTCGACTTTCAAAACTCGGAAAATGATTCCGTAAATTTTTCCTGAATTTAGACTCATATATCCATCCATGGATTTAATTCTAGAATTTTCGGTTGGGCCAATAGGTACAGTTTATTAGTTAAAGTCACCCATGTTACAGGGATCGACTGCTCTGACCTTCACGCGTTACAAATTGAATATCTCTCTGTACAGGGCTTTAATACTGGTGCCGTTTGTTTCTAATGAAACTAGACTAAAAATGGAATCTTTAAATATAAGGCATGACTCCTAATTCTTTCTGGATAATTTATAATAAATTTTTAAAGTTGCGACAGGGGACCCAGAAACCGTTCTGGCCCTATCTCACAATAGCTTTAATATCTCTTAACATGTAACTCCTATGACCGTTTTGATTATTCCACATGAAAGTAGACTCATTAAGGTTCATTTACATAATTTATTCATTATTTAATACCATTCCTACAAATTTTGTTGATTTTTCAAAACCATACCACTGCTGCTGCCAGCATCTGTTTTCAAAGTAACCATTACCTATTTCATGATTTCCACGATTCAAATGGCCCTTTTCACACCATAGCACAAAGTGTGATTATGATTAACCATTCCAATGGCTAATCCTTTCAGACAATTTCATACCCCATAATGATTATCATACAAACTATTATAGAATCATACTAAAAACGTATATAAGCCATTTTCACATGGCTATCCAAGCTTACACAAAACCGAAAGGTACATGACCTTCAACATTAGGGTAGTCCTATACATGCCATTTCAAAGTTCAACCAAAATTATACCAAAATGGAGGCTTTGACAGTGTAGATGACTTCGACTTTAATGATCCCGAATCCGATCACTAACGAGCAAAATCTATAAAACAGAGAGCCAAAGCAACGGGGTAAGCATTTTTATGCTTAGTAAGTCTCAAGCAATAAAATCAACTTTAACTAAGGCATTACATTCACATAGTCAAATGAATCATTTCATTAATACACATTCACATAATCATACTTGCTTCACACTTCATCATTGTATACTTTCACAAGATATCAACCAATTCAATAGCTGAAAATTCGTTAGTCGATTGAACGAATGTTACTCAAACATATCGACTTTTCCAATGCACATATAAACATACCTTTTCCTTTGGGCTTTTCGAGCGTACTAATTAAATTTATTACAGCAACCAACGCTCACCTTCAGCCCAAGCTTCTTCGGAATACAATCGGATATAACCACATGCACGAATGCCCTCGGGTCTTAGCCCGGATAGAACGACTTGCACGAATGCCTTCGGGTCTTAGCCCGGATGTAGTCACTAGCACAATTGCCTTCGGGTCTTAACCCGGATATAATTTCCAGCATAAATGTCTTCGGGACTTAGCCCGGATATCATTCAATTGCTCATGCACACATATACATCAATAATCATTTCACATTCATATTTCATTTTCGTTACTAAGGCTCAAACACAAACATATCACTAGCATAATCGCCTTCGGACTTAGCCCGTATCATTCAAATACTCATACACACATAAATCAATAATCATTACACATCCATATTTCATTTCACATAATTCAAGTAGGGTCATTTCTTGAGGACTTACCTCGGATGCTGTCGAACGGCTTCAACGGCTATTCGATCACTTTTTCCTTCCCTTTATCGGATTTAGCTCCCCTTTGCTCTTGAGCTTAACGAATGCAAGTAGAAGTATTCAATATTTTTCTCAATAATGTTTACTTGTTAATCACATTTAGCATCTCATATCAACTCATTTTATTATAAACTATCAATCGACTTTTTAAACCAAAACGCCATTATAAGGCCGATTGTTCTTGGTCATACATACACGAAATCAAAAATAAATTCCAAGGTTTTCACATTATAAGGTACTAAGCCGAATACACTTGCTAGGTTCACATACATTCTTCATCAATTTCTTCTTTAAACAAACACATTTAAGCATTCCTTTCAGATATCTACTCCAACCACATTCATTACTCAAGTATAGTAATTTCACATTCGGCAATAGTATTACATACAATAGCCGATTCTTCTTACTTTGTATTTGTGCATCTATTTGATCATTAGTTTAGTTCAAACACCCATACACCAAGATTCATCAAGTTTAGCATGAAACACAAACCTTAATCCTCAATGACCACTATGGCCGAAAATCCTAGTCAACCCAAAATCACAATTTCTAGCATGGGTTACCTAGAGAACTTGGTAACTAGCTCAATTTCATCTAACGTTTCAAGAATTCACATGAATTTCTCACTTTATTTATAGCTTAGAAGCCAAATGGTTGCTCCCTTAGAATCGGCCAAGAAGAAACAAGAAACAAAAACTTGTTTCTTTCACCCATCCACCATTTCTCCTTAAAACACAAGACAACAATCATTTTCCTCCATTTCTTCCATGGCCGATTACCCACTATCACCACACAATCAAGATCTTGACAAGGCTAAGTAGAAAACTTAGTAACTAGCTTGATGTATGCTAATATTTCAAGAACTAACATGAAATCACTTACCTTGTTCCAAGCTTAAGGGTGACCGATTGGCTATCTCCCTTCTTCCTTTGAGGTTCGCCAAGCTAAGGAGGATGAACACTTTTCTTCCTTTCTTTTTTTTTTTTTTCTTTCTTTGTTTTTGTTTCTCTCATGTACGACAAAGGGGGAAAGCATCCACACTCATTTTTTTCATTCCTTTACCCATGCTCTTATTTTATTATTTCTAACATCCACCACTAGCAAAACATGTTTAAGACATGTTTTCTTTTGCCCATCTTCATTACCATGGCCGCCACTTCCTTTTCTTTGGGTAAATTGACATGCAAAACCATTCTTTTGCATGCATATACTATTAGACCATTGAAAGATTAGCCTATCACCTTTCAACAATGTTTCATATAAGTTCATTTTAATAAATTCACATAGAAATGATCAAATTAATGCATGCAACTTTCACACATGCATTTACTAACATCATAAACATAGAATATAACTTTTAATTACTTATAAGACTCGGTTTAGTGGTCCCGACACCACTTTCCGACTAAGGTCAAATTAGGGATGTCACAGATAATGTGACAGAGTCACCAGATACAGATAATCGTGGCAGAGCCACCAGGACAGAAATATGTGGCAGAGCCACCAGATCAGATAATTGTGGCATAGCCACCAGGATGCTTCCTCCAAAATATAACCCATGTCCCAATGCAACAAATATTCATTCATGGCATACATCATACAGATTTAAATCAACATGCTTTTTAGACAAAATTAACCCTAGGGGCATATTGGTCATTTACACCTAGGGGTATCATGGTAATTTTCCATACATAAGGGTATTGTAGTGATTTAGCTACTTCTAGGGTTTTCATGCATATCCTATCCATTTACGTACTATCAGAATACTTACCGCGCATACTTACCAAATTGAACTCGTTGGCTCATGAACCCGATTTTTGGGGTTTCGGCCTTTCCTAAAATACGAAAGAAAGACTATGTTTTGAAACTACTTACCACCAATTCCTTCGATCAATGTTTCCAATTGATGCCTACTTAAATCCAATGCCGCTCTACCCTCAAACGATCACCAAAGTCAAGCCTTCAGTGTTTTCAATATTCGCTAAGTCCCTATGAAAGTGGGGTTTTCGCTTTTTGCAACTATGTAGAAAAGATGTATTAATAGGGTTTTACCTGTGGTCTTGTCGAGAAAAACTTGAAATTTAAAGGAGGAAAGAATTGGCAAAGATGATAAGCAAAATAAGAGAATTTTGCTAGGAAAATCGCACATGTAAGAAAGTGTAGCTTTTGGATTTCGCTTTTATGGCCAAAGGCTATGAAGGTTTTGAAATGTCCGAAGGAAGGATGGAGATGAACAAGAGGTTAGAAGGGTTCGCTATGAAGGAGAAAGGAGAATAAGAAAAGGTTGATGAAGAGAGGGAGAAAATGAAGAGGAAATGGTCAAGAAACGCCCAACTTCCCTTAATGCCGAATTTATATCGACCTTAACCCTAGCCGAATTTTGCCTCCCTAAAGCTCCCATTGGCGGCCAACTCTTACTCCTCAAGAGTCCATTATTCGCCAACATGCCTTTCCTTAATCAGCTCCTAAATTCTCTCCCTTATCCCCTCCTTACTCAATCTCCTGAGCAACTCCAACTCTTCCTAACAGTCTTTCACTTCAGTCCCACTACTTACCTTTTCCATTCATAAAAATTAATCCCTTATTTGCTATCATTGTGACTTGAACCTGGGTCCTCCCAATCATCCACACACCACTTATAGCATTCCCAGTGGCGTCACTTAGCCATTTTACCACATGCTTCCTTGTGATTTATTTTACACAATTAATACCAAAAGCCCAATTAACTGTAACCCTTTTTCTTATGGAATTAAAATTAATTAAAACTACCGGTTTTACCTTAAGCTTGGGCCTTCTAGAGGCCCACTAACGCATTTTAATCCTATGACAAACAAACAGACACGTAATTTTTAAATTTTTCCAACATTTTTAAAATTCCCGAAAATTGGGCGTTATAACTCTACCCTCTTAAAGAAATTTCGTCCTCAAAATTTACCCGGTCGTAACAGATGAGGGTATTATTGTCGCTTCGCCTCCTCTAGCTCCCAAGTAGCTTCTCTCTCGCCATGATTACGCCTAAAGCACCTTTACTAATGGGATGATTTCCTTCTCGTAATCTTAACATCTCGATCCAAAATTTGCATGTGCTCATCCTCAAAAGTCAAATCGGTTTGCACCTCAATTTCGCGAACCGACACGACATGAGTAGGGTCAGAACGATAACGCCTTAACATGGAGACGTGGAAAACATCGTGAATCCTGTCCAACTCTGAAGGTAATTCCAACTAATAAGCTACTGGGCCTACTCGCTTCAAAACCCGATAAGGCCCAATGAACCGCGGACTCAACATGCCTTTCTTACCAAACCTCAATATCTTCTTCCAAGGAGAAACCTTTAAAAGACCATATCCCCATCGAGTACTCAATCTCCTTACGCTTCAAATCTGCATACGATATTTTCCTATCAGATGCTTCTTTCAAACGGTCCCTAATTATTCTGACCTTAGCCTCAGACGCGACCACCAATTCCGGTCCAAGAACTTGTCGCTCCCCTAGCTCCGTCCAATAACTAGGTGTACGACACCTTCGACCATACAGTGCTTCATACGGTGCCATTCGAATACTCGCCTGATAACTGTTATTGTACGCAAATTCTGCCAACGGTAAGTAGTCCTCTCAACTACCTCAAAAGTCAATCACGCATCCCCTTAACATGTCCTCCAGAATCTGAATGACCCTTTCCGACTGACCATCAGTTTGGGGATGGAAAGCCGTACTGAAGTTCAACTGCGTCCCCAATGCCTCATGCAACTTTTACCAAAATCGAGATGTGAATCGGGATCCCTACGAGATAATCAAACCGACTCCATGAAGTCGCACAATCTTCGCCACATACGATTTTATTAACTTTTGAAGCGAAAAGTCGATGCGATCGATATGAAATGGGCCGATTCGGTCAACCTATCCATAATCACCCATACCGAGTCTTTCTTTGATGGTGTCAACGACAACCCACTCACAAAGTCCATAGTTACCCTCTCCTACTTCCAAAGTGGTATCTTTACCGGCTGCAACAGTCCAGAAGGTAATTGATGCTCAGCTTTCACTTGTTGGCACGTCAAACATCTTCCTACAAACTCCGTCACTTCTCGCTTAAGCCCAGGCCACTAGTACAATTCCCGCAAGTCATGATACAACTTATTCCCTCCAGGATGCATGGCACATAGTCCCCCATGAGCTTCCTTCAATATTGTCTGCCTCAAGTCAGAGTCCTTCAGAACAAAAATTCTTCCTCGGAAACACAGAACTCCATCACCATTTAAACCGAACTCAGAAGTTTTCCCTTCCTTAACTTGTTGAAAATGAGCGACCAAAGACTCATCTTCCAACTGCTTTTCCTTAATCTGGTCCACCCAGGTTGGCCTTACTTACAATTCAGCCAACAAACTACCATCATCATACAAACTCAAATGAGCAAACATTGCTCTCATATCAGATACAGTTCTACGACTCAAAGCATCGGCAACCACATTAGCCTTTCCTGGGTGATACTCGATTGAACACCATAATCCTTAAGCAACTCAATCCATCTCCTTTGCCTAAGGTTCAGCTCCTTCGAGTCAACAAATACTTAAGACTCTTATGGCTGTGTATATAATGCACCTCTCTCCGCATGTAATGTCTCCAAATCTTAAGTGCAAAACCATCGCGCTAATTCCAAATCATGAGTAAGATAGTTCCCTCGTGAGGCTTAAGTCGCCGGACGCATATGCAACCACCTTACCCCTCCTGCATTAACATGCAGCCCAAACCTACATGTGATGCGTCAGACACAAGAAAATCCTTCCTGACTCGGCTAAATTAACACAAGTGCTTCAGTCAAAACTTTCTTCAACTTTTCAAAAGCTTCCTACTGGGTCTCAGTCCATACAAATGGTACCCCTTTCCTTATGAGTTTAGTCAGAAGAGCAGCCAACACCGAAAAACCTTCCACAAACCTTCTGTAGTATCCTGCCAATCCTAAGAAACTCCAGATCTCGACATCGACCTAGGTGGCTTCCACTCCAAAACCGCTTCAATTTTTCGAGGATCCACCTTAATCCCTCAGCAGAGACCACATGTCCTAAGAAAGTTACCTCCCTCAACCAGAATTCACACTTGTTGAACTTTGCATAAAGTTCCTTCTCCCTTAACACTTGTAGCACTATACAGAGATGCTCATCATGCTTTGCTTCCGTTTCAGAATATACCAGAATATCGTCAATAAAGACGACTACGAATTGATCCAGAAATGGTTGAAACACCCGATTCGTCAGCCCAAATGGCATAACCAGAAATTCGTAATGACCATACCGAGTCCTGAATGCCGTCTTATGGATATCCGTCTCCTTGACCCTTAACTGATGATATCCAGATCTAAGGTCGATCTTAGAAAATACAGAAGCCCCTTTAAGCTAGTCAAACAGATCGTCAATCTTTGGCAGTGAATACTTATTCTTAATGGTCAGTTTGTTCAACTGGTGATAGTCAATGCACATCCGCATTGTACCATCCTTCTTCTTCACGAATAACACCGGTGCTCCCCATGGAGACACGCTTGGCCTAATAAAACCCCTATCCAACAACTCTTGAATTTGTGCCTAATAAAGTCCTTCGGTGCCATCCTATACGGTGTGATAGACACTGGCGCCGTTCCAGGCAACAAGTCAATTCCAAACTCCACTTCTCGATTTGGAGGTAATCCCGGAAGCTCCTCCGGAAAAACATCTTGAAACTCCTTTACAGTCCTGATCTTATCCACTGTCAATCCCTTCTCTTCCGACTGGCTTACAAATGCCAAATAGGCCTCACAACCTTTTCGAATCCACTTTTCGGCCCTCAATGCCGACACCACATTAGACAAATAATCCATTCGCTCACCTATCATCACAACCTCCTCACCCTCCGTGGTCCTTAACACCATTCGTTTTGCAGCACAATCCAAAGTCGCCCTATGCTTAACAAGCCAGTCCATTCCCAGAATGAGGTCAAACTCTCCAAACGGCAACTCCATTAGATCTCCAGGAAAGATCCTACCTTGAGTTTCTAGGGGTACATCCCTATACAATTTGTCTACCCTAACCGAGTGGCCCAAAGGACTTAACACAGAGACCCCACTCACTATCTTTTCAGAATGCACTCCCAATGACCCAGATATGGCACATGTAACATAGGACTAAGTAGATCCAATATCCACCAAAGCAGTATACGGCATGCTAGAAACCAAAAAGTACCAGTTATGACGTTAGGTGCGTCGCCCTCCTCTCGACGACGAGCCACATACACCAACGCTGGCTGTCGAGCCTCAGCATTTCAGGCACCCCTGCCAAGCGCCCCTCGACCTCGACCATTTCCATTTCCATTTCCGTCCCTACCTTGTCCACGTCCTCTCGGTGGTTGTGGTCCACCTCTCGAGGGTTGAACAACCCTCTGTATAGCAACCTGAGCCTGATCAGCTCTCTGTGGGCAGTCCTTAACTCTATGCTCCATAGATCCGTATCGGAAACAAGCACCGGAACGTGTCCTACACTCACCCAAATGTACCTTTCCACAGTCTCCACAAATTGGCGGTCTAACCACATTCACCGGAGCTGTTCGAACTGGCTCCTCCACTCTCGCCCTTTTGAAATTTTTATTTGCTCCACTTGAAGGTCCAGAATCCCTTCGGAAACGGTTCCGATCTTTCTCACAGTTCTGCCTCTCAGTACGCTTTACCTCCTCAGCTATCTTAGCTTTTTCCACTAGAACATGAAATCCCGCTCCCTCTCATGGAGCAATCAGACCTTAAGGTCATCTCTAAGTCCATCCTCAAAGCGAACGCCACGCTCATACTCGTAGTGACTATCCCCACAAAGATACCGGCTCATTTCGTAAACTCAAATTTCATACTCAAGAATAGTTTTACATCCTTGGACTAGATTCAGGAATTCCTTCCTGCGGGCATCCACATAACTTGCCCCGACGTACTTTCCTTTAAAGGCTGTCTTAAACAGCTCCCAAGTAACCCTATCAGCTGGGGTTCCATCCCTTACGGTGAGCCACCACTAATAAGCCTCATCTCGCAGCAGCGATACGGTCCCCTTCAGCTTCTGCTCCACCGAGCAGTCCAAGTCATCCATAATTCGTTCTGTGGCCTCCAACCAATATTCCGCCACATTCGGGGCTACACCAACACGCCTTAAAGATCTCTCGCTCCGTTAGCTCGGAGCCGCTCGAATCGATCCTTGAATTCCGTTGTTCGAACTTGCCCGGCAACCCTTTCCGAACTCAAGCATAGCTGCGACAAGCGCCATCCCGACACCACGATCATGAGACTCCACTTACATTGCCGATGGTACGGTGCATCCGCCGCCAAAGATATGTCCCGAAGATGAAGATATCGCCGAGCCCTTCCTCGGCCACGCCCACGGCCTCTTCCATGAGTGGCTCTTGTACTCATATCGTATTATCGATTATGAATTTTATGCATTAATATCATTCCAATGTTTATTACAGATATTTTATGATTGAAGATAATTGAGTTGGTTTTCGCAGAATCGATGTCTAGCTACAGCTTCCATCTTTTAGCAAGCTTTTCTAGGATTGCAAGTAGCATCCTATCTAGAGTATTCTAGTAAAGTTTCAAAGATGCATAAATAATCGTAATATATTCGAAAAATTCGAATACTTACGTGCTTCAATGGAGATTCTAATGCCACCTTCGAAGTCCGACTTTAAAATAGAATTTTTTTTGAAATATTCATTTTGTAAAACCATTCCACAGTACCGAGTTGTTGTAACTTGGCTCTGATACCACAAAATGTAACACCCCAAAACCCGGCCTAGATGTTATGACCGGATCCGACGTGCCACATCAAAACGTTAAAACAATTTTTTCATTCTAAGTCTAGGAAATCGTATTTGATGTTCAAAGGATTAATTCATTGAGGTTAAAGTGAATGGAAGTCGCGCACTGTAGGAAACCGTAAAAGGAGGTGAGTCCATCTGACCGCTTAAGTACCAAGCTCTTTCGGATCCAATCCTAGACATGCACACCGCCATTGCCACACTCTAACATCGCGTATATTTTTAGGTTACCATTGAAATTATGTCTATTTTAGAATAAAACATATTTAAGTTTGTAAAACGTTATCATAGCGTAAGCCTTGTTTGTAATCGTGTTACTTCAAATCGGTTTATGTTTTTGGAAAACGAACCTAGATCTAGCCCATTTTGATAGTTAATATAATTTAAGGTCATCATGATAAGTTATAAATCAAACCCAATTAAAAATAATCATAAGCGGCCTTATTACATAACAAAACCCAAATCATCAAAGTAAAGAAAATTGAAGTCCAAATCACCGAAGAAATCCATATTGCGTAAGCAGTGGCCACTCCAAATCCTCGCAGCTCCAAGCCCACTATGGTGAGGATTACCGCATGGATGAAAATAGGGATGAGTTTGGGAAACTCAGGTGTAAAATTAACCCAACCATAGCCCATATCACTTAAACCACGTAAATGTAATAAATTGGCCTTAGCCTGAATGTATCACTGAAATTAAGCCTATAGGCCCATAACAGATCGGATCAGATATTTTATGTATATGCAAAACCCAACACATAACCAACCACATACACCCCCTTACCAACCTTTCACCATGTGGGAGACTACTCGACCCACCCAACCGCTAAGCCATAGAATTATGCAAAGATGGTCGCGAGAATGTATAATGTGACAGAGTCACCAAATACAGATAATTGTGGCAAAGCCACCAGAACAGAAATATGTGGCAGATCCACCAGATCAGATAATTGTGGCATAGCCACCAGGACGCTTCCTCCAAAATATAACCCATTTCCTCATGCAACAAATATTCATTCATGACATACATCATACAGATTTAAATCAACATGCTTTTCAGACAAAATTAACCCTAGGGGCATATTGGTCATTTACACCTAGGGGTATCATGGTAATTTTCCATACATAAAGGTATTGTAGTGATTTAGCTACTTCTAGGGTTTTCATGCATATCCTATCCATTTACGTACTATTAGAATACTTACCGCGCATACTTACCAAATTGAGCCTGTTGGCCCATGAACCCGATTTTTGGCCCATTAAGCCCACATTATCAAAATGTACGAAATCTCCCGTACTGCAGTTTATTACCTTTAGAATACCAAACATACAAACCCAACTATCTTACGAGCATTCGCACACTCGCAAATTCCCAAAATACCAACTTTCTGGCATTTCGGCTTTTCGGCTTTTGCCGATCTAGTCTACTGAGAGGGTGTCGCCATTACACTGCTTTTATGACGATTCATTGTCGAGATCCACGCACGAACTACCTACAATTAAATCACTAACATATTACTCCAGATATCGAATTAATACTGAGTAAATAGCCCCTTACCATATTTGGCCAAACATGCTTAAAACCTTCTTGCTCTTACCTTGTTGCCGAACTATGTCTTAAATCCAAAGATTTGATCGTTCCACTTGTCCAAGCCCTTGATCAGCAGCCTCTAAATCACACCATTTACCAAAGGTAGCAGTTATTACAACCCCTTAGGGCTACAAGTCCAAATCGACAGCCTCCCTAACATTTAGGGATTTCGGCCTTTCCTAAAATACGAAAGAAAGACTATGTTTTGAAACTACTTACCACCAATTCCTTCGATCAATGTTTCCAATTGATGCCTACTTAAATCCAATGCCGCTCTACCCTCAAACGATCACCAAAGTCAAGCCTTCAGTGTTTTCAATATTCGGCTAAGTCCCTATGAAAGTGGGGTTTTCGGCTTTTTGCAACTATGTAGAAAAAGATGTATTAATAGGGTTTTACTGTGGTCTTGTCGAGAAAAACTTGAAATTTAAAGGAGGAAAGAATTGGCAAAGATGATAAGCAAAATAAGAGAATTTTGCTAGGAAAATCGGCACAGAAGAAAGTGTAGCTTTCGGGATTTCGGCTTTTTATGGCCAAAGGCTATGAAGGTTTTGAAATGTCTGAAGGGAAGGATGGAGATGAACAAGAGGTTAGAAGGGTTCGGCTATGAAGGAGAAAGGAGAATAAGAAAAAGGTTGATGAAGAGAGGGGAGAAAAATGAAGAGGGAAATGGTCAGCAAATGGCCCAACTTCCCCTTAATGCCGAATTTATACTGACCTTAACCCTAGCCGAATTTTGCCTCCCTAAAGCTCCCATTGGCCGGCCAACTCTTGCTCCTCAAGAGTCCATTATTCGGCCAACACAGCTCTCCCTAATCAACTCCTAAATTCTCTCCCTTATCCCCTCCTTACTCAATCTCCTGAGCAACTCCAACTCTTCCTAACAGTCTTTCACTTCAATTCCACTACTTACCTTTTCCATTCATAAAAATTAATCCCTTATTTGTTGTCATTGTGACTTGATCCTGGGTCCTCCCAATCATCCACACGCCACTTATAGCATTCCCAGTGGCGTCACTTAGCCACTTTAGCACATGCTTCCTTGTGATTTATTTTACACAATTAATACCTAAAAGCCCAATTAACCAGAACCCTTTTTTCTTATGGAATTAAAATTAATTAAAACTACTGAGTTTTACCTTAAGCTTGGGCCTTCTAGAGGCCCACTAACGTACTTAATCCTACGACAAACAAATAGGACACAGAATTTTTAAATTTTTCCAACATTTTTAAAATTCTCGAAAATTGGGGCGTTACAATTTATGAGTCTTGTTTCATCATAAGTAACATTTTTACTCAGGCACGTGAGTATCGCTTTCAGCAGTATCGGAAGTAGCTAGTTGGAAAGCATCTATGTCTATTTGTGAAACAATTTTCATCAGAGTTGGGAGATATCACACTTTCATAGGTTATATAATGGTATATATTTCTAGACTCCACATATGCTATGTTCAGTCCGAAAAGTAACTAAACTATAGCTCTGATACCACTAAATATAATACCTTAACCCGTATCCGTCGCTGGAACAGGGTTACAAAATATTACCAAAACTTTCAGAACATTTTTAGATAATTCAAAAATTTACTATTCATTCCTCGAGATTTATTCATAACGTCCCTTAAGTGGACCCTCGAGGCCCAAAACAAGCATTAGAATCAAGTCGGGACTTAATCGAAAACTCTAAAAATTTTTCATGAAAGTTCAAAATTTCTCCAAGGTGTAGGGCTCACACGCCTGTGTGGTCCAAAGGACATGCCCGTGTGACCCTAGGACACTCCCCTACTACAGGCTGTGTTCGACCCCATGTAACTCTCTTACTTGTGCACATGGTCGTGCCATACGCTCGTGTGCTAGGCCGTGTAGCACACACAGCTGAGACGTATGCCCATGTCTCTACTCGTGTGCTCATTTCTAAGCATTCTGTTTTCTCAAATTTCAGGTGCAAGGGACACACGGTCTAACCACACGCCCATGTATCGGGCCGTGTATCACACACGGTCTAGACACACGCTCGTGTGGACAGAATAAAGTCATTCCTAGCTTCATTTCTCACCCAAAATCATACCAAATTTCTGCACCAAACTTACATCCAAATACCAACCAATCCAAGCATTGAATTAAAACAATTTATAACATCTAACATGATTTATTGTTACATGCACTCATGCTTTTAATCTTACCTTTTATAAGCATACTCATTTTAACCTTTCTCAATCAATCAATAATAAATACTTATGTTATCTCCATAAAATAAACTTAAATACATATATATACATGTACCAAAACATAATCATCACTAGTCATTCCAACAGCTAGATTACAATAATCATTTACATTTACATGCCAATATGACCAATATAACCTATACATGCCATTGTAACCATAATTGCTTTACCATATTGTACCGACATCGGCCGATGGATAGTGTGAGTGATCTCCGCTAAGCTTCCAATCCAACGAGCTTTTGATTTACTCTAAAACAAGAAAATAAAACTAAGTAAGCATAAAATGCCTAGTAAGTTCGTATCACATGGTACTTAACCTACTATTCATTCTATTTTGAGGCAACTATGTAAGGCATATTCAATCAATTTGACCTCAAGCCCTACACACATCCTCATTGCCCTTGTTAGTCATATATTCCATAATAACATCAAAACATATATGGGCTTAACAATAATCAAGTTTCCATGCACATATACTTTCCATAACATGTATTCATTTAACATGCATAAATAATCTCTTTATAGTACTAGTATAATTTCATAATAGTTCATCTCGAGTTCAAATTATTTCATGTCAGAACTTTGCTCATATCATTTGAAATATCAAGGTCACACGAGTAGTAGTACACTCAAGGTGTACAAGTCTATAATCAAGGATGAACATTCTCATCAAATAATTTCCATATACAAATATCATCATCTTATACTTTCATTTATCACTTGTCACGTATCATTATTTTCTTGTATTTCATAAGGATACGTGTAATAACTGATTTTATTATTCATATCTTCTCATGTCTAGATTGTCACCCATTGAATATATTTGAAATATCGATGAATTTATTTGAAATATCGATGGATACACAAATAGTACTCTCAAGGTGTATGAGTCAGGATCCTTCAATTCATATTCAGTGGTACCCATAAGGTACTATTTCAGAGAGCACACTCTCGAGCCACACATGTATACAACAAGATTACAAGTCTGGGCTAAATCCTTTTTATGACATATGCTCTAGGGAACTTGATCTGGATTACCCGTCCGGGCTAAATCCAATTCATAACATATGCTTGAGAGGACTTATATCAGGATTACCTGTTCGAGTAAATCATTTCTGTAATGAGGTCAATAGGATTACCTGTCAGAGCTAAATACCGTCAGCAACAAATGTAAGACCTCATTCATTTTGGGAAATCAAATATCCATCGATTTTCCATTTATTCAACCGGGATTTAAATGTTTTTCAAGCATTATCGGGCATGTGATTATTTCATTCATCCATAACATTCATATAATTCAAATAAACATATTCCACATTCATTTCAAGCATAAAAATAACATTTTTATCATTTATCATTTTTTGGGCATTATCGATGATCAGACTTTGTCAGATACAATTTCAATGTCACATATATATATATGATATTTATACAATTCACAACACAACATTTAATTCAAACATATAAACAGACACAAATTAGTTACATGAACTTACCTCGACAAATGTTTGTGTACGTAAAATCTACTGATCCGACATTTTCCTCTTTTCCTCGTTCTAGCTCCGAATTTGGTCTATTTGGATCTATACAAGTAAATTTTACACCAATTTATCACATTTCATATTCAAGTGAACTCGATTTACATCCTAGGTAAAATTACCATTTTGCCCCTAACTTTTCCATAAATTTCTACTTCGTCCCTAGGCTCGGAAAATGAAATTTATGCAATTTACACCCTATTCCAAGCCTAACCAAAATTTTACTTTAAAATTTACAGCAAATATATTCTGAAAAATTCAGAATGTTTCTTCAATTTTCACAAATTTACATTTTAGTCCCTAAATCATGTTTTCATCAAAAATCACTTTGTAAAAGTTGTTTATCTATTAACAACCTTTCATTTTCTACCATAAATTTCTAATTTTAAGCATATACATCCATAACCTAATTTCCATACTTTAATAACTCTTCAAATTGATCCCCAAATAGATAGATTAATCTATCTTGATTTCAAAAATATCAAAATTACTAAAAACGGGATAAGAAAACTTACCCAATTTCGCCAAGAAAGTTTCTTCTCTCTCCCCTAGGGTTTTCATGGAATATTTTGGGGAAGAAGATGATAAAAATTATTTTTATTTCTATTAAATTAATTTATCATCTTTAATAATTTTGATTTCCAATTTAGTCCTTAGTCTTTTTCTAATTTTCCATGGATGAATCATCCAAAAATATCTACCAACTTTTTATTAATGGTCTAATTACCATATAAGGACCTTAAGTTTTGAATTTCATAGCTATTTGATTTTTCTAGCTACTAGAATTCAACTTTTGCATTTTATGCGATTTGGTCCTTCCCGTAATTAAACACTGAATCAGTAAAATTTTATTATCAAAATTTTCACATGACATTTCTATCATATTATGAACCATAAAATAAAAATAAAATAAATTTTATTTTTTGGCTTAGATTTGTGGTCCCGAAACTATTGTTCCGATCTCACCGAAATTGGGCTGTTACATAAGATGCTTAAATGAATGGTTTAATTAAGATGCAAACTAAATGAAAAAATAAGTTACTTAATGCAAGACTTAATTAAAGATGCTCCTTTAACTATCATGGGAGTTACATAATATTTTCATATGAATATTTTCATTATCATATGATGTCATGGGTCTCTGCCACATGGTCTTACACATATCTGCATGTCGTGATCTGCCAATCCAGTTAACAATGTACCTACCTTATCGGAGGCAACACCATGAATATTTTCATTGTCATATGATGCCACGGGTCTCTACCACGTGGTCTTACACATATCAACATGTCGTGATCTGTCAGTCCAGTTAGCAATGTACCTACCCTACCGAAGGCAACACCATGAATATTTTCATTGTCATATGATGCCATGGATCGCTACCACATGGTCTTACACATATTTGCATGTGGTGATCTACCAATCCAGCTAGCAATGTACCTGCCCTACCGGAGGCATCACAAATGGTTGTGTTACTCACTTAACATAGAGTGCACTTACCTAAATTTGTTCACACTTCTAACGAACTTATATTCTCTCATACCTGATTTCACAAGCTTACATAACATGCATCATCTAATTCATACAGTAACACATATCTATCATTTGTAAACATGCAATAACTATACAGTACTTTTCATACACTTACACTCACTAGTTACCCAAAATGACATCAACATATGAATCTCTATTGTAAATGAACATGCATGAGTCAAGATAAAGACTCACTTGAAACACATCTTTACTATAGCTCGAAGTTCCAAATTTGATTGTCCTTCCCGATCCAACTACAACAACTACTTCAAAGAACATAGAACTTCCATTAAAATCTCATTTACAAATAATTTACTAATGTTCCCATTACATACAACCTTCATGCAGGGCCTCTTATTCACACCCTACTGCTTATATGTTTCTTAAAACCCTTACTCTTTTAAAATCTTAACATGTAGAGCTATCAAGCTTACCAAGAGGTTGAAACATCCACTGATTAACCAAAAAACCTCAACTTCTAAGTTAACAAAGAAGAAATAGGTTTAAGAAGAACTAGAGGGTAGAACAGAAAGAAGAAAAGATCATCCTCCCATGTTCCCTTGTTACCCTTTATATGTATATAGAAATTGTCCTTTAAATGCCCTGCAATAACTGAAAGAAATATAAAAGAGAATCTGATGTAGATATTTGACCAATCAATCCATGCAGATGACTCTCGATCAATCGCATTATAGAACCCAATTTTCACAATATTCGAGAAAATCAGGCGTAACATGCCTTTGGCGTTGACTCTCATAAGGCGTGATCTTAAATATAATTAAGTCTTCTATAGTTTTCTCATATATTTAATAGTTTTCACTACACAAAACTTTGAGGGGTATCCCTTCATAGGCATACACTCTCATGGGCACACTATTTCTTTACTAAGAAACATCCCAAGATAAAACCTTAGATTCTACGTGTGGGGATACATTATGCACTAGGATTTAATTCGCTAAAATTCTAGAAAGTGGCAAGCTATACTACAATAGCGCGCATAATCGGGTAACCTTCACCATTATTCGCCTTTTTCTTGGATCTTCCAAATTTAGGGTGTTACACAAGGAGTGGTGGCACACCTTAGGGAATTTAAGGTTTGCCGCCTCTCTCATATATACAGGCCTATTGAGTCTTTCGTGTATTAGGTACAATTATATTTGATTTCTGGATTTTTTATCAAACCCTTATAATTTATCCAACTTAATAACTATTTTTTATTTTCCAAAATATTATTTATTTAATTAATTTTAATCAATTAAATTAATTTTTCTCAAGTAAATTATTTTTGAACCCAATTCTAATTTCATTAAAGTCATGGCAACTTTATCGTATTAGAATCTATGAGAAAATTAGTTTAATTACTAATTAATTTAATTCTCACCTTCAGCTTCAATTATTTAATTAAAATCAATTCAATAATAATTTAAAATTTTTAAATTAATTTCCAAGTCATCTTTTGTACTTAGTGAAAAAAACGCATTTACTGTTGATAGTGATACATGTGATTCATTTCTCTTAGTTATCGTTTCCATTCATTCCATAGTCATTGGTTCTACATTCAATTCATTTTGTGTTTTCTTGTGCTAGTGGAGAGACCAATTGGACATATTTAATTAGGACTCAAATATTTTTTAATTAAGTTTTTGTTGTTCGTCTATTAATTACAATATTATTTAATCATGGAGTCATTCTACTATAATATCATGATTGAATTATCCCTTATTATATATCATTATGAAAGTTACTTATTAAATACTCGTACAATGATCTTGTAGGATTAATCTCCTTAGGATAAACTTTGTTCTCCCAATATGATCTTATTTTATCTCATGGTTTCCATTGCATTTTCTGACATGGAAAAAGTCTATTACTAACAAATAATAATTAAATCATTTTTCTTATGACATTTGACTCGTGGCACGTTCCTATTTCATCAATCATGGTGTCAATGAGAGGGTATCATATTCCACTATTATGGAATGGTGCTACAAATGCAGAAATCAGATACCCAACGTACTAATTTTTAGTTCTTTACCTATTTGAACTCAGGCTTTTAATACGTTAAAGTACAAGAGTCATGCATACATAGTCCATCATCCACTTAAGATTAAGGTATACCACACCATGAATGTCACAAGTGAATAACTCCATAAATAGATTTAGGATAAATTCAACTTAGGTCTTGTCCGATGTATTGTTAATCCAAACAATCACATCTATGTTTCGATCTTTTGATAGTCATTTGCTTCGATACCGAAGACAAGATATCTCCACAATGAGACTTGATAGACGACATAATAGCCTTTCAATGAACTTGCTCAATTTGGATTAGACTACGGACTATTTAGATTATCTACTAATGTAAGTTTTCTTCTCCTATTATGATCCGACCACAAATACAACTTAATATTAGTTAAACATTAGATAATCAATAAGTCAATATTTGCTTACATTTTGTTTTACATGCAAAAACTGTTGAAGACAAATACAAATCATATTAATGTGTAATGTAATTTTATTTAAACCAATTCATTCGAAAAATTACAAGTACAAAATGATGAATAAACTACACATAGGGCACTAGATCCTAACAACTTGCATATTAATAGTCAATGAAAATTAAAGTGAAACTTGCACATCTCCTACAGTAAATCACCGCAATTTTCAAGGACTTTTTGCAATTCTTGTAGCTCAATCAAGGATTTTTTAGGTTCACTTCTCCAACTTGGATTAGCACATCGGGAAGTTAGGTAATTACAATCAAATTTAGAACTCAAAAGAATTTCAATCCACATGTACTAGTGTAAAACTAAATGAATATCATTCAAATTAAGCTTAAGCCATTTCATCTCATTTTCTTGAGTTTCAATCCTTACTTTTCCATTGAACCACTTTTTAGCGGCCATGTTTATTGTCATAAATAAGGCTCTTGTATCCCCAACTGTCAAATTAGAGTTATCCTTTTCACTAGAAACATGCTGTAGAATAAAATGCAATTATATTGTGGAAAATTTGTAATGACATGTTTACCTATGTTACCTAGACTTAGGACATGAGTGTCGGACTTGTCAAGTCCCAAAACATCAAATACGGGGACACTATCCAAATTTTGGGCAAGAGTACCTAGATTTTATTATGGATTTTATTATAATACCAATTTTTAATGAAAAAGGGACCAAATTTGTTTTGTTAATGATTTTATGTGGATTTAAAAGAAATAACAACTATTTTTTAATAATTATTAATTTTGGTTATCACAATCTTTTATGATATTTAAAATAATATATAATATTTAAATTTATTTATATATGAAAAATGATGTAATAACATTTTAATAATAATTTGGAATTGATTTATACCAAACAAAAACTATTAATAAAGATATTTAAAATACACGTAATTTCTTTTTACTTTTTAGGTTTTTTTTCTCGTAGACTCTCCTTCCTCGTATATATATCATGCTCCAATTATATAGATTACATATGCAAAGTTTGGCTTAAATTTCAAAAAAATTAACTATTATTTTATGTAAAAAATTCAATTGTTAAATATATATTAATATATACAATATTTCAAATCAATGCGATAGGGATATCAATTTAATTTTAAAATTTACATGAGTGATAAATACAAAATATTTTGAGAAATCAAAGAGCTAGATTATTAAATTATTAAATATATAAAAATTATGGAATGATGTAAAATCATTTAAGGTTGATTCAATCAATATGGCACATTTGGTACTACCAATTAATGCCATGTATATACTTAATTATTAAGTATTTCCAATATATTTTCCCAAAACACGTTACATATGTTTATTTATTACTAGTAAAATCGTTATATAAACAAAATTTCATAAATTACGTTTAATTTATCAAATATTGCATCGCAATCAATTTAGCGCAATTTAGGAAAATTACTTTATCAATTTTCAATTATTAAAAAATAATATTGCACCACAATTATAGTAAAATACTTTCCATAAAATTTAATATAACTCATTTAAGACAATTTAAATGTAATTGATAGGACGAAAGAAATGAGTGCAAGTTAAGGAAAACCTAAACGTTTAATATTGCAAAATCATTATTGGTAATTGCGATATTTAACACAATTTGTATAGATATTTCCATAAATACATCAATATATATTTTATCATTATAAAATATTTCTTTAAATATGTTAATTGCCAAAATACTTTTATTTTTCACAATTTTTATAATTTTTATTGAAAATATGGTAAAGCTTTTAATTTTATAATTAACAAGAAAACTATAAATATTAAGCATTAAAATGTTAATTTACCTTTTATAACAGTAAAAATATTTCTAACCGCAAAGTTAGAAAGGACCTTTAAGATACTTAAACCTATACTGATTTTATCACCCTAGATGAGGTGAAAATTGTATGTAACAAATTTTAGAAAATGGATATAGTAATAATAATAAAATTTCAATGACCTCTAATTACACCCTATTTTTTTTTTTCATTTTTTTGAAGTCTTTTCTCTTTCTTCTATCATCATCTTCCTCCTACCATCGTCCCTCCTCTCACTCGTCTCTTCAAATCAATTTCTTTTCTTCTCTTCTCATCTCAGTTCTCACCCACCGCAGTGACAGCTGGCTTTTGCCAGATCTGACCCGTATCACATGTTGGATTCATGCCGGATCATGTCTACGTAGGTACTGCACCCAAATTGCCGAGTCCGGGTAATGAAGATGTTGAACATATTACTCGGCTAGCTTTCTTCATACACTAGTTTCTTTTTGAAAGAAAAAAAGATGTCGTAGTTGCGCATCAATAATAAGTGCATATAAATTTGCAGGATATCCTATACGATGAGTTATCAATTTAATAAGCCACTTCAAATTTTGAGCATTGTGCACTCACAAGCAGCCTCATTCCAAAAATTGATACCACAATCATTATAAGAAACCTTCTTCACTCTGACAACTAAAAGGCTTAAAACCAGTAAAATATTCAAGAATTGAAGTTGAAACATATGGCAAAGTAAAAGAAGCATAAAAAGATTTCACTAAAATGTAAGTTTGCTATAGAAAAGTCCTCAAGAATTCAAGGAAGCTCACCTAGGTGTCCACAAATACTCCTCGCTGATTTCTGATTTAATTGATCAAAGCTTTAATTCTAAGGAGAAACTTATAAAACCCAATACTATAAACAAACCGGGTAATTAACAGCAAAAAAGACAGCTCCCAGATGCAATTTTGAATATGCACTATATGACCGTCCATGCAAGTGCAGGCAAGTCTGGATGTGCATGAGCAAGCACTGTAGTTGTAACAATGAATATAGGGAGAAAATCCAAATATAACAAAAACTGAGAACATAAGTAGAGGCCTAAATATAAGAAAGATGGGCTAGAGAAATTGCAGTTCAAAACAAAGTTAATTCATTAATGTAATTAAAAACTTTACTACAGAGAAACTGTGCGTCTGTAAAGTACTTCATCATCGCTCTCAGCTTCCTCATCTGATACAACGTCACTTCCCGGTAGCTCCAATTTCCCACCCATACAGAATGAAGGTCCTAAGCTTTCTGATTCAATATAATCACCCTGCAATCTCTCTTCAAATCTCTGGTCACTACAGTTCAGAAACCAGTTCAGTGAGCACCTAATCCCCTTGCTTTGTAACTTGGTGTACCTGGGTTTGATTCTACATTCCAAGCTATAAGTAAAGTATTCTGGAAACTCCACAAGCTCTTTGACCGGCCTCCCCATCTCACTTTTGAAGTAATAATAGCTTTTCTTCATGAGCTCAACTCGTAGTGCAACCAATTGGGGACATTTCATAACCATAATTGCCACATCCTCTAATGGCAGTCCCCGCCCCAAAAGAAACTCTATAGGCTTCATAATAACATGTTGATTTAGGCTTGCAATCTGTGGCATCTTCTCTATAATACAAGCAAACCCATCTGGGTCAATCTTGAGCTTCAGATTGAAGAAATACTGCTGTGAAGACAACTTAGCTTTCAGAGGTAACCCAAGAATTTGTGGATACTGTGCAATAACTGAAGCAATTGCTTCCCTCCGAATTCCAAAACTAATCAAGCAATCAACATTCAGCTTAACAGTTTCTTCAAGATCATAACCAAGTATATATGCCCGTTTCTCCAACATTCTAGCCAAAATCTTCTTTGGCAATCCCAAGGAAAACAAGTAATCAACAAGCGGCTTAATAACAGTCCCAACTCTCATACCTAGAAAATATGGATATTGTGTCACCATAGGACCAATATCTCTAGGACTAACTCCTATGCTCACCAAGTAAGCAACCGAAGTACTCATAGTACCTTCAAGTTTAAACCCCAACAGTTCTGGATACTTCTGTAGAACATATCCAATATCTTGCTTCTCAACATCAAGCCCCCTAAGAAACTTAATAACAGGAGCAAGCTCAACAACCACACTTGTGTGCAAAACCTGCGGATAGTTCTTAACAAACTCCCCTAGTTTTGACTTTGGAATCCCGACTTTTTCCAAGTAACCTAATACAGGTATCATGTTTTTACGCACACTGCAGCCAAGCATTAAAGGGTATTCGTTGATATCATCAATAGTTAATCCAAGTTTCTGTAAAAACTGGACACGCTCAGACATCACTTTTACAGTAGAGGGTAATTCTAGATTCTCTAATTCATCAGGGATAATTCCTAAGGTCTTAAGATAATCACAGATTTTGACACGGTTCACTAGCTTCTCTTTTTTGCCTTGAACAACACCCCAAGTGACAGAGGGCATCTGGTACTCGGGGAACTTGGTGGATTGAGTTGAATATTGGGAAACCCCAAAAACCCTTGAAGGTTTTTGTATTTGAGCGCATGGGTTTTGGAGGGTTTTGTGTTTTGGGCACCAGGGATGAAAGATATGTAGATTTTTTATGAGCTTTAAGAGTTTTTGCCTTCTGAGAACGGCTGATGAGTTCATTCCAAAGATCAGACTTTTCGGGGAAAAAAGGAACGACCGATTTCTAATTTAATAAAAAGTATTAATACTCGTAAAGAAGAGAAGCAAAGAGGCTGGCTTTGGCTTACCTCAAATTGCAGGGACAAATGGAGATAACTCAAGCGGAAGAAAACACCCAAGGTTCTCTTTCTGAAAAAATGCGTTTGCTTCTTTGATAACTCAGCTGTTTGATTCTTTGATCTTCTTCCTCCTCTCTGCGTTGGATCGTTCAGTACTCAGTCTCAGTTCTAGACGACATCGTAGTGGTTCTAATGAAAAGCCAAAGCCTAACCCTTTAATTTTAGGTGTAATTTTTAAATCATCCCTATACTATGCGTTTTTAGAGGATCTAGTACCTCGATTTTATTTCAATATTTTTAATTTCTCTACTTCGCAGAACACGATTTCTCAGTCCTCCTACCAATTGTTTCCGTTCTCACGGTTCAAAACATTTCACTTCGCCCTTTATTTTTTCAACAAAATTTGTATTAATATGTGAGAAATTTATTAAATTTAATCAATTTTGTTAATTTTTAAATCTAAAAAATCGACTTGTGATGATACATTAGGTTTACCAAATCTACCATTAGAGCAAGGATTGGAAAATGTTTTAAGTTTGAAAAATCAGTTAATTTGAAATGTATATTTTAATGGGATCCAAGCATTTTTGAGTCAAGATGTCTGTTGACTGATGAATAATTTATCTCTTAACTTCGAATCACACTTTGAGTCGTCTTATTTCAAGTTTGAGAGCTCATGCTATGATTGTTTTAGTGAATATTGCGCAAGCAGAAAATTCTGAACATAGATATTACGAAAATTACAAATTATGGACTTTGATTTGTGTTTAAATTATATTGGGTTCAATTTTGAGGCTTATTTTTCTTATTATATATAAGCTTAATATTGTATTTATTAAATTTTATAATTTATTTATTTTATATTTTATTGAAACACCCCTTACCCGTATTCGACACCAGAACAGGGTACGAGGCATTATCGGACGTAAACACAAGCAAACATACATTCCAAGTTGTAAATTTGGCACCAAATTAAAACTTTTTAACAATCAATCACATCGTCCCAAAAAACGAGCCTACGAGGCCTAAAACATGCTTTGGAAGTGATTCGTGACTAAACCGAGAACTTTAGAAATTTTTACAACACTTAGAAAATTTTTGCTAAGACAGGGGTCACACGCCCGTGTGACTTGGGACACGCCCGTGTGGGCAGGTCGTGTGGTCACACACGCCCATGTCCCTAACCCGTATAACTCTCTATTTGTCACCCAAAGGCAAATTGAAGTCACACGACCAAGGCACACACCCGTGTCCTAAGGCCGTGTCCTTCACATGGCTAAGACACATGCCCGTGTCTCTGCCAATGTGCTCAATTCTGAGCATTCTGTTTTGCAACAATTTAGGTGTAGGGGACACATAGTAGGATCACACGCCCATGGGGCTGACCGTGTGACACACACGACATAGACACACGCCCGTGTGTCTACCCGTGTGGACAAAAACAAGGCTATTTACCAAGCCATTTTGCCACCCTCACTTGCACACATATACACCACATTACATGGCACAAATTTAAGCATGTAAAAGCAACCAAACAATCACAACCAAGACAATAACATGTCATTCTCATACCATTATTAAACATGCTTAAAACACCAACCTTTCCATATTCACAAAGGACATTAATACGAATATACTCATATTCCTCATCTCATCAATAGATCACAATTCCAAGCATTAGACAATCATGCCATAAATTACATTTCCAAACATATCACATTCACCAAGCATACCATGATCATATCACCACAGACTTTGACACATATATGAATATACTTAGGCTTACAACCACGTTAGCCAATATAAGCCAACTTACTTGGCCAAATGGCAAAACAAGCCTTTGACGATTACTAGCCATTAAATTGGCTAAAATCATATGACACATATAACCAAATAGCTAAGTCCCTATACTTGTCATAAATTCAAAATACTTGGATTCATCAATACCCAAAATAATAGCTTGATAGTGTGATAGAATCTTCGGCGACCTCCAACTCGAGGTAGCTTCACGGCACTCAAAAACATAGGAAAGGAGGGGGTAAGTTATATAGCTTAGTAAGTCCATATGAAAATAATAAGCAACTCTTACCAATCAATTACCAAGTTTAACAATATAAACATAAGGTAATATAAATTGCTATAAATCTCACAGTTATAATTTATTCAATCACATTGTTTGCTCTATCAATTTGCAAGCATAATTTAATATATTTTGACCTTAGCCTAACAACCATAATCTTTCCATTACACATATTACCAAAATCAACCAATCATTTCAACCTCATAATAAACATACACATAAATTATGAGTATTCACATATCAAACATATATTTTAACATCTTTCATTTGTTTAGAGCTCATATTTTCCCACAATCATTTTAATAGGAAATTATGCCAACCTTTCCTTTTTCTCTTATCCAATACATCACAATTTGTGGGAATCAAACATATTATGCTATAACTCAATTTTGGCCCGATAGCCAATCACACAATCGCCAACCGAATTTATTATGTATTTCGTACAACACAAGTATAGATCAATAATCACAAGGCTTTCACAAAAACGTTCTCATAGAAACCATGAACTCGCAATATCATGAAGTCAATGCTTATAAACTTTATGTACATACTTGTACCCATTTCGCAACATAGTCACATACTTTGTCATCTTTGACATACTCTTCGGGTTACCCGTTGAACACTTGGAATACTATCGGATACACGGAAAGTCTTGCACATAAGTGCCACATATGTAGTCAATGCTACCTCATATCTTATAAAGAATTGGACTCACACATGAGCTAATCACGGGCTTGCTCACACAAGCTATTAGTCAAGACGTAGCTATACGGGCTGCTCACACAAGCTTTCAAGTATCCGCAACACATGCCGGACTACCCAACCACCGATAGGACGTACATGACCAGCACCCGAATTCACATAAATCACATAACTTATGGTTTCCTAGTGACTTGTCACTTTTATCCTAAACTATTCCTAAGGTTCAACTGGGATTTTTCTCATTGTCAAAACTTCGTTGAATATTTCCATAGAAAGAATCATACAGTTTATGCAATATTAAGCATTAAATACATAATATAACATTGCATTATTTACAAACAAACTTACCTTGGCATAAAAATGGCGAAAAGGACCTAACCGTCAAATACTCATTTTTCCCTCGTTCTAACTCCGAACCTCATTTTTCTTGATCTATAATATCACATTAAACTTATTTAATCATTATATTATTCAAATCAGCCCAAATTCTCATTATGGAAAAAATTACATTTTTGCCCCTAAAGATTCACATTTTTACCTTTTAGTCCCTAGGCTCGTAAAATGAAATGTACTCAAATTCTTCAATACCCAAGCCCGAACCTTATACATGCTTATAGCAGCCCAAAATTTTATTTTATTCACATTTTAACACCCATTTTTTAACTTTTTTTACAAATAAGTCCTTTTTAGGCATTTTCACCGAAAATCACTTAGTAAAAGTCGTTTATCATACACCAAACATACATTTTCTACCATTAGATATCAAAATACACAAATATACATCATGGGTAAAATTTTAGACCTTGATTATTTCTTAAATTAGTGGTAGAAATAGATAGATCATGTTACAAGGATTTTAAAAACGTAAAAATAACTAAAAAGGGGCTAGAACGGACTTACAATCGAGCTTGGTTGCTTGAAAAACCTAGCCATGGTTTCTCCTTGTGAAATTTGGCCATGGGGTAGAAGATGGACAAATTTTGGCTTTTAATTTGGCTTTTTAATTCATTTAATTACCAAATTACTAAAATGCCCTTAATGAAAACTTTAGAAACATACCTAACCATGTCCATTTTTGTCCAACAACTTAACAAATGGTCTAATTACCATATAAGGACCTCCAATATAAAATTCCATAACAATTAGACACCTCTAGCATGTAGAACTCAACTTTTGCACTTTTTACAATTTAGTCTTTTTGACCAAATTGAGTGTCCAAACGTCAAAATTTTTAAACGCAATTTTCACGAAATCATTTTGTAAAACTGTAGACCATAAAAATATAATAAAAATAAATTTTTTTACGTCGGATTCGTGGTCCCGAAACCACTGCTCTGACTAGCTCCAAAATCGGGCTGTTACATTTATAATATTTTTAAATGTTTTAACTTCTTTAAAAGTTTTTATGTTTCTTAATTGACAAGAAATTTATTTTAACTATAATTAAATTTTTTTAGCTAAATTAGAAGTTTAATTAAATTAAGAGTGTTATAGAAGATTAAAAAAAAAAAGGTGAACTGCAATCATGGTTACTCAATTATTAGTAAATTTTACACTTTGGTCACTCAATTATGAAATGTTACAATTTGATCATTCAACTATTTAAAATTGACCATTCAAGTCTCCCTTCTATCAACTTACTAATGGACGTCAACATGAGTCGTTAAGTCACTACTCCTCAAATATACTGTCAATCACTCAATTATTAATAAGTTTTTGTTCTTGTTCAACAATGAAAAGTTATAAAATGATTATTACTGTTACTGCTTTGTAATGGTCATTCATCTGTTAACTCAAAATGATGATGTGACACATTAAAATAACTAATTTGATTTTAGATTTTTTTAAAAAGTCAAAACAATCGAAAAAATCATAAAAAATGTGAAAATACATAATTTATCACGAAATTATAAAAAATTTAAAACTATAACTATACTTTTTTTTTGAAAATTCATAAAATTCTAAAAATTAAAAATTTCCTAAAATTCTAAAAAATATATCTAGTCATATATATGTAAATTAAAATTTTCACAATTTTAAGTAAATATTAAGTAAATTTTGATAGGATTAGATAAATTTTAAAATTTTAATATATATATATCTCTAATAGAATATATATATATATATATATATCTAATAGAACAAGGTGCACAAATCAATATTGCAACAAGTGGTGCATTCCCGTTTCTATTATTTTTAAATAATTTATTTATTTTTCATTTTCTATTTAATTTCTATAACTTTAAAAATATATTTATATTTTAATTAAATTATCCTTTCAAAATATTTAATTTTAAAATATTTTTATATTTATATTTTGATATATATATATATATATATTCCTATAATTATATATATTTTTGGTGAAAGAAATACAAATCAAAAGCTAAAACATTAAGTGTAATACATCCGAATGGGTCATCTATCAATCTTAACCTAATTCTTCTGTCACAGATTGTCTTAACTATTCTATTCGCAATTTTATTGTAACAGCCAATTTTCAAGACCACAATTTCAATGAGTAAATTATTATTTTATTTTTATTTAGTGTCTATGAGATTTTATTAAGGTCTTACTAAAATTTAGTTAAGAAGTTTTAATGTTTAAATGCTTAATTAAGTAAAAAAGGACTAAATTATAAAAAGTGAAAAAGTTGAGTTCTAATAGTTAAGAGAGTCAAATGGCCTTATAAGTGAAAGTTAATGGACTTGAATGGTAATTATTCAATATATGTATAGTGGATGTGCATGGATTTGGTATTATTGAAATTTTGATAAATTTTTAAAGGGCAAAAAGGTTATTTAGTAAATAAAACTAAAATAACCTAAGAAATCATGTTCATCTTCATCATTTCGTCCTATCTCCATCGAAAATCACCATGGAAAGAAGCTAGGGTATTTGGCCAAGCCCATTTCATTGCATGTAAGTGTATTCAAGCCCGTTTTTAATGATTTTTATGTTTTTCAGATCGTTGCAACTAGGTCCATCTAGTCCGTACCTTCATTTTTGAATCTATTAAAAGTTCTAGAAGTTACCATTGATGAATCTTGAATTTTTTTTTATGATAACCATGTGTTTAAAGCTTTGATTGTAGTATTTGGTTGAATTGTGAAGTTATTTTTGTTAGATTTTGATTTAAGGATTAAATTGTTAAAATGTCAAAATATCAAGGTTTGATAGTGAATTTGATGTACAATAGGTATTGTTAAAGGGCCTATAATATTCTCCTGTAACTTGATTGTAAGAAAATAGTCAATTTGATGGTTTTTGAGTTAGATGACTAAATTGCAAAAATTGTAAAAGTTTAGAGAAAATGTGTAATTAATGAGAAGTTAAGGGTTACGTATAATGAATGAAATGTGAAATATGTATGATATTTATTTATTGCATGTAATTATCATATAGATAAAAACTTGGATAAAAAAGATAATAACCGAGGAAAAGGGAAAATAGCAGATTAGTCCTTGCATGTTGGTCGAAATCGAATAGTAGGTAAGTTCATAGTGTTTCAATATGTAAGTAAGTTTCTAATTTGCATACTTATAATATAGTTCTTTAATTAAATATTTATAGATAATTATTGAATGATTGCACATACATGCCCTTGTTTGTACTTCGGTACCCCTGTTTGTACTTCAATACCCTTGATTGCACATATGTGCACCCCTATTTGTACTTTGGTACCCCTGAACACACTTACGTGCCCCTATTTGTATTTTGGAACCTATGATTGCACTTTCGTGCCCTGGTTATAATCCAGTAAGCCTAGATCAAATATTATATGAGTTGTACTTAATGGTATTTAGATTAAGTGTTATACTACGTTCTTACTAAGCTTAGCTTATTAGTTTTTGTTGATTGTTTTGTTGATAACCATCGTTGACACTTTGGAAGGATCATTCAACCGGCTCACACTATCCATTCAAGTTGGTAGTTTTTGTAACTCTTTGGGTAGTGGCATGTATTGTAACAGCCCGATTTAGGGCCAAAACAGAGCAGTGGTTTCGAAACCACGAATCCAAAGTTGAAAATTTTATGACTAGGTGTTTAATTTGATGTTTAGGACTAAATTGAAATAGGTGAAAAATGTGTATTCTAGTTCATAAAGTACTTGATTGAAATGGGGGGTTTTAAGTAGAGGTCCTTAAATGGCAATTAGACCATTATACTTATATAGACAAAAATGGGCATGAATAGAACAAAATTTTAAAGAAATGCCTTAAGGGTATTTTTGTCATTTAGTAATTAAAAGAAATAAAATGGGAAAAATAAGCCAAAATTTTGTCCATCCATCTTCTTCCTTGGCCGAACCTTGTATGTCCACCATAGCTAGGGTTTTTTCCAAGCTTTCAAGCTCAATAGTAAGTGCATTCAAGCACCGTTTTTAATGTTCTTTACATTTTTGAAATCATCGTAGCTCGGTTTACCTATTTCTACCATTATTTTGAGTTAGGGTTTATGTTTAAAAATTTACTCATGAATTATATGCATGTATTTTGATGTTTGATAGTAGAATATGAATGTTTGAAGTTAGGAGAACGATCTTTTTTAAGCGATTTTTAGCGAAAACGAGCAAAACGGCATAATCGGTAAAAATACCTATTGTTCTTAACTATGTGTTAGAGTGAGAATTTGATGTTTCCATAGAAGGGAAAAATGATCAGCCTGTCATAAAACATAATAATAAGGGCTGAAATTAAATTTTCGAGCCTAGGGGAAAAATCATAATTTTGTAAAAGTTAGGGGGCAAAAACGTAATCTTTCCATAATGTGATTTTTGGATTGAAATAGATAGTATAAGTGTTAAATGAGCTAAATGTGTTGTTATAGATCAAGAAAGACGTGGAATCGACCTCGAACGGGGGAAGGAAAAGATTTTGGACTAAATTACAAAATTTCCATATTTTGCATCGAGGTAACTTTGTATGTAAATAATACATTATCTTTATTTACGTTTTTATATTTCAGCATATTTTATATATTTTAGCTGATTTTGAATCATAATAGACTATTGGAAGAATGGAAATAAGTAATAGAGAGAAAAGTCTTGGTTGAACCTTTGGAAAGATTGGATAATAAAGATGGTACGTAGCTAGGTCAGATGTATGGTGCTGAGTGCACTTCATGTGTACAAGAGAGCTACGAGGTACTATATGGTAGCTAGGTTACATGTGTGATACGGGATGTATACCATGTAGACAAGAGAGCTACGGGAGAGGATAAATGTAGCTAGGTCGCATGTGTGGTTCCAAGTGAAGGACACCATGTAGACAAGAGAGCTACGAGATAAACTGGCTAGGTCACATGGGTAGTACTAAGTGTTCACCATGTGTACAAGAGAGCTGAACTATATGAAATATGATGGGTGGAGCTATATGTTGAAACCACCAAGTATCGAGGATTGATCCGAAGTGTTCAATGGGATGATTTTATGGTGACATTGTAATCATGGACCTATACTTGTAATGTATGAAATATGGTGAAAATGAATTGTGATATGCATGTTAAAATGAGGTTAATACAAAGAAAGTGTGAAAGAGTGAATTAGCAATAAAATTGTTTTGGACAGTTGCAGTAACGTGAATTTGAAAAATCACCAAAAATAGTAGGAATTTAATTAGGGGCTGACTGAGATATGAATTAAATCTTAATGAGTCTATTTTCATGAAAAAGAAACAGAGCAAGTAAAGGAATCCTATATTTTGAGATATTTATATTTTTGTGAGACTTATTCAGAATGACTATGTGATCCCCTATTATGACTTTGAAAAATCATTAAAAATTTTACAAAAATAATTAAGAAATATAGTTTATATTCCTAGATTCTTTATTGAGTCTAGATTTAAAGGAAACAAATTTTATGGCTATGTGACTTTTTTACTGGGAGAAAATCAATTCGTAGTGAACAGAAGTCAGATCAGCCGAGTTGTATAACAGGGGAAACTTTAACTAATAAACCGTACTAATTGGCTGGACCAAAAATTCTAGAAAAATTTTAGTAAGAAGTAATATGAGTATAGTTTCAGGAAAAGTTTACGGTTTTGAATTTTCAATTTCGTAACTCGAGTTATGATTTATTCAGTGAACATGACGCAGGAGAGACAGCTTGACTAAATTGGAGTAAATAGTGAAATTAAAAATAGATATACTTGAGTTATTTTGTAAACATATAAGATTCCTTAATTATTATTTATATACTTACTTACTAAGTTATAAGCTTACTTTCTTTTCTCTTTTATTTCTTATAGTGTCATCTAGCAAGCACAAGAGTTAGAGATAGTTGAAGATCTACCCGCGCTATCAGTACTTTTGGTATTAGAACTAAACATTTTGAATTATGGCATGTATAGTAGGCTTAGTTATTTTGTTACGTGTCATGATTGCCTAGGTATAAAATATTAGTTACAGTATTTGACAGATTATTTTGTATAAAGCCATTGAAATTGGCTAATATTGTTAAAGGCATATGTTATAATGATTCATGATCTAATTGGATGCCATATTTTTGTCTCGGTTTTATTTAATGGTATGTATTATGATCTGGTAATACCTCGTACCCCGTTCCGGCGTTAGATACGGGTAAGGGGTGTTACATGTATATATATATGTATATAGAGTTGAAAGGCATAAGATGTTTTGTATTAGCATTTAGGTATGTTTATGCTCTAAAAGTTATGGTTGGATTGGTGTAATTTAATGTTTCACCTAGTATTGTCATTTTGGGCACTTCCTAATGCTTATATATAAGGTCGCATGTTGGTATTTTATGATGTTATGAAAATGGTCAATTGAGATGGGTTTTGGTAAGAGTTTTGAATTAGATTATATGCATGAACTAAAATGTTTTTGGCTTGTTTTGATATGTTATGTTTGGATGTTAATTGTGGTGCCTTTGAAGGACATCTTGGTTAGTTGAATTAGGATTCTTGAAATAGTATTTTGATGTATGTTTGAATGATGTTTAGGTCCCATTAAGTGTGCTTAAAAATGTTATAAGGTTATGCATGAAATAGTCTTGGAATGACTTGATTTTAGGTAAATTTTGGGTACACACAGCTTGAGACACGGGCATGTGTCTCAGCCGTATGAGGCACACGGCTTGGCAACACGGCTACGTGTCATCTGATGATATCCTTAGGTTGCAAATCAATAAGTTGCACGGCCTAGCACACAAGCGTGTTGCACGGCCGTGTGATTCTACTCAGAGAGTTACACGGTTGAGGACACGGGCAGGGACACGTCTATGTGTCTCCATTTCAAACGTTACATGGCCTGAGACACCTGCATATGCTTTAGCCGTGTGAGGCACACGGCTTGAGACACGGGTGTGTGCTTCAACCGTGTGAGGCACATGACCTGGCCACACGGGCGTGACCTGTAACACCCCTTACCCGTGTTTGACACCGGAACAGGGTACGAGGCATTACCGGACTTAATCAAGTTATCGGGATTCCAAAAACATAAAGAACTTGAATAACCGGGCTAGAACGGACTTACTATTGAGCTTGGAAAGTTTGAAAACCCTAGCCATGGCTTCCCCCATGCTAATTGCGGCCTCCATGAAAAAGATGAGTCAATTTTGGCTTTATTTTCCCTTTTTATTTCTTTTAATTACCAAATGACTAAAATGCCCTTAAGGCCTTTCTTTAAAATTTTGTCCTATTCATGCCCATTTTTGTCCAAACAAAATATAGTGGTCTAATTACCATTTAAGGACCTCCTCTTTAAACAATCAAGTACTTATGAATTAAAACACATATTTTGCAACTTTTGTAATTTAGTCCTAAAAGTCCAATTAAGCACTTTATCAGTAAAATTACTTAACGATATTTTTACACAATATTTTAATCAATAAATAAACTTTAAAACTTAATTGAAATAAATTTTTTGACTTCAAATTCGTGGTTCTAAAACCATCGTTCCGTTTAGGCCCTAAATCGGTACATAAAGAACTTCGCAAATAAGCCCTAATAGGCAAATTAAACATGCAATCTATAAATTTTCTTATCAATACTCTAACACATGCATCTAATCACTTGGTAAATCATAAAATTAATCGAAATAAACTTTTCTATCTCAGATTTGTGGTTTTGCAACCACTATTCCATTTAGGCCCTATTTCGAGATGTTACATTTCTCCCCCCTTTTAGGGATTTTCGTCCCCGAAAATCTTACCGGTAAAAAGATTCAATATCTTTTCTCAAAATTTCTTAAACATCTACAAACAAATTTTCTTCAAAGCAGTACTTTCAAAATCACCCCACTATCAAATTGAAATCCAAGATAACTAAGTTTCAACTCGGTATGACCTCTATATTAATCGAAAACTATTTCCAATTCTCAAATTTGCTTTCACTTTTTTTTAACCAAAAACTCTACATTCAGCTATTAATACAGCTCAATCATTATTCTTCTGTTTAATTTATCATTACTAAATCCACATTATCTCATTCACAATCAAAGTTTATTTTTTAAAAAAATCCAACAATTATATACTTTAAGCATCATACCTGGATGAGTTAATTAACTAAGTCTAATCTTTCTTTAACTGTAACATTTCAGAATTCAGAAAATCTTCATATTAACCTAGCATCTTTTCTGCAACTGAGTTCATTTATTAAACCATTCTCAAATGCTATCACATTGTCAATTAATCTTATTGGAAGGGGGTGAGGCTGTAACATTTCTAACTTGCCTCTTATATATTCATGCATATAACTTAACACTCATCAATATATATATAATTTGCTTCAAATAACTCAACATGCATATTCATTTTACACAACCCTCCTATCATCTTATACAAATAAATACACTTATGCATGCGTTCATAATTCTCAAATAGAATTACTCATAACATTCATTTAATTTCACAAGTTACACTAATAGCATCACACAATTGCCAATCAACATGTACACTTATCATAATATAAACTTTCCCTTCATCTCATCTTTCATATTCAAAGAGAAATTCTTATTCATGACTCATTCATTATCACATGAACATTATGAACTATTACTTTTACCTTTTACGAGTCTCATTTCATCTTAATATTATCACAGTTATATAATTCACTTTAGACAGACTTACACACATATTCATATTTTAAAAAAAATGCACTCAAACATACATTCCACAAATTTGAGTAAATCTATTTATCACATTCACTTAGTCAAATAAGTAGGAAGTCATTGTTTTCCTTAAGGGCTATGAACACTCAGTTGTTAGTAACCGATGATGGTTCAATTTTAGCTGAGTTGAGAGCAAAACTATTGTTTTTGCAAGAGATCTGCGAAGCTCAGAAAGGTGATAAAGAATTGCAAGCTAAGATAACTCAATGCGCGACGGGTATAGAATCAGACTTTCGGATTGGTTCAGATGGCTGTTTAATGTTTCGAGACAGAATTTGTGTACCTAAAGGCGATGAGATTATTCAGAAAATTTTGCATGAGGCACATAACAGTTGTATGTCCATCCATCCGGGTAGTGTGAAAATGTACAATGACTTGAAGAAACTGTATTGGTGGTCGGGAATGAAGAGAGATATTTCAGAGTTTGTCTCTAAGTGCCTAATTTGTCAACAAGTAAAAGCTGAACACCAAGTACCTTCAGGTTTACGTCAACCTGTGATGGTTCCTGAATGGAAATGAGACCGTATTACTATAGATTTCGTGTTCGGGTTGCCTTGGACACCAAGGAAGAAGGATGTCATATGGGTCGTGGTTGATAGGCCAAGAAAGTTAGGTCATTTTATACCAGTGCGTATAAATTATTCACTTGAAGAATTGGTTGATTTGTATGTTTCTAAAATTGTGAGACTCTACAGAGTGCCCTTGTCGATTATTAAGGATAGAGATCCAAGGTTTACCTAGCGATTTTGGAAAAAGTTACAAAAAACTTTGGGGACAAAGTTGAATTTTAGCACAGATTTCCATTCGCAAACTGACGGTCAGTCGGAGAGAGTAATTCAGATTCTTGAAGACATGTTGCAATGTTGTGTCCTTGAATTCCAAGGTAGTTGGGAAAAGTATTTACCGCTGGTAGAGTTTGCCTACAACAATAGCTATCAGTCGAGTTTGAAAATGGCACCTTATGTGACATCCCAAAATTTACCCTAGTCGGGATGTGGTTTCGGGACCACAAAACTGAGGCATAAAAATAATTTATAATTTATTTTGATGCCTATAATATATGTTAATTCATGTGTGACATTTTTGATGTTTCGATTTAGAGTTATAAATGTGAATTTCACTAGAAAGGGCCTAGTAGTAAACATTGAAAGTATGATGGGGAAATGTGGGATGACTAGTTGATAATACATGCAAAAATAAGGGATTTGCATGTCAAATTTCCCCTAACATGAAGTGGCCGGCCATGACAAGGAATCATGGGCTAAACATGTCATGAAACATGTTTTGTTGGTGCACTAGGAGAAACAATAAACAAATGAGTATGGGTAATAAAGAAAGAAAAAAAAATGTGTGTGTGAGTGAAACCCCCCTTGCAGTGCATTGTGGAAGAGAAAAGAAAAATTTTGTTCATCCATTTTCTCTTCTTTGGCCGAAAATACTAAGGAAAAAGGGAGGATTTTTGCTTCATGCTTGGTTTAGAAGAGAACTAGAAGGGGATTTGGCTATACTTGCATCAAGATTAAGGTATGTTTGAGGTTGTGTCATGAGATTCATGCTTGTTTTGGTTGCTAACTTGATGTGCATGTTAGCCATGGTTCAAATCCTTGTTATGCCATGGAAATGGTATTTGGCCAAGGTGGATTTTGTGTTAATGCCATTGCATGTTAAATATGAAGCTTGTTAATGGTGTACGTGATGGGGATTGATGGCTCTTGGACTTTCTTTTTAGTATTTTTGAGTGAGACATTAAGTTCTTTGCTTAATCATGACCAAAATGATGGTGTTGTGATGTATTCGGTCATGGTATATCCACAAGTATGATTCATGCATGTTGCATGGTAGGTAAGATTTGAGCTTTGAATATGTGTTTGCACATGATGAATTGGTATGACATATATACTATTTCAAGGTATATATTTGCTTGGGATGATGTTTTCGGTTATGTAGTACATGAGAGATGTGTATTGAGCTACAATATGTAATGCGTTAGTTAGTAAAATACATGCTGTTTTTGTGTGGTATTAAGTGCATAATCGGCCTCAACATGGACATGCATATTCGCCACATGAGGGGAAATTGGTGTGCATGCATTCGGTTAGAGGCAAGCATATTGATGCCTATTCTTGGCTTAGAAAATTCGCTAAGAGGAATACTAACTAAGGTGTTGAGTTCGATTCATGATTTTGTACATATGCGACTTTGATGCCTAATGAGTAGATATTTATATATTGGCTAGGCATCTTGAATTCCTCTTCCGATGCTCAAATGATAAAACCAATTTATTTGTTAAATTTAGCTCAAGAAGCTAGAGGTGGAGAATCAAGCAAAGGCAAAGGAAAGATAATCGAGTAGTCGATTGGAAATCGTTTCATCCAATATAAGGTAAGTCATTAAGCATATATTTGGTGTTGATGTAAATGACCATAATATATACACAATTGTGTTTAAATGAATTGATGTGTAAATGGAAATGTATGTGTATGGAATGATGCCATTGTTGAATGTATAAAGGCAGCAAAATGCATAAGGTATTGGTCTCGGCACTAAGTGTGCGGGTATAAATGGACACGGTGACAAGATTGGCACTAAGTGTGCGGGTTTAAATTGTACAGCACTAAGTGTGCGAGTTTGATTATATAGCACTAAGTGTGCGAGCTGAAAATTATATAGCACTAAGTGTGCGAGCTGAAAATATATAGCACTAAGTGTGCGGATTCACTATATGCTCTTGTATTACAATTGGCACTGAGTGTGCGACATTATCGAGTTAATCCCGGACAGCGGATCGGGTAAGTACCTCGAGCTCATGATGAATAGAGAATACGTTCATGCTTGGGGTTGAATTGGTAAGCCTTAAATCTATGTGATGATTGAAATTGTATGGTTGTGCTGGAAAATGAGTTAATGTGTAAAAATGCTTGATTATCTTGTTGTGTAGAATATGAAATGTGGATGTATGACTTGGTGCGAGATTGGACCGAAAGGTCCGAGGTATTATGGTATAGATTCGATATGGATGAGTACCTAGCCTCGCTTTTGTACATGTTGTAGTGAGTATGATCGATGGATTGATGAATGCTTATGACTTACTGAGTTGTAAACTCACTCGGTGTTTTTTTCTTGTCACCCATTTTAGGTCTCTCAGATTCGTATTGCTTGCGTGATCGGGACCGTCGTTGAAGTCATCACACCGGCTGAAATCTTGTGGTATTGTTTTCGTTGTTGAAGAACATTTGGCATGTATAGGCTATTATATTTTGTCGAATTGTGGGTTGTAAACTTTAAGCCATGTGAAAATGGCCTATGTGATCGTCGAGTGGGATGCTAGAACCTATAGCCACGAGTCTTAGAAACTCTAATTTTGATAAGGTGGCCACAATTTGTGTCATGTATGATGGATGATTAAGGCCAAGGAAAGATTCATGAAATTGGCATAGTCTACTGCAGTAACTGTTGCGGACAGCAGCAGTGAGATGAGATTGAAAAATCACTAAAAATAGTAGAAGTAGAATTAAATAGTGGGTAAATTATGAAATTGAACCTTGATGAATCTATTTTCATATGGATGAAACGAAACGACCATATGAGCAGTATACTGAGAAATATTAAAGTTCTCGTGAGACAGGGCCAGAACGGTTTCTGGGTCCCCTGACGCGACTTTGAAAATTTACCATAAATTATCCAGAAATAATTAGGAGTCATGCCTTATATGTACAGATTCTATTTTGAGTCTAGTTTCATTAGAAACAAACGGAACCAGTATTAAAGCCCTGTACAGAGAGATATTCAAGTTGTAACGCGCAAAGGTCAGAGCAGTCAATCCCTGTAACATGGGTGACTTTAACTAATAAACTGTACCAATTGGCCCAACCAAAAATTCTAGAAATAAATCCATGTATGGGTATGTGAGTCTAAATTCAGGTAAAATTTACGAAACCAGTTTCTGAGTTTTGAAACTCGAGATATGATTTTTAAGGCGACGGTGACGCAGTTTTCCAGCCTGACTGGAAATGACAAATTGGTTGGTACCTTGAGAGGATTTGGCCGTTAACCTCTCGTGTCCGACACCGCGACGGTCACGAGTTAGGGTGTTACAATTTTATTGGTATCGAGCTATGGTTTAGTCGGTTCTAGGACTACCATAGCGCGTGTGAGTCTAGCTATACATGCCAAATTGTTAGTCTTGAATAATGTGATGACTTCGACGGTTGAAATTTTTGTTTTAAATAGCAATGGAACCCGGATAGAGAGACCCTTGGCGGATGACGTTGAAGGTGTAGCGGCTGCTCCGCACAAGGGACATCGCTGTTGAGCCTCGATCATCCGCGAATAATCAAAATGAAGGGGCGAAACAAGCCTTCTTCACCATGATGAATGAGTGGGTCGCGCAATATGCCCGAACCGACCCTTACTGTCCAACCATTCCGAATTCAAATACTCCACCCCAAGAGCCCGTAATGCCATCGCCATCGATCCTGTGAGGCTGAGTAAACCACCGTGGACTTGATTAGGAAGCGTGGGGGAGTTTAAGGCCATAGTTACCGCGATGCCGAAAGGGCCGAGTTCGCTTGATAACACCATTAGAGTGTTTGATGAATTGTCATGCACACCGATGAATGTCTTAAGTGTGCTATATCTTTGTTCGAGACTCACCTACTATTGGTGGAGGACCTTGATTTCCATAGTCCCAAAGGAACAAGTTACTTGGGATTTCTTTCAAACGAATTTCGAAAGAAATTTATTAGTCAACAGTTCATTGATCGAAGCGTAAGGAGTTCTTGGAACTCAAGCAAGGCCGTATGATCAGATCTCGAATCTGAACATGAGTTCGTAAGACTTAGTCGGTATGCTCGGGAGTGTGTGGCTGATGAGGTTGCGATGTGCAAAAGATTTGAAGAAGAATTGAATGAAGAGTTAAAGTTACTAGTGGGAATTTTGGAGATAAAGGAGTTCGTGACACTAGTCGAACGAGCACGCAAGGCGGAAGAACTTGGGAAGGAGAAGAAGAAGGCTGAATTTGAAGCAAGAGATTACCGTAAAAGATCGACGAGTAAAGCTCCGTTCTCGGCTGTAAAGAGGTTCGGGGAGGACACCAAGAAGTCGAGGACGACTACGGAATTTCCATTAGAGCCCGACCATTGACGGACTCGAGCTACTTCAGATAGCTAGTGTGGGCAATAATCGTCAAGAGAGACCGAATGCCCCCAATGTGGAAGACGACACCTAGGTGAATGTTGGGGTAAGTCATTAATAGGGCTCTGTTATGGATGCGGTTCAAGGACCACTTCATTAGAGATTGCACGAGCTAGATGAGAGGAATAAGACGCAAGGTGCAAGACCTAGTGGAACGACGGTGGAGGTAGGCCCCGAGAATCTCTGGAGGTAGGGGTGGTAATCGAGAGGAGCCTCTAATCTGGCTGTCCGATCCGAGACCCGTACTCTGCTAGAGCATATGCCATCCGCGACGAGAGGAGGCATCCTCCCCGACGTTATCTTTGGTACTTTTACTCTCTTTGATACTAGTGTGATTGCATTGATTGACCCGGCTCTACTCATTCATATGTATGTGAAACCTTAGCATCCAAGAAGACTCTCACCGTTGAGTCTCATGAGTTCATAATTCGAGTGTCAAACCCTTTGGGTCGACACGCATCGTTGATAAAGTGTGCAAGAGATGCCCCTAATAATTCGAGAATCTGCTTTTCCTACCGATCGATGCTTCTACCATTTAATGAATTCGATGTTATTCTTGGTATGGATTGGTGATCGTACATGATGCATGGTGGATCGCAAAAGGAAAACCATTGATTTGAGGAGTGCAAATAATGAGGTAGTCCGAGTCGAGTCTCATCGATTTAAAAGGAGCGCCGCCGATAATATCTTCTATGACCGCCGGAGGTATGTGAAAAAGGGTGTGAAACATACCTTGCATATGTGTTTGGAAGTAAAGAGACGAAAGGAAACTCGAATCGGTACCAGTGGTTTGTGAGTATTCAGATGTTTTTCCGAGGAGTTACTGGGATTGCCACCGGTTCGAGAAGTGGAATTCGCATCGGTTGTACCGGTACTACGCCGATTTCAATAGCCCCATATCGTATGGCATTAACGGAATTAAAGGAATTGAAGGTTCAATTGCAAGAATTGACGGATAGAGGTTTCGCTCGACCGAGTTTTTCTCCATGGGGCGCTTTGTATTGTTTGTGAAGAAGAAGGACGAACCATGAGGTTGTGCATCGACTATCGTCAACTCAATAAAGTGACGATAAAGAATAAATATCCATTGCCACGAATTGACGATTTTTTGATCAATTAAAGGGAGCCTCGGTGTTTTCAAAGATAGATTTGAGGTCGGGTACTATCGGTTGAGGGTCCAAGAATCGGACATACCCAAAACCGCTTTTAGAACGAGGTACGGTCACTACTGAATTCTTGGTGATGCCGTTTGGGCTCACTAATGCCCTGCGGTGTTTATGGATTTAATGAATAGAATTTCCGTGCCATACTTGGATCGGTTCGTAGTTGTATTTATCGATGACATTTTGGTCTATTCGAGAGATGAAATCGAGCATCTTGAACACTTGAGGCTAGTGTTGCAAATCTTACGAGATAAGCGATTATACGCAAAGTTCAAGAATGTGAATTTTGGTTGAAAGAGGTTAGCTTTTTGGGGCACGTGGTGTCCGTGATCGGTATCGTGGTGGACCCGAACAAAATTCGCCATAGTCGATTGAAACCACCAATGAATGTTACCGAAGTTAGGAGCTTTTGGGCTTGCGGTTATTACCGACGATTTGTAAAGGTTTCTCGACGATAGCCACGCCAATGACGGCTACTCCAAAAGGATGTTAAGTTCGAATGGACGGAGAAATGTCGAAAAGTTTCGATCAACTGAAAGCTTATTTGATGAAGCCCCAATTCTAGTGCAACCGAATCGGGCAAAGAGTTTGTCATTTATAGTGACGCATCCCTACTTGGGTTGGGTTGCGTATTGATGCAAGAAGGGCGAGTTGTGGCCTATGCGTCGAGGCAATTAAAGCCACATGAGAAAAATTATCCGACCCATGATCTCGAATTGGCTGCCATCGTATTCGCCTTAAAGATATGGCGACATTACTTATTTGGTGAGAAGTGCCATGTGTATTCGGATCACAAAAGTCTCAAATATTTGATGACCCAAAGAGACTTAAATCTGCTACAAAGGCGATGGCTCGAGTTGTTAAAAGATTATGAGCTCGTCATTGATTATCACCCGGGAAGGGCTAATGTGGTTGCGAATGCCTTAAGCCGGAAATCACTATTTGCTTTGCGAGCAATGAATGTACACTTGTCTATCCTACCCGACAATGTGTTAGTAGCTGAATTGAAAGCCAAACCATTATTGATACGTCAAATTCGTGAAGCTCAGAAAGTCGACGATGAGTTGGTTGCAAAACGGGATGAGTGTGTTCCGAACAAGGACTCGGAATTTCAAATCGATGATGACGATTGTTTGAGGTTCAGAAGTCATCTGTGTGTCCCAAAGAATTCGAAACTTATTCCAATAATTTTGAACGAAGCCCCTTTGTAGCCGAATGGCAATCCACCCGGGGAGTACGAAGATGTACAACGATTTGAAACGTCGGTTTTGGTGGCATGGTATGAAATGGGACATCTCCGACTTTGTTTCGAGATGTTTAATATGTCAACAAGTGAAAGCGGAACATCAAGTGCCTTCAGGATTGCTTCAGCCGATCACGATACCCGAGTGGAAATGGGATCGAGTCACAATGGACTTTGTGTCCGGGCTGCCATTGTCAGCTAATAAGAAGGATGCGATTTGGGTTGTTGTTGATAGACTGACTAAGTCGGCTCACTTTATCCCCGTGCGTACGGATTTTTCATTGGATAAACTAGCCGAATTGTACGTTTCTCAGATTGTGAGATTACACGGGGTACCGATTTCTATTGTGTCGGATAGAGATCCGAGATTTACCTCGCGATTTTGGAAGAAATTTCAAGAAGCTTTGGGTACCAAGTTGCATTTCAAAGACCGCCTTTCACCCCCAAACCGATGGTCAATCCGAACGGATAATTCAAATACTCGAGGATATGTTGAGATGTTGTATCCTTGAGTTTAGTGGTTCATGGAACGGTATCGCCTTTGATTGAATTCGCACAACAATAGCTTTCAATCAAGTATTAAGATGGCGCCTTACGAGGCTTTATACGGTCGTAAATGCCGTACCCCATTATTCGGATGAACTTAGTGAAGGTAAATTCTTCGGGTTGATTTGGTTAAGGATGCCGAGCAAAAGTTCGAGTGATTCGTGAAAGTTTGAAGGTTGCTACGGATCGCCAAAAGTCGTATCGGATTTGAAAAAGAAAGACATTGAATATCGGGTTGGAGACAAGGTATTTCTCAAAGTCTCACCCGGAAGAAGGTGCTTAGATTTGGCCATAAGGGCAAATTGAGTCCGAGGTTCATCGGTCCGTATGAAGTATCTCGAACGAGTTGGGCGATGAGCGCATCGATTAATTTTACCCCCGAGCTCGAAAAGATTCACAACGTTTTCCATGTTTCGATGCTTGACGATATAGGTCGACCCGACGCACGTAATTACTCCATCCGAGGTCGAGGTTCACCTAATTTGAGTTATGAAGAAGAGCGGTTCGCATTCGATGCGTGAAGTAAAAGAGCTACGAAACAAGAAAATCCCATTAGTGAAGGTGTTGTGGCATAAACACGAATTGAAGAAGCCACTTGGGAACTTGAGGACTCTATGAGAGAGCAATACCGAGCCTATTTCTGGGTAAGATTTTCGGGACGAAAATTTCTAAGTGGGGAGAGTTGTGACATCCCAAAATTTACCCTAGTCGGGATGTGGTTTCGGGACCACAAAAGCGAGGCATAAAAATAATTTATAATTTATTTTGATGCCTATAATATATGTTAATTCATGTGTGACATTTTGATGTTTCGATTTAGAGTTATAAATGTGAATTTCACTAGAAAGGGCCTAGTAGTAAACATTGAAAGTATGATGGGGAAATGTGGGATGACTAGTTGATAATACATGCAAAAATAAGGATTTGCATGTCAAATTTCCCCTAACATGAAGTGGCCGGCCATGACAAGGAATCATGGGCTAAACATGTCATGAAACATGTTTTGTTGGTGCACTAGGGAGAAACAATAAACAAATGAGTATGGGTAATAAAGAAAGAAAAAAAAATGTGTGTGTGTGAGTGAAACCCCCTTGCCGTGCATTGTGGAAGAGAAAAGAAAATTTTGTTCATCCATTTTCTCTTCTTTGGCCGAAAATACTAAGGAAAAGGGAGGATTTTTGCTTCATGCTTGGTTTAGAAGAGAACTAGAAGGGATTTGGCTATACTTGCATCAAGATTAAGGTATGTTTGAGGTTGTGTCATGAGATTCATGCTTGTTTTGGTTGCTAACTTGATGTGCATGTTAGCCATGGTTCAAATCCTTGTTATGCCATGGAAATGGTATTTGGCCAAGGTGGATTTTGTGTTAATGCCATTGCATGTTAAATATGAAGCTTGTTAATGGTGTACGTGATGGGGATTGATGGCTCTTGGACTTTCTTTTTAGTATTTTGAGTGAGACATTAAGTTCTTTGCTTAATCATGACCAAAATGATGGTGTTGTGATGTATTCGGTCATGGTATATCCACAAGTATGATTCATGCATGTTGCATGGTAGGTAAGATTTGAGCTTTGAATATGTGTTTGCACATGATGAATTGGTATGACATATATACTATTTCAAGGTATATATTTGCTTGGGATGATGTTTTCGGTTATGTAGTACATGAGAGATGTGTATTGAGCTACAATATGTAATCGTTAGTTAGTAAAATACATGCTGTTTTGTGTGGTATTAAGTGCATAATCGGCCTCAACATGGACATGCATATTCGCCACATGAGGGGAAATTGGTGTGCATGCATTCGGTTAGAGGCAAGCATATTGATGCCTATTCTTGGCTTAGAAAATTCGCTAAGAGGAATACTAACTAAGGTGTTGAGTTCGATTCATGATTTTGTACATATGCGACTTTGATGCCTAATGAGTAGATATTTATATATTGGCTAGGCATCTTGAATTCCTCTTCCGATGCTCAAATGATAAAACCAATTTATTTGTTAAATTTAGCTCAAGAAGCTAGAGGTGGAGAATCAAGCAAAGGCAAAGGAAAGATAATCGAGTAGTCGATTGGAAATCGTTTCATCCAATATAAGGTAAGTCATTAAGCATATATTTGGTGTTGATGTAAATGACCATAATATATACACAATTGTGTTTAAATGAATTGATGTGTAAATGGAAATGTATGTGTATGGAATGATGCCATTGTTGAATGTATAAAGGCAGCAAAATGCATAAGGTATTGGTCTCGGCACTAAGTGTGCGGGTATAAATGGACACGGTGACAAGATTGGCACTAAGTGTGCGGGTTTAAAATTGTACAGCACTAAGTGTGCGAGTTTGATTATATAGCACTAAGTGTGCGAGCTGAAAATTATATAGCACTAAGTGTGCGAGCTGAAAATATATAGCACTAAGTGTGCGGATTCACTATATGCTCTTGTATTACAATTGGCACTGAGTGTGCGACATTATCGAGTTAATCCGGACAGCGGATCGGGTAAGTACCTCGAGCTCATGATGAATAGAGAATACGTTCATGCTTGGGGTTGAATTGGTAAGCCTTAAATCTATGTGATGATTGAAATTGTATGGTTGTGCTGGAAAATGAGTTAATGTGTAAAAATGCTTGATTATCTTGTTGTGTAGAATATGAAATGTGGATGTATGACTTGGTGCGAGATTGGACCGAAAGGTCCGAGGTATTATGGTATAGATTCGATATGGATGAGTACCTAGCCTCGCTTCTTGTACATGTTGTAGTGGTATGATCGGTGGATTGATGAATGCTTATGACTTACTGAGTTGTAAACTCACTCGGTGTTTTTTCTTGTCACCCATTTTAGGTCTCTCAGATTCGTATTGCTTGCGTGATCGGGACCGTCGTTGAAGTCATCACACCGGCTGAAATCTTGTGGTATTGTTTTCGTTGTTGAAGAACATTTGGCATGTATAGGCTATTATATTTTGTCGAATTGTGGGTTGTAAACTTTAAGCCATGTGAAAATGGCCTATGTGATCGTCGAGTGGGATGCTAGAACCTATAGCCACGAGTCTTAGAAACTCTAATTTTGATAAGGTGGCCACAATTTGTGTCATGTATGATGGATGATTAAGGCCAAGGAAAGATTCATGAAATTGGCATAGTCTCTGCAGTAACTGTTGCGGACAGCAGCAGTGAGATGAGATTGAAAAATCACTAAAAATAGTAGAAGTAGAATTAAATAGTGGGTAAATTATGAAATTGAACCTTGATGAATCTATTTTCATATGGATGAAACGAAACGACCATATGAGCAGTATACTGAGAAATATTAAAGTTCTCGTGAGACAGGGCCAGAACGGTTTCTGGGTCCCCTGACGCGACTTTGAAAATTTACCATAAATTATCCAGAAATAATTAGGAGTCATGCCTTATATGTACAGATTCTATTTTGAGTCTAGTTTCATTAGAAACAAACGGAACCAGTATTAAAGCCCTGTACAGAGAGATATTCAAGTTGTAACGCGCAAAGGTCAGAGCAGTCAATCCCTGTAACATGGGTGACTTTAACTAATAAACTGTACCAATTGGCCCAACCAAAAATTCTAGAAATAAATCCATGTATGGGTATGTGAGTCTAAATTCAGGTAAAATTTACGAAACCAGTTTCTGAGTTTTGAAACTCGAGATATGATTTTTAAGGCGACGGTGACGCAGTTTTCCAGCCTGACTGGAAATGACAAATTGGTTGGTACCTTGAGAGGATTTGGCCGTTAACCTCTCGTGTCCGACACCGGCGACGGTCACGAGTTAGGGGTGTTACACCTTATGAGGCTCTGTATGGACATAAGTGTCGGATGCCTTTGCTTTGGACCAAACTAAGAGAAAACCAGATTCACGGGGTTGACTTAGTCAAAGAGACCGAAGAGAAAGTAAAGGTAATTTGTGATTGTTTGAAGGTGTAATATCCCGGAATAAGGCCTAGTCGAAATAGTGGTTTTGGTACCACAAATTTGACATTGAAATCTTTGTTTTATGATTATTATGAGGTCTAGAATATGAAAATATGCATGTGTTAAAGTTTCATGGGGAAATTCTATGAGTAAAGTGTCCAATTGGAAAATAAGAACCAAATTGAATAAAGAGCAAAACTTGGATTCTAGAAGCAATTTGCATGAAATTGCTTTAAATTATTAATTAGAAGTCCTTAAAGAGCAATTTGTCCAATTTCTAAGTTTTTGAACAAAAATGGGCATGTATGGATAAAATCTGAAAGAAATGGCGTAACATTTGGCTAATTAATGAAATAAAATGGGAAAATAAGCCAAAAATCAACCCATTCTCTCCATGTTACTGCCGAAAATTGGGGTTCTCCATAGCTAAGGTTTTCAAGCTTTCCAAGCTCAATAGTAAGTGCTCTCTAGCCCCGTTTTTAATGTTCTTCATATTTTTGAAATTCCGGTAGCTTATCTCTCCATTTCTACCCATATTTTGAGTTAGGGTTCATGTATGTAAAGTGACCCATGTGTGACATGTTTATTCTTTGATGATTTATGGAAGAATATGCAAGTTGGATGTGTGTTAAACATCTTTTCCTAGGTAATTTCCATAAAAAACCCCTAAAAGGACCTTTTTGTAAATGGTACAAAATATGTGGTAGAAATGTGAAATAATGGAAAATGTGGGCTGTTATAAGAGGGAAAAATATTTGGCTAGGCTTGGGTAACCAAGAAAATTCATGTATTTAATTATACGAGCCTAGGGACCAAATCGTAAATAATGTGAAAGGTTAGGGGCAAAACGGTCATTTTGTATGGGGGTGAAATTTAGGCTTGAAAAGAATAATATGAGATATAGATCCTGAGGAATAAATTTCAGAGGTTGATCAAGGAAAATGAAAGGTTTCGAAATAACTGAAACGCGAAACCAAAACGAATACTAGGTAAGTTCGAATAACTTTAAGTAAACTATTAATATGCCTAATTTCATGTGTTATGAATGTATTATAATTGGTTATAATGATGGCATGAAAATCCATGAAATATGTTAATAATAATGATATGATAATCAATGTCCTAGTTGAAGTAAAAAGGGAAATTCGATGGATAACATGGCTTACATGACTCAAGATCCTGCATGTGTTGTAGAAAAGGATTTAGCCTGGACGGGTAATCCATTGATCTCAAATATAGAAAGGATCTAGCCCGAACGGGTGTTCCTTGAATGATCGAGCCTCCCGAAGAATATGTGTGCATTGTGGGTTTAGCCCGGACTGGTAATCTGATTAGGGTCTGAATTTAGCCTAGACTGGTAATTTAGATTCGAGCTCATTAAGGGTGTTTGTCGCTATAAGGGATTTAGCCTAGACTGGTAATCCTAACATCACCCTATGAGTTTACATTACAGGGTATTTAGCCTGGACTGGTAATCCCACCGTAAGATGTGAGGTTCGCGGGAGTGCGCACTTGAGATGATCGCTCTTATGACTTGACGGTAAATGGAAAATCCATCAAGATTTTCGAAAAACTCAACAAGATTAACATGAGATGTAAAAATGAAATTGTTGGATGATGAGCTCATCTGAGATAAATTACATGGTGTATTGTTATGGGACTAACTTTTTGATTGAGTGCATGTGATAGGGAAACTATTTCATGCTTGTTGGTTTTATTGCCTAATATGGATGTATGCTAATTAATCGGTAAGTTTACTTTTCAGTTATTCGGGCTTACTAAGCATGTAAATGCTTACCCTTCACTTTTCCCTATCTTACAGAGCTCGAGGACTCGTAGAGGTTAGAAGACGGTTGGAGAATCAAAACACTATCATCTTGTCTAGTTTTGGTATATAGATACTTTTGTTTTGTTCAATGGCATGTATAGGGCTTTTGTTATTTTGTTATATGTGTCATTTGATTAGCCAATATGAAGGCTTATAAAAGTATACATATTCACTTGTATATGTCCATGGGAATTGGCTCATTTTGGTGTAGGTTATGACCTACCAAATTGTGCATGATTATGTTCTAATGTTCTTGTGATGAGTAAATATGGTGTGTTACAATTAGTCATGTGTAATATGACCAAATCACATAGGGTGGTTAGGCTACAATTTGGCAATGAGTTAATGTAACAGCCTTAAATTGACCCTATTCGGAAAGTGGGTTCGGGACCACTAAACCGAGTCATAAAAATAATTAACTGTCATAGTTGATGCTCATTATATGTACATATGCATGTGTGAAAATTTCATGTTTGAATTTTGTTAATTATAAGTGAATTTTGTCAAATAGGACTTATGTGAGAAAATTTAGAAATGTGCTAGGCAAATGTAGGGTGGCCTATAAGTGCATGTTGTGAAAAAGGTGGGTTTGCATGTCAATTTACCCAAATTTAAGCATGATGGCGGCCATGCTATGGGTGGAAACATGTTGCAAACATGTTTAGTTAGTGGGTATGTAGAAAAAATAAAATAAGAAATATGGGTAATAAAGAAAAAAAAAAAGAGAATGGTGTGGGTGTACCCCCATTGCCGTGAGTTGAGGGAGGAAGAAGAAAAAATGTTCATCATTTTCTTTCACTTCTTGTGGCATGAAAATGAGAGAGTTTGAATGCTTAATAAGGAGGGAAGAAGGAGTGCTCATGTTTTCTTTCTTTTGCAATTGTCGTAACTAGAGGAAGAAGAGGAAGCAAGATTCGCCAAGGTGGTCCTTTAGATCAAGGTATGTTCAATGATATTTTTTTTGAAGTTTACACAACCTTTGGGTGATGGGTCTAAATACTATCTATCCCAAGGTTGGATTTGGGGTTGTTGGAGAGTTGGAAGTTGACAAGAAGCTTAAAATTTTAGTTGATACCTTGATGCTATTAACATGTTAGTTGTATGGATGAACTAAGTTGCTTGTTATGTTAGCATGAAAGGGAAGATGTTAAGTCCTTTTGTTGGAGGTGCGAAGTTGGGACTAAGAAGGGAGGAGTATTCGGCTAACATAGTTGAAAGGGGATGTTGCCGATTTTAGAATTTGATTATGGGAGTGGCTATAATGGGCATAGAGATGTTGAACTTAAGAAATGTAGCAACATGCAAATTTATATGATATCACAAATGGAGGTGAAGCTATGCTAGATTGGGAAAAAGGTTGATCAAGTGTGCATGAGAAAAATTTAGGTGTTTAGATGATGTTGTAGATAACACTATACATGTATATATATATTCGCCATCAAAGTGAGTATGTAGGTGATGTTGAGTCAAATTTTGGTGCACAATCGGGTATGTATATATATATAAGTATGCCCATTCATGATGTTACCTTTAATCATGTATATAATCGACTAAATGGGTAATTAGTAAGAGGGTTGCGAATATGCAAATATACATATGCATGTGTAATTGAATTATAAATGTACAGCAAGATGATTAAACTAGTTTATTTATCTATTAAGCCCGAGAAGTTAAAGAAGGAGAAACAAGCAAGGGCAAAGCCAAGGACATCGAGTAGCCGGGTCGGAACCGTTATACTCAACGCAAGGTAAGTCCTTAAGCACTTGTTGTGAGAACTCCTCGGATAGATATTTTTTGAGTGATTCTCCTACTTGTTAATATGACCATATGTACAATTTGAATTTAGCAAATTGCTTTACCATGATGAATTGACATAGGGCACAATGTGTGCAAAATTAAGTGGCACTATGTGTGCCGATTGGGAGGTTGAAGCATGAGGGAATCTCAAATGCACTATGTGTGCGATTTACTATGGCACTATGTGTGCGATTTACTATAGCACTATGTGTGCGATTTACTATGGCACTATGTGTGCGAACATAATAAGCACTATGTGTGCAACGTTTGGTTGTTGGTATAAATTGTGATGAATGAGGTAAGTGATTGAGCTATTAACTAAATATCGAATTTGAGGTTGTGCGGTGTATGCATAGATTTATCTAGTGCATCGTTGTTCCAAACTTGAGGAAATGGGTCTACATTGATTGGGCTGACTTGGCATTGAATTAATTGAAGGACTTGGCATGAGATCGAACCAAGAGTTTAAGAAAGCTGTAGCATAGTTGTTATGATTTGAAAGAAATAAAAAATGATTATTAATGTTGGATGGTAGAGTAGTGCTTATGACTTCTTGAGTTATGTACTCATTTGGTGTGCTTGTTTGTTGCTTACCTAGGTTCTTGATCCATTTTGGTGTGCTCGAGACCGTCGTCAAAGTCATCACACCGCTAGCAACTTTTGGTACTTTCTTCTTAGTGGGTCTAGGAGAGCATTTTGGCATGTATAGGCTAATATGTTTTGTTGAAAATTTGGTATGTAAACTTTTAGCCATGCGAAAATGGCTTGTATGCACCTTGGCATGGTATCATGATCATTTTGTATGTTGTTCATTAAGAGATGTGGTAATGTTTGGAATCGATTAGCCCTTGGAATGGTTAATCGTGATTATCTTTTGTGCCATGTATGTTAAAAGGGCTAGTTGAATCAAGGAAATTATGAAGTAGGTAAAATCTACCTTAATGACAGAGGTTGACAGCTGCAGTAAGGTGGATGTGAAAAATCACTAAAAATAGTAGGAATGGAATTAAATAGTGAATAAATTAGGTAAATTAACCTTGATGAATCTATATTCATATGGAAGAAACGAAATAGTCATATGAGTTGTATGTTAAGAGATTTGTGGGTTTTCGTGAAACAGGGCCAGAACAGTTTCTGAATTCCCTGTTCCGACTTTGAAAATTCATTATAAATTAACCCGAGACATTTAGAAATCATGCCATATATTTATAGATTCCCTTTTGAGTCTAGTTTCTATAGAAACAAACCGTATCAGTATTGAAGCCCTGCACAGGGAGTTATTCGAGTTGCAACGCACGAAGGTCAGCGTAGTCGACCCCTGTAACATGGGAGACTTTAACTAATAAACTGTACTAATTGGCTTGACCAAAAATTATAGAAAACAATATGTAGATGGACATATGAGTCTAGTTTCAGGGAAAACTTACGAAACTGATTTTCGAGTTGTAGAACTCAAGTTATGATTTTTGAAGCGACTAGTACACAGATTGGCAGCTTGTCTGGGAAATTATCAATAAGTGGTTTGAAGTTTGTTAACACCTCGTGTCCGACTTCGGCGACGGTCTCGGGTTAGGGGTGTTACAGTTAAGACAATGAGCCAAGCTTAATTTAGTTACTAGTCATAGAAATCCTATGTATAAAACCAATGAGATGAAGTTTACATGCAATGAGGTATATTAAGGCCATTTAAGAGTATAATTAGACCATGTTAAGTGTTATTGAAAACTATAAGTGGGTATGAACATTAGAGGGTGACCAAAGGCTTGGAAAATAGCCCAATAAGGTCCACAAGGGTAGACACAAGAGTGTGTGTCTAGGCCGTGTGTGACACATGGATAGCCCCATAGGCGTGTAGTCCATCCGTGTGACCCCTGCACCTAAAATTTTTAAGTCAGAATGCATGGCAGTAAACACACGGGTAGAGGCACGGCTGCGTGTCTCAACCGTGTGGAGTACACGGCCTAGCACACAGGGGTGTGTCTTGGCCATGTGCCCCTAAATGCATGCTAATTTCATAAACAGAATGCTCGAGTTTTTAGACATGGGCGACCACACGGGCGTGTCTAGGCAGTGTGAAGGACACGGGCCAAGGACACGTGCGTGTGCTTGGCCGTGTGAAAACCCCTGTAGGTTCGAAATAAGAAATAAATTCAATTAATTCCACACAGGTAGGGGACACGGGTGTGTCCCAAAGCACACGGGCGTGTGCATTTCCTCCACACGGGCGTGAGAGGTATTAACCTAGAAATTTTCTAAAAATTTTCTTAGGTCCTCGGTTTAGTCCCGCACCATTTTCAATGTATGTTTTGGGCCTCGTAGGCCCATAATAGAGACACCAAGATGGTTTTGGATTGGTTTCAAATTGGAATGAAATTTTATAACTCTTATATCCCGAAAATGCTCGAATACATGCCTGGTAATGCCTTGTACCTAGTCCTAGTCTTGGGTACGGGTAAGGGCTATTACAGAAGGCCATTTCGGATAGACAGAAATCCTACGCAAATTTGAAACGAAAATAAATTGAGTTTCAAGTCGGTGATAAGGTGTTTTTGAAATTATCCTAGTGGGAAAAAGTCCTCAGATTCGGTAAGAAAGGAAAATTAAGCCCACGTTTTATTGGACTTATGAGGTGACTGAGAGAATTGGACCAGTAGCTTATCGACTAGCCTTGCCATCCAAGTTAGAGAAGATCCACAATGTTTTCCATGTGTCAATGTTGTGTCGTTACTGTTCTGACCCTTCACACGTTCTTTCACTAACAGAGGTTGAGATTCGATCAGACATGACTTATGGCGAAGAGCCGGTTAAGATTTTAGCTCGGAAGTTTAAGCAATTGAAAAATAAGAGTATAGCACTTGTGAAAGTATTATGGCATAGACATGGGGTAGAAGAGGCCACATGGGAGCCTGAGGAGACTATGAGGGACCAATACCTAAATCTTTTCACTGGTAAGATTTTTGGGGATGAAAATCCCTAATGGGGAGAATTGTAACAACCTGATTTTGGGCCTAGTCAGAACAGTGGTTTTGAAACCACAAATTTAAGGTTAGAGAAATTATTTTTATATTATTTTATGTGTTATAGCATAATTATACGAGTGTTTGAAATTTTTGGTGAATTAATTTTAGTGATTTCATGCTTAATTTTAAAAAAAGACTAAATCGCATAAAGTGTGAAAGTTTTGTTCTACTAGCTAAAGGTGTCAAATAGCTATGGAACATTAAAGTAGGGGTCCTTATTGAGTAAATAGACCAATAAGATGTTAGTGGTTGGACATGGAGAATTAATTCATGGAATGGTCAAAGGTTAGGTGACTTAATTGATAATAAAATAATAAATCTAAAGGATAGCTATCATTTTTTTCATTCCTTCTCTTCACCACAGAAAATTTTACCAAAAAAAGAGGGTTTAAGAGCTCAAATTTTCAGCAACTTCTATCCCTTACAAGTAAGTGATTTTGATGATCTTTCTTGATTATTTTTGTATTTTTGGGATCCTTGTAGTATAAGCCAACTAATGGGGGGACTATTTTGCAAAATGGTTGAGAGTCTAGGGTGTTGCCATTAGAGTATTCATGTTGTTTGCTGAATTTTTATAGAACAAAATGAATCATGGTTGTTAAATAAACAACTTTTGTGAAGTGGTTTTCATGAAAACATCTAAAATGATCATTTTCTGAAGTTTATAAAATAGGTTGCGAATGTGTGAAATAATTGAAATTGTGAGATGCTATAGGTTTAAAGTAGTCTCGGCTAGGCTTGGTTCATGTGGAAATTCGATGAAAATCGTTTTACGAGCCTAGGGGAAAAATCATAATTTTGTGAAAGTCTAAGGGTAAAACGGTCATTTTGCCAAAGTAGGAATTTTGGAATGTCTTGATTTATGTGATTGTTAAATAAATAAATTTTGTCATTATAGATCAAGAAATATGAAATCTGAAATTAGACCGGAGGAAAACCAAGCTAGTGGATTAAATCAAACTAGTCGCCTATATTTTGTATACCGAGGTCAGTTGCACGTAAATATCACAATTCTATTGTTATTATGCATTAAATAATTGATATTGCATGAAATGTTCAATTTTATTATGAATATGCATGACAAGATTTGATGTGGTAAAACTCCCGGTTGAACCGTAGGAATAGATCGGATATCCATGCCGTAATACTAGGGTTATGTGAGCCAGTGTAAGGCCATGTTTGGAACATGGCATCGGCCTCGATATGTGAGCTAGTGTAAGACCATGTTTGGAACATCGCATCGACATATATATGAGAGCTAGTGTAAGACCATGTCTAGGACATGGCATCGACCTCGATATGTGAGCCAGTGTAAGATCATGTTTGGAACATGGCATCAACATTTATATGAGAGCTAGTGTAAGACCATGTCTGGGACATGGCATCAGCCTCGACATGTAAGCTAGTGTAAGACCATGTCTGGGACTTGGCGACGACATCTTACCCTTTTGTATGAGGCATATCAAGTATCCATTTATTATTTCGACTGGTTCAACAGGTAATTTAAAGATTATATCACGATTGAGAAAAGTTACGATTATGTTGCAAGTGGTATAGGTACCTGTACGAAACTCATAAGAATGAACTCGGGTTATGTATATAAATAGTAAGGGTGATAATAAATAAGCTATGTCTATAGTCATTTGAGAATCTTGTGCAAGTGTATGATACGTTATGACTATGATGTTACTTGGTAAAACGATGTTAATTATTTACTTGTGACTTACTAAGCTTTATCTTTAATTCCACTCTTTTCCATTTTCTTATAGTATAACAGTTCAGTTTTGACCCTAGTCAGAATAGTGATTTCGGGACCACATATCTTAGCTAGAAAAATATTTTAATATTATTTTCTGTGTCTTTGATAAGTAAATTGATATGTGTGAAAGTCTCGTGCGAAAATTTAACTGTTTGTGTGTTTAATTTGCAAAAAGGACCAAATCGCGTAAAATATAAAACCTGTGTGCTAGATGTTAAAGTGCCTATTTGAGTTGGCTTTCTAAAGTAAAGATTATTATGTTGTAAACAGACCATTGAATTAATGTATGGATATAGTTGGACATTAGATGGTGGAATTCTAATGAAAATAACAAGGCTAAATTGGTAAAATGAATATAAATGTTATAATAATAAAACAAAAACATGAATTAGGTGATATATTCATCACCATTGCCGAATTTAACAAAAGAAAAAGAAAGAAATAAGTTTACTAGGGTTCGGCTACCTATTTATGTGATTGAGGTATGTGTTTTGATCGGTTTTTGATAATTTCTCCGATTTAGTGATCGTTGTTTAGTACACTACAAAGCCCATGCTTTAATTTCTGATTTTGGTGATGATTTTGAAATACGCCATAGATGAATTCATGAGTTTTGTGATGTTAAATGGTGAAATATGAAAGCTTGATGTTGGGTTTACATATTTTGTCTTTGGATTTTTGATGAATTGGAGCAATTTGGGCTAAATTGTAAAAATGTTATTTTGAGAGGCTAAAATGTGAAATAAATGAAATGTGTAGACTAGTATGAGTACTAGGAGAATTTGGCTAAGCTTGTGTATATACAAATTATGTGTATTTTGTGATTTTGTGATTTTGTGAAGTAGGGACTAAAGTGTCGAAATGTGAAAATGTGAAGGCTAGTTTGCAATTTGCCCTAAATATGTGTTTATGGATTGAATTGAATTATTTGGTGAATAAAAAGATTAATTTTGAATACTTATAGATCAGGAAAAGAGGAATTCGGATTTAGATCGAAAAAAGTCAAAGATTATAGAATAAACGTTTGAGTCGACACCTTCGAGTACGAGGTAAGTTCATACATATTAAATGATGTTAAAATTATGTTCTAATGAAGTGATGATGTATAAATTATTTAGATATTTGATTTTTTTTTTGGTTTGAGTCTGTTGATACTCGATTATGCTTGGCACTAAGTGTGCAGTTTAATATCGTTTCAGTTACAGATGGCACTAAGTGTGTGAATTGGAATAGCTACGGCTATTTGAGGCACTAAGTGTGCGATACTGACTTAGCTTCTGCTAATTGAAATGGCACTAAGTGTGTGGAGTTATTTTAGCTTTGGCTAACTTTTACAGCACTAAGTGTGCGGATGATAGGGTATAAATAAGTTAGGGGAAAACCTTGAATACTAAAACAAGAGGTGAGAATGAAAGTGAATAAACATGGTAAGACCAGGTATGTATGATACCTATGTAGAAGATGTTATTATCTATTTGAAGTTCATGGAATTGTTATGAATATATAAATTGGTGTGGTATGGATTTAATAGATGATTTGAGAAGTTGTAAATACTTATATGTTGATGTTTTAAGTGCTAGATACTGTTGATAATATTAGTACGAGCTTACTAAGCTTAGGAAAGCTTACTTTGTGCATGTATTTGAATTGTTTTGTAGATATCGAAGCTACCAAGCTCGGGGATCACCAAGGATCATAGCTACACTATCGAACCTCACTTTTGTACTTTTGAAAATGTATATTTATATAAAGTATGGCATGTATAGGCTAGTAGTTGTAGAGTATGTTTTGTGATGTATATATTTAGCCATGCGATTTGGCTAATTTGTGTTTGAATTTATGGTTGTGAATGGTTTATAATATGTGATGCTAATATGCAATGATGGTATGTTTTAGATGGACAAAAGAAATGCTAAATATTGGTAAGTTTTGTTAGGTTTAATTTGGGTTTGGATGATGTATGGAAGGAAATGTTTTGGTATGAATTTATCTTGTGTTTAGCTTGAATTGGTAAGGTTTATGAATAGAGAAATGGTTGATATTGTTATGTTATAAATGATGAATAATATAGCATAAAATTTGACTAAATTGGTGATAGAATTATGCTTGTTTACATTGCTTGTAGGGATGACCCAAAAAGGGGTGGCAAGTTGGCTTAAACCAAGCCTGCATTGTGCCACAGAGTTAGGGAACACGGGCGTGCCTTGTGGCCGTGTTTGCAAAGCAATAACCTCTTAAGACCACACGGTTAAGACACATGGGCATGTCATATGGCCGTGGGCTTAAGTCAGTAACTAGCTAAGTATCACACGGCCATAGCACACGGGCGTGTCTGTTGGCCGTGGAGAAAAGTCAGTATGCATGATCTGTTTTACCATGGCTTTGACACACGGGTGTGTCTAAGCCGTGTGAGGCACACGACCTGTTCACACGAGCGTGTGACCTTTTAAAAGTGGAAAATTTCATATAAGTTTGAAACTTTCATATGTTAGAAATTTTGAGCCCAAATACATGTTCCAGCCTTGTATACTTAATTTCATGTGAATATTGAATGAATTTTTTTAGTAATGAGATGATATATGATGTATGGTGGTTGTAATTTAAGTTATAAGTTTGGTAATACCTCTTAACCTATTCCAATGACGGTTATAGGTTAGGGGTGTTACATTTTATTGGTATCAGAGCTATGGTTTAGTCAGTTCTAGGACTACCATAGCATATGTGAGTCTAGCTATACATGCCATATATCTGAAACTGCGATAGTGTGATGAATCTTGACATTGAAATGTGCTTTTGTATAGCAATGGATCTCGATAGAGCTATAGCTGACGATCTTGAAAGCAATGCACCTGCTCCTGTGCAAGGGACAGTGCAAGCTGATTCTCGACCGGGTGCAAGTAGCCGTGGTGGTGAGGCTAAGCAAGCCTTCTATCTGATGATGAATGATTGGTTCACCCAATACATTAGAACCAATCCGGCTGTACAACAACCTCCACCCTCAGTTGATCCTCCTCAAACTCCTGTTGTGCCCCGAGTAAATCCAGTACAGTTGAGTAGACCACCAGTTGACAAGATTAGAAAATATGGAGCTGAAGAATTCTGAGCTACAACAAGTGATGATGCAAAAAAAGCTGAGTTCTGGTTAGAGAACATAATAAGAGTGTTTAATGAGTTATCTTTGAGTCCAGAAGAATGTATAAAATGTGACGTTTCACTGTTAAGAGACACAGCGTATCATTGATGGAAAATTTTGACATCTGTGGTTCCGAGTGAAAGAGTTACATGGGATTTCTTCCAAGCTAAATTTCGAAAAAAATATATCAGCCAAAGATTCATTGATCAGAAAAGAAAAGAGTTTCTTGAGCTTAAACAAGGTCGTATGCCTATCACAGAATATGAGCGAGAATTTGTAAGGTTGAGTCAATATACCCGTGAATGTGTATCTTCGGAAGCAATAATGTGCAAGAGATTTGAAGACGGTTTGAATGAGGATATTCATCTGCTAGTTGGTATTCTAGAAATCAAAGAATTCGTGGTGATTGTTGAACAAGCATGTAAATCAGAAGATCTTGGGAAAGATAAAAGAAAGGCTGATTCTGAAGCTAAAGGGGTACGGAATAGATCATCGGGTAAATCATTTCAATCTAGATCCAAAAAGTTTAGAGATGATAGTGGTCGTTCAAAGGCTAGAGCGGGATATCTGAATAGAGATTGTGTTAGACTGCAATCGAATTACAAATCTTCAGCCACGTCTGTTGCTAGTGTTGATAATGCAAGGAATGAAAGGCCTGAATGTGATCAATGTGGAAGACGAAACTTTGGTGAATGCTGGGGAAAGAGTAATAATCGAGCTTGTTATAGTTGTGGTTCAAGAAACCATTTTACTAAAGACTGCCTAGATTTAGCTGAAAAAGATAACGTTCAGAATCCGAGACAGAGTGGTAATGTTTCTCGTGATAGACCTCCTAGAAATTCAGGTAATGTAAGTGGTAGTCAAAGAAGAACGAAAGATACAGCTATTAGATCTGAGGCTCATGCACCTGCTAGAGGGTATGCTATTCGAGCTCGAGAGGAAGCTTCATCGCTAGATGTGATTACGGGTACATTTACTCTTTATGATACTTTTGTGATTGCTTTGATAGATCTTGGATCAACACATTCATATATATGCATGAACTTAGTGAACAGTAAGACTTTGTCTGTAGAGTCTACTGAATTTGTGATTAGAGTTTTGAACCCCCTAGGCAGATGTGTTCTAGTTGATAAAGTCTACAAGAATTTTCTGTTAATGTTTCGAGACAATTGTTTTCCGGTTGATCTTATGTTATTACCTATTGTCTGTGAGTTCTCTGATGTGTTTCCTGAAGAACTTCTGGGATTACCTCCAGTTAGAGAAGTAGAATTTGGCATAGAATTGGTACCTGGTACTACTCTGATTTCGATAGCTCCGTATAGAATGGCTCTAACTGAGTTAAAAGAATTAAAGTCCCAGTTGTAAGAATTGACCGATCGAGGATTTGTAAGACCGAGTTTCTCACCTTAGGGTGCTCCGATTTTATTTATGAAAAAGAAAGACGGCACGATAAGAATGTGTATAGATTATCGTTAGTTGAATAAAGTGAATGTCAAGAATAAGTATCCCCTGCCCCGAATTGATGATTTATTTGATCAGTTGAAAGGAGCTACTGTGTTTTCAAAAATAGATTTGAGATCGGGCTACTATCAGCTACGAGTAAAGATTCAAACATTCCAAAGACTTCTTTCAGAACGAGGTATGACCACTATGAATTTTTAGTTATGCCTTTCGGATTGACTAATGCGCCTGCTATCTTTATGGATTTGATGAATAGAATTTTCAGACCATATTTAGATCAATTTTTGTAGTATTCATTGATGACATATTGATTTCTTCACGTGATGAATCTGAGCATGCCGAACATTTGAGAATTGTGTTACAAACTTTGCGAGATAAACAGTTGTATGCAAAATTCAACAAGTGTGAGTTCTAGTTGCGAGAAGTTGGTTTCTTGGGTCATATTGTATCAGCTTCTAGAATTTGAGTTGATCTGAGTAAAATTTCAGCTATTTTGGATTGGAAACCTCAGAGAAATGTTTCTGAGGTCCGTAGTTTTTTGGGACTTGCTGGTTATTATAGAAGATTCGTAAAAGGTTTCTCGATGATTGTGACTCTGTTGACAAATTGCTCCAGAAAGATGTGAAGTTTGAATGGTCTGAAAAGTGTCAGGACAACTTTGACCAGTTGAAAGCTTTATTGACTAAAGCTCCGGTTTTGGTACAACTTGAATCGAGTAGAGAATTTGTGATTTATAGTGATGCTTCGTTAATTGGTTTGGAATGTGTTCTAATGCAAGAAGGAAAAGTAGTTGCTTATGCTTCGAGACAGTTGAAGCCATATGAAAAGAACTATTCGACACATGATCTAGAGTTAGCTACAATTGTGTTTGCTCTAAAGATTTGGCATTATTATTTGTTTGGCGAAAAATGTCACATTTATTCAGATCATAAAAGTTTGAAGTATTTGATGTCTCAGAAAGATTTGAATCTACAACAAAGAAGGTGGTTAGAACTGTTAAAAGACTACGAACTTGTGATTGATTATCATCCGAGAAAAGCAAATGTTGTTACTGATGTCTTAAGTCAAAAAACATTATTTGCTTTGAGTGCAATGAATGCAATGAATGCTCATTTGGTTCTAGCTAATGATGGTTCAGTTTTATCTGAATTAAAAGCAAGACCCTTGTTCTTACAACAGATTATCGAAGCTCAGAAGATTGATAATGAGATTTTAGCTAAACGAGCTCAGTGTGATGTAGAGACTGATTCAGAATTCAGAGTTGATAAAGATAACTGTTTAAGATTTCGAGATCGAATTTGTGTTCCGAGAAATCCAATCTTAATTCAAATGATTCTGAGTGAAGCCCACAGTAGTCGATTATCTATGCATCCGGGTAGTACGAAAATGTATAATGACTTGAAACAACATTATTGATGGTTCGGAATGAAAAGAGATATCTTTGATTTTGTTTCTAAATGTTTGATTTGTCAACAAGTTAAAGCTGAACATCAAGTGCCATCTGGATTGTTACAACCGATCATGATTCCAGAATGGAAATGGGATCGAGTGACCATGGACTTTGTGTCGGGTTTGCCCCTGTCGCCGAGAAAGAAAGACACAATTTGGGTTGTAGTTGATTGTTTGACGAAATCAGCTCATTTTATTCCGATTCGATCCGATTATTCACTTGAAAAGTTTGTTGAGTTATACATTTCTGATATAGTGAGATTGCATGGTGTGCCATTGTCTATAGTGTCAGACAGAGATCCGAGATTCACATCGAGATTTTGGAAGAAACTGCAAGATGCTCTGGGTACTAAATTACATTTTAGCACTGCTTATCTTCCGCAAACAGATGGTAAATCTGAACGGATTATTGAAATACTTGAGGATATGTTGAAATGTTGCATTCTTGAGTTTGAAGGCACGTAGGAACAATACTCACCTTTGATTGAATTTGCTTATAATAACAGTTTTCAGTCGAGCATCAAAATGGCACCATACGGAGCTTTATATGGTCATAAATGTCGTACACCTTTGTATTGGACAGAGCTCAATGAAAATAAAATTTATGGGGTTGATTTGATGAAAGAAACCGAACAGAAAGTGAAAGTGATCCGAGATAGTTTGAAAGTAGCTTTTGATTTTCAAAAATCATATGCAGATTTGAAAAGAAAAGAAGTTGAGTTTGAGATCGGCGCCAAAGTGTTTTTGAAAGTGACTCCGTGGAAAAAAGTGATTCGGTTTGGTAAAAAAGGCAAGTTGAGTCCGAGGTTCATCGGGCCGTATGAAATCATCGAGCGAGTTGGGCTGGTTGCTTATGGATTGAGGCTACCATCTGAGTTAGAAAAGATACATAATGTGTTTCATGTATCGATGCTTCGATGGTACACATCTGATCCTTCGCATGTAATTCCTTCGTCTGAGATTGAAATTCAATCTGATATGACTTACGAAGAAAAGCCGATCCGAATCTTAGCTCAAGAGGTTAAAGAGTTACATAATAAGAAGATTCCATTAGTTAAAGTGATGTGGCATGGAAACGGTATTGAAGAGGCCACATAGGAGCCTGAAGATGCTATGAAACAACAATATCCAAATCTGTTTAATGGTAAGATTTTCGGGGACGAAAATCCCTAAAGGAGGAGAATTGTAACAGTCCGTTTTTTACCTTAGTCGGAATAGTGGTTTCAGGACCACATATCCAAGTTAAAAAAATATTTTAATATTATTTTCTGTGTCTTTGATAAGTAAATTGATATGTGTGAAAGTCTCGTGCGAAAATTTAACTGTTTGTATGCTTAATTTGCAAAAAGGACCAAATCGCATAAAATATAAAAGATGTGTGCTAGATGTTAAAGAGCCCATTTGAGTTGGCTTTCTAAAGTAAAGCTCCTTATGTTATAAATAGACCATTGAATTAATGTATAGACATAGTTGGACATTAGATAGTAGAATTCTAATGAAAATAACAATGCTAAATTGGTAAAATGAATATAAATGTTATAATAATAAAACAAAAACATGAATTAGGTGATATATTCATCACCATTGTCGAATTTCACCAAAGAAAAAGAAAGAAGTAAGTTTACTAGGGTTCGGCTACCTATTTTGGTGATTGAGGTATGTGTTTTGATCGATTTTTGATAATTTCTACGTTTTTGTGATCGTTGTTTAGTATACTACAAAGCCCATGCTTTAATTTCTGATTTTGGTGATGATTTTGAAATATGCCATAGATGAATTCATGACTTTTGTAATGTTAAATGATGAAATATGAAAGCTTGATGTTGTGTTTACATGTTTTGCCTTTGGATTTTTGATGAATTTATGCAATTTGGGCTAAATTGTAAAAATGTTAATTTGAGGGGCTAAAATGTGAAATAAATGAAATGTGTAGACTAGTATGAGTACTAGGAGAATTTGGCTAAGCTTGTCTATATGCAAATTATGTGTATTTTGTGATTTTGTGATTTTGTGAAGTAGGGACTAAAGTGTCGAAATGTGAAAATGTGAAGGATAGTTTACAAATTGCCCTAAATATGTGTTTATGGATTGAATTGAATTATTTGGTGAATAAAAGGATTAATTTTGAATACTTATAGGTCAAGAAAAGAGGAATTCGGATTTAGATCGATAGAAGTCGAAGATTATAAAATAAACGTTCGAGTTGACACCTTCGAGTACGAGGTAAGTTTGTACATATTAAATGATGTTAAAATTATGTCTAATGAAGTGATGATGTATAAATTATTTAGATATTTGATTATTTTTTTTGGTTTGAGTATGTTGATACTCGATTATGCTTGGCACTAAGTGTGCAGTTTAATATCGTTTCAGTTACAAATGGCACTAAGTGTGCAAGTTGGAATAGCTATGGCTATTTGAGGCACTAAGTGCACGATACTAACTTAGCTTCGGCTAATTGAAATGGCACTAAGTGTGCGGAGTTATTTTAGCTTCGGCTAACTTTTACAGCACTAAGTGTGCGGATGATAAGGTATAAATAAGTTACGGGAAAACCTTGAATACTAAAACAAGAGGTGAGAATGAAAGTGAATAAATATGGTAAGACCAAGTATGTATGATACCTATGTAGAAGATGTTATTATCTATTTGAAGTTCATGGAATTGTTATGAATATATAAATTGGTTTTGGTATGGATTTAATAGATGATTTGAGAAGTTGTAAATACTTATATGTTGATGTTTTAAGTGTTAGATACTATTGATAATATTAGTACAAGCTTACTAAGCTTAGGAAATCTTACTTTGTGTATGTATTTGAATTGTTTTGTAGATATCGAAGCTACCAAGCTCGGGTATTGTCAAGGATCATAGCCACACTATCGAAAAAAATAAATAAGAACGTTTTAATATGATTAACTTTCGACAAATGACTCACATTTGGAAAATAAACGACATGTCTTGAAATCATTTTTAAGATCACTCAAAGAGGTTAGTAGAGAATAGGTTTTTAACAATATCACACTTTACGAAAAACACTTCAATATGGCATCGCCAGATTTGGCCATAACGTCCAGACCGAGTTTGGGGTGTTACATTTAGTGGCATCAGAGTCAGGTTGCAAAACTCGACTGTGGATTTGGGTTTCTTTTAAAAACTTGGAATTTCTAAAAAGAACTATTTCAAATGATTTGAAGTATTTTAAAATGTTTTACTGAATGTGTGGTACATTGAGTCTCCGGCACCGATTTTATAAGTCCTTTGAAACTATTGTTTGTTTAAATTGAAATACTGAGACTGCGGTAGGTAGACTATACTGAAATGCTTTATTTAGGGTAAACTAAAAATTGTAGTAAGACTACGATCTACGAAAACGAACCTTGAATTACTAATACTGTATTCCATAAAACATCCGTTAATAAAAATGTAAACTTGTAACGCCCCCACGCCCGAAACCGTCGCCAGAGTCGAGCTTGAGGAGTTACCGAACATAATTTATCAAATTAAGAACTTCAAATCTTTTGTTTCTACATTCACAGCTTTCTAGCTACTAGCGTCACAGTTACAAGAAAAATCATATCTCAAGTTATGAAACTCGAAATCAAGATCCATAAATTTTCCCTAAATCTAGACTCATATATCTATTTAATAATTTTTTTCTAGAATTTTTGGTTGGGCCAATTAGTACATTTTATTAGTTAAAGTCTCCCATGTTTCAGGGTTTGACTGCTCTAACATCTGTGTATTACGAATCAGATATCTCTCTATAAAGAATTTCAATGACTACAAGGTTTATTTCTCTTAAAACTAGACTTGATAAGGAATATTTAAATATAAATAATGACTTCTAATTATTTTTTACAATTTATTATGAATTTTTAAAGTCAGAATAGAGGATCCAGAAATCACTCTGGCCCTGTTTCACAAGGTTTCAAATATCTCATAAAGTATAATTTATATGCCTCTTTTTTTTTATCCATATGAAAATAGACTCATTAAGCTTCAATTTAATAACTTTCTCATCATTTAATTCCATTTATACTATTTTTAGTGATTTTTCAAATTCATGTCATTGCTGCAGTAATATTCTGTTTTAAGGCAAATTTCATCTTTTCATGAGTTGTTATGAACTAGATAACCTATTAAACTTCCATGATATCAAACATGATCTAAATTTAACCATCACCATGACTTATCAATATCAAACATTTTCTCAACCAATCATGGCCATCATAAAATTATTTACACAAAATAAATATATTGCTATACATGCCATACTTAAGTTTTACAAGCCATTTACCTAGATGAAAGTCCTTTGGATAGTGTGATCGAACCTTCGACCCGTCCCGATTCCCGAGCTGGCTTGTTCAAAACTACAGTAAATAAAGAGGATGGAGTAAGCATAAATGCTTAGTAAGTTCATAAGTAAATAACAAGTAACATAACAATACAAATATACCAAACAACTTTAGCATGGTATCACCAAAACATATATCATATTTCTAAACATCATTCATCATCTTACTACCTTATCGTTGTTGTATCTATTATCAACCCGAGGGTTAAGAACATACCTGTCCAAAGTGTCCATTTCACAACACTTACCAAAACGTCGCTTGCATCTTAAGTGTTCTTTCATTTCACTAGAAATTTCACCCGTTGAACACATCGGAATACAACTCGGATACACGAATAATTTGCACATAAGTGCCTCATATGTAATCAAGAAATCATGTAACCCGCCCCTAAGTGAACTCGGACTCAACTCAACGAGCTCGGGCGTTCGCATCCATAAGTGAACTCGGACTCAACTCAACGAGTTCGGATGCCTAGTTACATTTCACGAACTCGGACTCAACTCAACGAGTTCGGACATTCGCATCCATAAGTGAACTCGGACTCAACTCAACGAGTTCGGATGCTCAACCATCCTAGTGACATGTCACTTGTATCCTAATCTATTCCTAAGGTTCAAACGGGCTTTTTTCCTCGATCTCACATTGCCGTCTTCCATGGAATATCGGAACCGATACTCGATAGCAATTCATATTTATCAAGTAGTAAACATAATTTGCATATTACTCAACATTAACCACAAAGCATAATATTTCACGATAAAAAAAATCAGCATATCATATAATTAACATCAATAACTTAAAAATAACAATTATGCTACATTATTTACACATGAACTTACCTCGTATGCGAAAATGGCTACTTTTACCATTTCGTCCACAACTTGGTATTTTTCCATTTTAGCCCGAATTTCAGTTTTCCTTGCTCTATCATTTAAAATATAGTCTAATTAGGACTCACATTATTCAAATTGACCCAAAATCATATTTTGGAAAAATTACAATTTTGCCCCTAAACTTTTGCATATTTACACTTTTTCCCCGAAGCTCGTAAATTAAACTTCAGCCCATTTTCTTATGTTTTATGACATGCTGATCATTTTTCCCTTCTATGGCAACATCAAATTCTCACTCTAACATGTACTTATGACTATTAGGTATTTTTACCGATTAAGCCCTTTTGCTAGTTTTCGCTTAAAACCGAGTAGCACAAGTTTTCTAACAAAATTTAAAACCTCATATTCTATCATAAAACACCAAAATACACAAATTTCACATATGGGTATTTTTCCAAATATAAACCCTAGGTTAAATTATTGCTAGCATAAGCTTAATCGAGCTAGGGACTCCAAAACGTAAAAATCATTAAAAACGAGGCTAGAACGGACTTACAATCGAGCTTGGAAGCTTGAAAAACCCTAGCCATGGTTTCTCCTTTCTATATTCGGCCATGGGGTTGAAGATGAGCAAAATTGGCTTTTAATTTTGTATTTTAATTCATTTTACCTCTAAATGACCAAAATGCCCTTACTACTAAACTTTCCAAAATTCCATCCATGTCCAATTTTGTCCATAGACTTAGAAATTGGTAAAATTGCTATTTAATACCTCCTAATTAATATTTCAAAACAATTTCATACTAGAAACTTCTAGAATGCAAGTTTTACAAATTATTCGATTTAGTCCCTAATTTCAATTTAAGCACTTTATGCATAAAATTTCTTCACGAAATTTTCACACAATCATGCAATCATATCATAGACCTTAAAATAATCATAAAATAATTATTTCTATCTCGGATTTTGTGGTCACGAAACCGCTATTCCGACTAGGCCCAAAATCAGGATATTACAAAACTGATGCTTAAAACTATTAATACAAATAAAACATAATTCAATAATGAGCACCAGAGGTATTCATGGAAGGGGTACAAGAGGCCACGGCGGAGGCCGTGGAGGTGCTCGAGCTGGGTCTTCGTCATCTGGCCACATGCCTAATGTTGAAGCTAAGGAGGCACCGGCTTCACCTATGACCGAGATTGGGTCTCACGATCATGCGGATGGGGATGATGTGCTGTACCAAGCTATGTTACCGATTCTAGAGAGGGTTGTTGGGCCCAACACTGGTGCTATAGGGCGTGGGTCGATTACGGAACGGTAATGGAGCTAAAATTTTTAGGGGTGTTGCTGGAGATGCCCCTAATGTGGCTGAGTATTGGATTGAGGCTACAGAGAGGATCATGGATGATCTCGACTACACCCCAGAGCAGAATATAAAGGGTGCAGTATCACTGCTGAAACATGACGCTTACCAGTGGTGGCTTACGATTAAAGAGGGCACTCAGCCCGACTGATTAACCTAGGAATTTTTCAAGACTATCTTCTAGGGAAAATATGTGGGTGCTAGTTATACGAATACCCAGAGGAAGGAGTTTCTGAATCTGACACAGGGGAATAAATCAGTGGCCAAATATGAGGCTGAATTTTTGCGATTAAGCCGCTATGTGCGTGGGCTGGTGGCAACTAAGTACGAGCGGTGTGTTCATTTCGAGGATGGTCCCAGGGATAGTTTACGGGTTCTGATAGCTCCACGAAAGGAGCGAGATTTTGCTACTTTAGTTGATAAGTCGAATATCGCCGAGGAGATGAAGCGCGATGAGCACCAAAACCGTGAGAAGGAGAGAGGTAGGAACAAGAGGGATTCGGAGCCCTCAAGTTTATTTCTGAGGCCTAAGTAAAAGGCTAGAGTTGATGGGTCGGTCAAAGTTAGGGCCCTTGTTGCTGTTACTGGACTACAGCCTTGTGCTGATTGTGGGAGACACCATCAGGGTGAGTGCTAGAAAAGGACTGGAGCATGTTTGAGGTGTGGATCATTGGAGCATCGTATCAAAGATTTTCCTCGGAGGCCCAATCAGGTGCAATCTATGGGTATAGGAGTATTCGGAGTGCGTTTAACTTCAAATCACATCAGGTATGTAAACACAATCTGTAATATCCCGAATTAGGGCCTAATCAAAATAGTGATTTCGTGACCACAAATCCAAGATAGAAATAATTATTTTATGATATTTTGAGGTCTATGATATGATTGCATAATTGTGTGAAAATTTCGTGAAGAAATTCTATGCATAAAGTGCTTAATTTGAAGTTAGGGACTAAATTGAATAAGTTGCAAAACTTGCATTCTAGAAGTTTCTAGTATGAAATTGCTTTGAAATATTAATTAAGAGGTCTTAAATAGCAATTTGACCAATTTCAAAGTTTATGGACAAATATTGGACATGAATGGAATTTTTGGAAAGTTTAGTAGTAAGGGCATTTTGGTCCTTTGGGGTAAAATGAATTAAAATACAAAATTAAAAGCCAATTTTGCTCATGTTCTTCTCCATGGACGTGTATACCAAGGGAGACTCTATGGCTAGGGTTTCCAAGCTTCCAATCTCGATTGTAAGTCCGTTCTAGCCTTGTTTTTAATGATTTTTATGTTTTTAGAGTCCCGGTAACTTGATTTAGCTTATGCTAGCAATAATTCAACCTAGGGTTCATATTTGGAAAAATACCCATAGGTGAAATTTGTGTATTTTGGTGTTTTATGATAGAATATGAGGTTTTAAATTATGTTAGAGTGAGAATTTGATGTTGCCATAGAAGGGAAAAATGATCAGCATGTCATAAAACATAAGAAAATAGGATGAAGTTTAATTTCCAAACTTGTGGCAAAAGTCCAAATATGCAAAAGTTTAGGGTCAAAATGAAAATTTTTAAAATATGATTTTGGACCCGTATGAATAGTGTGACTAATTATTAGGCTAAATGTGATATTATAGATGAAGGAAATCGAGATTCGGGCTTAAATCGGGAAAATACAAGGTTATGGACTAAAATGGTAAATTGCTGTTTCTGGATCGAGGTAAGTTCGTATGATAATAATAATGGAATGTTATGTTTGAATTATATTTCTTACTATTATTGCATATATTTTATGATTTAATATATTGGAAAAGTTGATGGAATGGTGTTTATGATGTGGAAATATGACATGAAAGAATGTTACATGAAATGCAAGAAAATGAAGATACATGACAAGTGATATACGAAATATGTGATTTATGTTATGTAAATTCTTAAAAGCTAATTTGATATTTGAGTTGTGTCTTATTATACTATGAATGGACTATTGGTACTATGGATAGTGGGATCGACACTTCGAGTAAATTCGTACATAAATAATCTATCGATTCTTTTTATGTTATTATATTTTGATATCATATTAAATGTGGCTGCCTATCAAATGGTTATTTGATGTAAATTATGAATATAAGTTGATTACGGACAATTTAGTAAAATGTTGAAAAGTGAGGAATTTTCCGATTGAACCTTCGGAATAAAAACGATACGAATGATCTATTGTGAGGTCACATGTGTAGTACTAAGTGCAGGCTACTATGCGTACCCGAAAACTGTGATCACGTGTGTAGTACTAAGTGCAGGCCACTACATGTATTAGATGGTGAGGTCACGTGTGTAGTACTAAGTGCAGGCTACTACGTGTGCCAGTCTGTTGGTCGCATGTGTAGTACTAAGTGTAGGCTACTATGCGTACCAAATAGCTTCGGCTATAAGTATGGAAATGGGAAAATGTGCAGGCAATTGTGTATCTGTTATTATTCCGATGAGTTCAACGGGAAATCGATTAAGTGAAAATACATGTAAAAGTGATTATGTGATGAACAAGTGCAAGTATATGTTTATTTGAATATATGAGTAATATGCTCAATATTGGAGCGAACCTCGGTAAAATGGAATGGATTAAGTGAAATTGTGTAAAAGTGAACTTTAGTAGTAAAATAGTATTAGACAGCAGCAGTGCATGACTTTGAAAATTCACCAAAAATTGTGTAAGTTGAATTAAATTTTAAAAAAATTATGGAAATAAAGCTTAATGAGTATATTTTCACATGAAAGAAATAGGGGAAGCAAAAGAATTCTATATTGTGTGATATTTGAATTCTTGTGAAATAGGGTCTGAATGAATTTGAGATCCCATGTTCTGGGTTTAGAAATTCACCATAAATTGTAAAACAATTATTGAGAGTCATGACTTACATGCGTGGATTCCTTATTGAATATAATTGTAGGGGAAACAAACGGCATGGTCGTTGGAATTCTGTACAGGGAGAAATTCGCTTCGTAGTGTACAGGGGTTAGAGTAGTCATACCCTGAAACAGGGGAGATTTTAACTAATAAACTGTACTAAATGGCCCGACCAAAAATTCTAGAAAAACAATTAGTAAGTATACATATGAGTCTAGTTTCATAGAAAATTTACAGAATTGGATTTCGAGTTTTGTAACTTGAGATATGATTTTTTTAACACCGGGACTCCAGAAAATAGCCTGTCCTAAATATGTGTAATTGTGCAATTATAGTGTTTTATCTTGAAAAGCATGGTAGTAATTGCTTATTATTTTCATATGAACTTACTAAGCGTAAAGCTTAGCCATCCTCTCCATTTCTTTAGTATTGGCAGGTCGGCTTGGGATTGGAGATCGTCGGAGGCAAAATCACACTATCAAACTATCATTTTTGGGAAAATTAATTCAAATATTAGAAATATCAAGTGAGTGGCATGTATAGTAAGTTGGTTTGTGATATGTATTTTTATAATGATTTTGACCATACGTATCAGTCTGCATTGAGTTATCGTATAAAATCATGAGATGTGGTCCTTATCCATTATGGTTTATAAGTTTAATTAATCGTGCTATGTCCTATGTTTTGATGTGATGATATAGTTAGCTTTGTTTGTTATGCATGTGTTTGAAAAGTTTTGAATTAAATGAAATTTTATGGCGGTTTTTGTCTATGTGTATTGTTAAGTCCGGTAATGCCTCATACTGCTTTTACCTTGGATACGGGTAAGGGTGTTACATTTAGTGGTATCGAGCTATGGCTTAGTCGGTTCTCGACTAACCTAGCATGTGTAAAAGTCCACTATACATGCCAACGATCCGTGATAGTGTGATGTCTCCGACGCGTATGAGCACCGCCTTGCTTAGACAGAGGTACTCTCCAACCGAGCTGCACTGACCATGTTCAATGTGATGCGAAGGTGTTTGAATAAAATTACGATTTTGATGAGTCTCAATTTATAAAAGTATGAATAAAAGTTTATGATATACATATAAGTGATAACACGTGAGATGAAAGGTCATGTTGTGATAAATATCCATACTTGCTTGATGCTCATATGATGTAGTGCACTTGGCTTACTTGATAAGATGAACGGGATAAATAGAAATTCGTAGAAGTATGAGTAAAAGTTCCTAATATCATGATATGAATGAAAATGTCATTGCCTTGATTGAACGTTGAATGTTGATGAATGTCAATGATATTTTTTATGAGATAAATGATTATAATGAAATGAATTTATCTATGTTAAATTGTTTGGACTGAATTATGTGATTGTAATTATATGTATATAATGATGCACGAAACGAAAGTTGTGATTGTGATATTATGTTTGTTTAACCCTTATATGATGTCATGAGTATGATTTGTTCGAGTAGATGAATGGATAAGTCAAGCTCTCTAGAAAACATAGGATGCATGCATAATTATACTTGACTAAATGAGATAACTGGAAAATGAGCATTAAATCAATATGAATGTTAGTTACTCGAAATGAATAACATGATTGAGATATGATTGCTATGAAGAAAACTGTGTTACATGTATATGTATATGAGAGTTGAATCAGAGGCCCTACGACCCCTTTCCCCTTACCGAAGTGGTGTTTTATAATGGAATTTCATGAGATTTATACTGAATAAGTTTTTGGTTGAGAAACCAAAGAGTTCAATGCTAGAATAATTATAAATATGATTAGAGATTGAAGAATGAATTGATAAGTAAAGTCAAAGCTAGAAAAGTATCAAATTGGCATAAGGATTATTAAAGTTATGCACTGTTCCAGTTAGAGAAGAAATTTATTTTGATAAATCGAATTACTAAGGTACAAGGTCGAGAAAAGTGCAAATAAAAATTTATTCAGCACTAGTCTTCTTAGTGAAAAGTAATATGAAATTTGTGATGGCAGAAATAGTTGGGGAAATGATATCCAAATGTGTAATATCCGAGTGTGACGATTACTTGTTGGATGATTTTAGCAATTTCTTCTAAGATGTTCTATGTGTTTATCCGTTCCCAGAAATATTTCTATGGTTATTGATCTTTTGAATAAATTCTTGTTATATGGGGATGTTTTCTAATCCTGATGTTAAATGAAAGCATTGGTAGCCTAACTGGTTTATAATTTATATTGCTCTATTCCTTCAGGCATTCTATTATATTCTGCCTGATAAAAAAAAATTGATGAGAGAATATGTATGATACTATGATTCTGTTTCTTCTACTTGATGCTCCATTTGATATATATATATATATATATGGGAAGATACATTGTTCTTGTTGCATTTGGTTCTAGTGAGACTAAATGATGTTTTCCACTGGATTTCTTTTCTCTGAGGAATTATTGGGATTCCTATGAGTTTGGTTTTCAATTTTCCGGCATAGTATCGTATCTTGGGTTTCTTTATTCTGGATTTCTTTATTCTGGGTTTTTCTATCTTGGATTTCTTTATTCGGTTTTCTTGTTATCTTTATTTCGTAATTTTTCAACTACGACTCATGTTCGGAGTGCATTCTTCAGCTCGTGATAATCATGTCAAGTATGGCTATACTTCTGATTTGATTTGGGTGATGTGGTGATTTCAGTATTGGGATTTTTCTAATTTTCATGTAAGGTTTGACAATAGTAAAGGTATAAGTGATAAAAGTGCGAGTTTCAATCAGTATGGTGGATTACTTCTCTCAAGTAAGTCAATTATAGTTAATGTCTTCAATTGAGATATTTTGGTACTTGAGCTAATGCAATTGAGACGGTTTTGATTAACGTAATGAATGAATAGTAAAGGATGTCATGATGAATTGTTTTGTAACTAGAAGAAAGGATTATTTTCGAGGTTATATCAGAATTATTTCCGTAGCGGAAAGAGGAAAATGTGATAGTGAGTAGCAAACTAAAAGAGTACAGTGAGGATCGACTTCTAATAATGAATTTCAGAATATATGAGAAATTAAAGAGATATATTGGAGGCGCCGCCTGAGTGAAAGTTCTTCAACACTGAATATGAAATTGAGGAATCTAAGTGAAGACCATTTTTCTGGTAAGATTTTCAGGGACGAAAATCCCTAAAGGGGGGAGAATTGTAATATCCCGAATTAGGGCCTAATCAGAATAGTGGTTTTGTGACCACAAATCCAAGATAGAAATAATTATTTTATGATTATTTTGAGGTCTATGATATGATTGCATGATTGTGTGAAAATTTTGTCAAGAAATTCTATGCATAAAGTGCTTAATTTGAAGTTAGGGACTAAATTGAATAAGTTGTAAAACATGCATTCTAGAAGTTTCTAGTATGAAATTGCTTTGAAATATTAATTAGGAGGTCTTAAATAGCAATTTGACCAATTTCAAAGTTTATGGACAAATATTGGACATGAATGGAATTTTTGGAAAGTTTAGTAGTAAGGGCATTTTGGTCATTTAGGGGTAAAATGAATTAAAATACAAAATTAGAAGCCAATTTTGCTCATCTTCTTCACCATGGATGTGTATACCAAGGGAGACTCCATGGCTAGGGTTTCTAAGCTTCCAATCTCGATTGTAGGTCCGTTCTAGCCTCGTTTTTAATGATTTTTACGTTTTTGGAGTCACGGTAACTTGATTTAGCTTATGCTAGCAATAATTCAACCTAGGGTTCATATTTGGAAAAATACCCACAGGTGAAATTTGTGTATTTTGGTGTTTTATGATAGAATATGAGGTTTTAAATTATGTTAGAGTGAGAATTTGATGTTGCCATAGAAGGGAAAAATGATCAGCATGTCATAAAACATAAGAAAATAGGATGAAGTTTAATTTCCGAACCTTGGGGAAAAAGTGCAAATATACAAAAGTTTAGGGTCAAAATGAAAATTTTTAAAAATATGATTTTTGGACCCGGATGAATAGTGTGACTAATTATTAGGCTAAATGTGATATTATAGATGAAGGAAATCGAGATTCGGGCTTAAATCGGAAAATACAAGGTTATGGACTAAAATGGTAAATTGTTTTTCGGATCGAGGTAAGTTCGTATGATAATAATAATGCAATGTTATGTTTGAATTATATTTCTTACTATTATTGCATATATTTATTATTTAATATATTGGAAAAGTTGATGGAATGGTGTTTATGATGTGGAAATATGACATGAAAGAATGTTACATGAAATGCAAGAAAATGAAGATACATGACAAGTGATATATGAAATATGTGATATATGTTATGTAAATTCTTAAAAGCTGATTTGATATTTGAGTTGTGTCTTATTATACTATGAATGGGCAATTGGTACTATGGATAGTGAGATCGACACTTCGAGTAAATTCGTACATAAAAAATCTATCAATTCTTTTTATGTTATTATATTTTGATATCATATGGTTATTTGATGTAAATTATGAATTTAAATTGATTAAGGACAATTTAGTAAAATGTTGAAAATGAGGAATTTCCCGATTGAACCTTCGGAATAAAAACGATACGAATGATCTATTGTGAGGTCGCATGTGTAGTACTAAGTGCAGGCTACTATGCGTACCCGAAAACTGTGATCACGTGTATAGTACTAAGTGCAGGCCACTATGTGTAGTATGTAACACCCCGAACCCGAGACCGTTGCCGGTGTCGGACACGAGGGGTTAACAAGCCAAAACCACTTATAGCACCGACCAACTTGACATTCCCAGGCAAGCTGGAAAACTGCATCACTGTTGCCTTAAAAAGCATATCTCGAGTTACAGAACTCAGAAACTGATTCCGTAAATTTTCCCTAAATTTAGACTCATATATCCATCCCTGGATTTTTTTCTAGAATTTTTTGTTGGGCCAATTGGTACAGTTTATTAGTTAAAGTCACCCATGTTACAGGGGTCGACTACACTGACCTTCGCGCGTTACAACTTGAATATCTCTCTGTACAGGGTTTCAATACTGATTCCGTTTGTTTCTAATGAAACTAGACTGAAAAAGGAATCTGGACATATAAGGCATGACTTCTAATTCATTCTGGATAATTTATGGTAAATTTTCAAAGTCGCGACAGGGGACCCAGAAACCGTTCTGGCCCTGTCTCACGAGAACTTTAATATCTCTCAGTATACTGTTCATATGATTGTTTCGTTACTTTCATATGAAAATAGACTCGTCAAGGTTCGATCACATAATTTATTCACTATTTAATACCATTCCTAAAAATTTTGGTGATTTTTCACATCCACGTCACTGCAGCTGGCAGCCTCTGTTTTTAAGGTAGGCTTTACCTATATTGTAGTTCCCATGGACCAACTATAGTCTAGTCATACTTAGGTCCAACATATGATCATATTTAGCCATTCCAATGGCTGATCATGTGACCAACTCTCCCATTCCAAACCATAATCACATCATGAAACCAAATATAATTACAAACCACATATGGTCAAATTCCATACTCCACTTTTACGAACCATTTTCGCATGGCGCACACATATACATCACAAGTACTTAAAACAACCGAGAGTAGTCCTATACATGCCATATCCAAAACTCAACTAAAGGAGTACCAAAAGGGCTTTGATAGTGTGGTTGACTTCAACTTCTATGATCCCGAATCCGATCGCTAACGAGCAAAATCTATAAACAGAGAAACAAAGAAACGGAGTAAGCAATTTATGCTTAGTAAGTTTCGAGCCATAATATACACACAACCAAAGCATAGCATTCAAGTAGCTAAACAATAATTCATATGCACAATTTCTCAAAGGCATGCTTACTTCACAATCCCAACTCTTATATTCATACACAAATAACGGCCTAGTTAATGCCGATAGCTCATTTATCATTAGAGCGAATATTCATACACACTTACTCATAGTGTGCGAAGCACACACAAAACATACCTTGTTGTTGGGAATTTCACAAGTGTATTAACTGAAAATTTTCCAGCAAGTTCAAAGTTCTCGAATCACATACCTTCGGAGTTTATCCGGATATAGCTACTCGTTCAAACGCCGGGACATAGCCCGGTTATGGTAACCCGCACAAAGGCCTTCGGGACTTAACCGGATATCACAATTTGCACAATTGCCTTGGGCTTAGCCCGGATATCATAACTTGCCCAATTGCCTTGGGCTTAGCCCGATATCATAACTCGCACAATTGCCTTGGGCTTAGCCCGGATATCACTCGAACATTCATACACATCTTTGTTTCAATTTCATAACACAACTTTTATGCATAATTCACTTAGCAAAAATATCATTTCGCTCAATGGCCACATACAAAGGCACAATTTCGATTGCTTATTACTTCATTCAATCGAATCAAAATCTAAGTTTCGATACTCAAAACTTACCTCGGACGTGGTCGAACGATTTCGACGGCTATTCGACGACTTTTTCCTTCCCTTATCGGATTTAGCTCCCTTTGCTCTTGAGCTTAATTTAACAAATAAATTGGTTTTATCATTTGAGCATCGAAGAGGAATTCAAGATACCTAGCCAATATATATGCTCATTAGGCATCAAAGTCGCATATGTACGAAATCACTAATCGAACTCAACACATTAGTTAATATTCCTCTTAGCGAATTTTCTAAGCCAAGAATAGGCATCAATATGCTTGCCTCTAACCGAATGCATGCACACCAATTTCCCCTCATGTGGCCGAATATGCATGTCCATGTTGAGGCCAATTATGCACTTAATACCACACAAAACAGCATGCATTTTACTAACTAACGATTACATATTGTAGCTCAATACACATCTCTCATGTACTTCATAACCGAAACATCATCACAAGCAAATATATACCTTGAAATAGTATATATGTCATGCCAATACATCATGTGCAAACATGTATACACATATAGGTGCAAGGTCAATCTCAAGGGGTTCATACCCATCCAAACACAAATTTTACCAATCAAGTAACAAGCATAAATCATGCTCATGAATGCACCATGGCCGAATACATCACAACCATACTCTTTCAACTTCGGTCATGGTTAAACAAAGAATTCAATGTCCTACTCAAGAATACTAAAAGAAATTTCAAGAGTAGTCAATCCATCATTACATGCATCATCAACAAGCTTCACATTTAGCATGCAATGGCTTTAACACAATATCAACCTTGGCCAAATACCATTTTTCATGGCATAGCAAGGATTTGAACCATGGCTAACATGCACATCAAGTTAGCAACCAAAACAAGCATGAATCTTATGACACAACCTCAACATACCTTAATCTTGATGCAAGTATAGCCAAATCTCCTTCTAGATCTCTTCTAAACTAAAAATGGAGCAAAATTTCCTTCCTTCTTAGAATTTTCAGCCCAAAGAAAATGAGAATGGATGAACCGAATTTTTTCTTTTCCTTTCTCTCAACTCACGGCCAAGGGGGGGAAGCATGGATGAGACCATTTTTTTCTTTCTTTGCCCATGCTCTTTATTTTATTATTTCACCCTAATGCACCAACAAAACATGTTTCATGACATGTTTTGCCCATCCCTCTTGCCATGGCCGGCCACTTCATGTTGGGGAAATTGACATGCAAATCCTTGTTTTTGCATGCATGTTCAACTAGTCATCACACCTTTCCCCATCATACTTTCAAAGTTTACTACTAGGTCCTTTCTAATGAAATTCACATTTATAACTCTAAATCGAAACATCAAAACGTCACACATGAATTAACACATATTATAGGCATCAAAATAAATTATAAATTATTTTTATGCCTCGGTTTTGTGGTCCCGAAACCACCTCCCGACTAGGGTCAATTTTGGGCTGTCACATAGTAGATGGTGAGGTCACGTGTGTAGTACTAAGTGCAGGCTACTACGTGTACCAGTCTGTTGGTCACATGTGTAGTACTAAGTGCAGGCTGCTATGCATACTAGATAGCTTCGGCTACAAGTGTGGAAATGGGAAAATGTGCAGGCAATTATGTATCTGTTATTATTCCGATGAGTTCAATGGGAAATCGATTAAGTGAAAATACATGTGAAAGTGATTATGTGATGAACAAGTGCAAGTATATGTTTATTTGAATTTATGAGTAATATGCTCAATATTTGAGCGAACCTCGGTAAAATGGAATGGATTAAGTGAAATTGTGTAAAAGTGAGCTTTAGTAGTAAAATAGTATTAGACAGCAGCAGTGCATGACTTTGAAAATTCACCAAAAATTGTGTAAGTTGAATTAAATTTAAAAAAAATTATGGAAATAAAGCTTAATGAGTATATTTGCACATGAAAGAAATAGGGGAAGCAAAAGAATTCTATATTGTGTGATATTTGAATTCTTGTGAAATAGGGTCTGAATGAATTTGAGATCCCATGTTCTGACTTTAGAAATTCACCATAAATTGTAAAAAAATTATTGAGAGTCATGACTTACATGCGTGGATTCTTTATTGAATATAATTGTAGGGGAAATAAACGGCATGGTCGTTAGAATTATGTACAGGGAGAAATTCAGTTCGTAGTGTACAGGGGTCAAAGTAGTCATACCCTGAAATAGGGGAGAACTTAACTAATAAACTGTACTAAATGGCCCAACCAAAAATTCTAGAAAAACAATTAGTAAGTATACATATGAGTCTAGTTTCATAGAAAATTTACGGAACTGGATTTCGAGTTTTTGTAACTTGAGATATGATATTTTTAACACCGACTCGAAAAAACTTATCTGAATATGTGTAATTGTACAATTATAGTGTTTTATCTTGAAAAGCATGGTAGTAATGGCTTATTATTTTCATATGAACTTACTAAGCGTAAAGCTTACCCATCCTCTCCATTTCTTTAGTATTGGCAGGTCGACTCGGGGTTGAAGATCGTCGGAGGCAAAATCACACTATCAAACTATCATTTTTGGGAAAATTAATTCAAATATTAGAAATATCAAGTGAGTGGCATGTATAGGAAGTTGGTTTGTGATATGTATTTTTATTATGATTTTGACCATACGTATCAGTCTGCATTGAGTTATCGTATAAAATCATGAGATGTGGTCCTTATCCATTATGGTTTATAAGTTTAATTAATCGTGCCATGTCCTATGTTTTGATGTGATGATATAGTTTGCTTTGTTTGTTATGCATGTGTTTGAAAACTTTTGAATTAAATGAAATTTTATGTCCCGGTTTTCATCTATGTGTATTGTTATGTCTGGTAATGCCTCGTACTCTGTTCCAGCCTGGGATACGGGTACGGGGTGTTACACAATCTCAACTATGGGAATTGGCAAAAGCCAGAATAAGTGAGCCATGACGCTACACAGGCGTGCGCTCGCTCGTGTAGTGGTCCGTGTGACGAAACATGGGCGTATGATCGCTGAGGCCAGCCATGAGTGATTTCATGGGCCGAGGTCGTTTTGGGCCATTTCGGGCCTAATTGGGTCGTGTAAGCCCCATGGGCATGTGGGCCCCACCGGGTAAACCACACAGATGTGTGAAAATTATTGGGCTGGGCTATGTTATACACATGACCAAGGCCATTATGGGCTGTATGGGCCACACGAGCTTGCAATATGGGTCGTGGGCCTATTTTCTCCATTTGACTGTTAAGGTTGCATGGGTCACCCGAGACGACTGTGGACCTACTATCGTGTCGGTAAGTGTACCTAGACCCCCTAATTAATAAAATGACTATTATGTCCCTATGGAGTGCAGGGTTGGACGGAGATAAAGTGTAGAGGCTGGTTGGGTAGGATCTCATGATTGTATACCTGTACTGTTACTGTCACTGAGATGGGCTCAAGCCTAGACTGATACTAATATTTTATTGGGCTAAGGCCCTAACTGAGACTGAACCATTACTGAAATGGGCTTAGGCCTAGACTGTATATGCTCACTGTTTGGTTATTTGATATGGGATTACGCATTGAGTTTTCATAACTCACCCATCGATTCATCTGTACAGGTAATCCCCAGTCTTAGGCAGATCAGTGCTGCGAGGGACTCAAAAGTGGCCATACAACCGTACATACTTTCTTATGTGATTTTTAAATTATAAGTAATTTTATTTTGGGGTATTTTTATTGGAATAAGGCCTCTTTGGATTTTATTTCTAATTTGGGTTTTTATTTGCTTTGCTTTGATTTATAACTGCTAGAAGTAGGAAAAGACGTGGGTTTTCAAAAAGATAAATGTTTTTCAAAAATACCATGAATATGTAATCGATTTTAAGAGCTTCCATAAGAAATAACATTTTAAACAAAAAATAAATAATGACGTTTTATTATGATTAGCTTTCAACAAATGACTCACATTTGGAAAATAAACGACATGTCTTGAAATCATTTTTAAGATCACTCAAAGAGGTTAGTAGAGAATGGGTTTTTAACAATATCACACTTTACGAAAAACACTTCAATGTGGCATCTCTAGATTCGGCCATAACTGTGACAGCCCTATAGTGACCCTAGTCGGAAAGTGGTTTCGGGACCGCTAAACCGAGTCACGAAATTATTTGAATGTGATATTTATGGTCTAAAATATGTGAATATGAATGTGCGAAAATTTTTAAGCTTCGATTTAGTTAATTACATGTGAATGTAGTACATAGGACTTGTGTGACACTTTTGAAATATGATAGGCTAATCTACAAGGATCAAATAGTGCATGTAATCAAAAGGGAGGACTTGCATGTCAAATTCCCCCCCATCTAGTAGTGGCCGGCCATGACATTAGGGTGGACAAAGGATGATGGGCAAAACATGTCATAGACATGTTGTGTTGGTGCATCATGGAAGGAAACAATAAACTAAAGTTAGTAATAAAGAAATGGAAAAAAAAAAGAAAAGAATGGAGAGATTGTTTCTCCCCCTCCCCATTGCCATGAGTGTAAGAAAGAAAACAAGAAAAAAAAAAGTGTCCATCTTTCTTCATAGCTCTTGGCCGAATGTTCTAAGGAAGAGAGAAAAACAAGTTGTGTTCTTTGGTTTTTCTTGACCGAAATTTTAAAAGAAAGAAGGGAGGAAATGTTGAAGAGATTCGGCCATGCTTGTAGCTAGGTGAAGGTAAGTTTGATGTTTTGCCATGAGATTCATGCATGTTTTTTTTTTTTTGTTAGCTTGAGTTCTAACTAGCCCATGGTTCAAATCTTTACTATGTCATGGAGATGATATTCGGCTAAGGTGGATTTGTGTTGATGTTATTTGCATGCTAAAAGTGAAGCTTGTAATGATGCATGTGATGGTGGATTGATAACTCTTGAATCTCCTTTTTAGCATCCTTGAGTGAGACATTAAATTCCTTGTTCAACCATGACCAAAATCAAAATGGTAAGGTGTTGTGATGCATTCGGCCATGGTAGGAAATAGAAGAGAAATAAGGTTGTTTTTAGATGAAGTATAGTCTAACAAATGAGCTCGTATGTGCATTAGTTGCTAAATGGAGAAGAATCGGCAGCAAGTTGTGTGCTAAGGCCGAATATAATTTTGTATATTATGGGTAATGCATGTGTTGAATTAGTGTAAAGGGAGAGGATGCTTTAATAGTGTATATATGTGTATTAGCCAAGTTTTGAACTAGAAACAAATGGTGTTTAGTCAATACAAGTGACCATACTTGTAGAATGTATTAAGTGTTGCAATCGGCCTTAGCATAGATGTGTATGTTCGGCCACATGAATGAGTACATGAGTTGATGGGTATGTTCGGCCATTGGTAGCCTATTGATGGCTTTAGCTTGACTTAGAAAATTCGGCTAAGGGGAAATATTAGCTACTATGTTGAATTCAATTCGTGATTTCGTACATATGTGACTCTAATGTCTAATGTATATATGGGCTAAGTACCTTGAGCTTCTCTTTTGATGTTCGAATGAATTGTATTAAATTGCTTGATGTGATTTAAAATGTGTATGATCATTGTGTATTTGAGCTAAAAGGTGGCCATATGACCTATCAAACTCCTTGTCATATTCGGCCATAAGCTAGCAAAATGAGACTTTAATAAGTTAAATTTGTTTGAATTAGCTCAAGAGCTTAGGGGACCACAGTTCGATAAGGGAAAGGAAAAAGTGATCGAATAGCCGTTGAAGCCGTTCGACAACATCCGAGGTAAGTTTTCGAGTAATGGAACTTGGATTATGATTTGATTAGATCATGTTTTAAGCAAATCAAAATCATGCTCTTTGTGTGTGGCTATTGAGCCGAAATTGCAAGTGTGATAAGTGTCTTGTATTTGAGTTTTGCTAATGAAAATGAAATATGAATGTGTCATGATTTATTGATAATTGTGCTTGGTTATTCGAATGATGTCCGGGCTAAGTCCCGAAGGCTTTGTGCTAAGTGACTATATCCGGACTAAGATCCGAAGGCATTTGTGCGAGTTACTAAATCCGGGTTAAGTCCCGAAGGCATTTGTGCGAGTTACTAAATCCGGTTAAGTCCGAAGGCATTTGTGCGAAGTTACTATAACCGGCTATGTCCGAAGGCATTTGAACGAGTAGCTATATCCGGTTAAACTCGAAGGTACGTGATTCGGGAATGAATGAACTTGCTGTAAAAATTTCAGTTAATACGCTTGTGAAATCCCAACAATGAGGTATGTTTCAGATGTGCTTTGAATTAGTTGAGCCCTTACAAATAAGTATTCGTCAGTTGATAAATGAGCTACCGGCCTTTGGCTAAGTTGATCTTTGTGTATGAATATAAGGGTTGGTAATGTGAAGTAAGTATGATATTGAGAATTTGTGCATATGAAATTATCTGCTTAGCTACATAAATACTATACTTTGGTTGTGTCTAAATTCATGACTCAAACTTACTAAGCATTAAATGCTTACTCCGTTTCTTTGATTCTCTGCTTTATAGATTTTAGTTCTTCAGCTATCGGACTGGATTTTGAAGTCGAAGTCGCCCACACTATCAAAGCTCCTTTTGGTATATTTTGGTTGAACTTTGAAATGGCATGTATAGGACTACCCTTTTGTTGTAGGTCATGTACCTTTCGGTTTTGTGTAAATTTGGATAGCCATGCGAAAATGGCTTAAGTATACTTTGGGCATGGTATTATAATCATTGTATGTTGTTCATTAAGAGGTATGGAATGTTTGGAAATGATTAGCCATTGGGATGGTTAATCATGATCATATTTTGTGCTATTTATGTTAAAGGGCTAGTTGAATCATGGAAACTATGAAATAGGTAAAGCCTACCTTAAAGACAGATGCTGACAGCTGCAGTGACGTGGATGTGAAAAATCACTAAAAATAGTAGGAATGGAACTAAATAGTGAATAAATTATGTAAACGAACCTTGACGAGTCTATTTTCATAGGAAAATAACGAAACGATCATATGAACAGTATGTTAAGAGATATTTAAGTTTTTGTGAGACAGGGCCAGAACGGTTTCTGGAGTCCCTGTTCCGACTTTGTAAATTCATTAGAAATTTACAAAAGATAAATAGAAGCCATGCCATATATGTACAGATTCCTTCTCGAGTCTAGTTTCTGTAGAAACAAACAGCATCAGTATTGAAGCCCTGTACAGGGAGATATCCAAGTCGTAATGCGCAAAGGTCAGTGTAGTCGATCCCTGTAACATGGGGGACTTTAACTAATAAAATGTACTAATTGGCCTGACCAAAAATTCTAAAAAAATATTTGTAGATGCATATATGAGTCTAGTTTAGGGGAAAAATCACGAAACTGATTTTCGAGTTGTGGAACTCAAGATATGATTTTTAAGGTGACAGTGACACAGTTAGCCGGCTATCTGGAAATTTTTAAAATAAACTGTGCAAGTAAGTGGATTAAGCCCGTTAACCCCTCATGTCCGACTCCGGCAACGGTCTCGGGTACGGGGTGTTACAATAACGTCCAGTCCGGGTTTGGGGTGTTACACCTAATGTGGTTTCCAAACTCATGAAAGATCGAGTTGCCATGGAATGTTTTTTCGAATATTATTAAGCATGTTGATAATAAATTGAGTTTAATTAAAGTAATTGTCCTAGTTTATTTATGCTATAATTGTTGCAAATTGTGTTTAATTTTGCTAAAATCTATCTCAGTCATATAGTTTGCATACTTAGGTTAATTTGCATTAGGGATCATTGCATTTAGTTTAATATATTTTAATCCTCACTTTTCAACTAAATTGTGTTTTTATTTACCAAATTGTTAATATAATTTTACAAGTTAAGTGACTTAGCACAAATATAATCCTTGTGGAGACGATAACTCGATACTTACTTATTACTTGATAATGACTGTGTATACTTGCACAAACCTACGCGTTACAGTTACATGGGCTGGGACATGGCTGTATGCCCCTATTTCGAATTTCTACACGGCCTAAGACACGGGCATGTCTCTCACATGGCCATGTGACCCCTACTGCTTGAAAATTTTTGTATTTTTCTAAAAATTCCATATGTTTCCAATTTAGTCCTGATTCATTTCTAATGTCATTTTAGGGCCTAGAAGGCTCTTAAAAGGGATCGTATGTATGATTTTATATGACATTGCTATGATTTATGTTGCAATTTGTTTGTTATGATAAAATGTTCTTATGTTCTTTATATAATGTTGTACTCCAGTATACTCTGTAGCCTTAATTCTACAATAGATACAGGCTAGGGGTGTTACATTTATTGGTATCAGAGCTATGATTTAGCTGATTCTGGGATTGAAAGTAATGTATTTCAGTCTAGATATACATGCCATTATTAACCAGTGATAGTGTGATATCTCCTAACCGTTTTAAAACATGTTTTCATATAGTAATGGATTCCAACCGAGCCGCCTCTGATAATGTAAAAAGTAACACACAAGCCTCCGTTCACGTGGCAGTTTCGTCATGTTCGAGGCTTGTATCTGAAAGCCAGGGAGGAGAGGCTAAGGAAGCCTTCTTCCAAATGATGAACAAGTGATTCACAAAGTTTGTTTGAAAAAATCTAGCTGCTCAATGACCTTCACCCCACCTGTTCCCCAACCAATCCCCGTTATTCCTTTAGTTTTGGAACCTTTACGCGTGAATAAGTCACCTCTTGATAAAATCCTCAAATATGAGGCTGAAGAGTTTAAAGCTGATACGTGATATTCGTGACAGGTTTTAAATATTTATAATGAATCGTTCTTGAAACTAACTATTATCACGATGAAGGTAAGTGTACCTATCGAACAGTAGTATAGCTTTAGCAAGACAGGATTATTAAACCCAAAGGAACTAAAAGTACTAGTATTAACTTTCTTTTTATTATTTAGCCTAAAAAATAAAAGAGTTTTGTTTATCTGACTAATTAACTAAACTAAGAAATCACAGAAAATAGAATTGGGGAATTACTTTTGGAAAAATGATTGAACTAAGACAATACCTAAGGAAAAATCCACCTAGTCTTCACTTGTTATTTGATTCTGAATTGGACGATTTATTATTTGACTTGATCTGTAGAAATCCCTAAGGTATATTGTTATCCCTCTCGAGACTAACAACGTCTAACCCTAGGTTGAATAATTGAAATCTCTTTCTAATTAACTTCTTAGGGTTGCATTAACTCGATCTATGGATCCCCTTATTAGGTTTCACCCTAATCTGGTAAAATCTTGTCACCTTATCTCTAGGCGCGCAATCAACTTCGCTTAATTATGACAAATTTACTCTTAGACAGGGTCTATTCCTCCTCTGAATAAGAGCTTAACTTGAATCAATATCCTGGAATATCAAGACAAGAATTAAGTACACATAATTAAGAACAAGTCAAATATTTATCATACAATTCAGATAATAATAACAAGATCCGTCTTAGGTTTCATTCCCCTTAGGTATTTAGGGGTTTTAGTTCATAACTAAAAAGGTAAACATCTAAGAAGAATAATCAATACAAAACATAAAGAAAATCTCAAAACTCCTGAAGGGAAATTGAGTGGAGATCTTCAGTCTTGATGATGAATCCAGCTTCTGAGATGGATTAATCAGCTTTCTTTGAGCAGTTCCCTGCTTCATCTTCTGTGTGCCCATTTTCCTCCTCCTCTAGGGTGTATTTATAGGCTTTAGGATGCCTAAGAGCCCTCAAAATTGGCCTTTTCCGAATTGGACTAAACTTGGGCTCGGCAGGGACACGCACGTGTGCTATTACTTCAGGTCGTTGTCAAGCCTGTTAAATAGGCACGGGCATGTGGTCTACCCGTGTAAGTTGTGCTTCGATTCTTCCAAATTGACACGATCGTGTGGTCTGCCCGTGTGAGGAAGTCCAGGCCGTGTTGATTTCGTACGTTGGCCCATTTTCTCAGTTTTTGGCCCGTTTCTCATTCCTTTCACTCTCTTATGAAACCCTAAGTATAGAATATGAAATTAAAGCATTAGGAGCATCGAATTCACCAATTTTAAGGAAAAATCATCCGTAAAATGTGCTAAGCATGGGATAGAAATATGTATAAATTACGGTTTATCAAAAGCTACAGTTGATGATGATCCTAAGAGAGCTTAGTTTTGGTTAAAGAATACAATCCAAGTCTTTGATGAGTTATCTTGTTCACCAATCGAATGTGTTAAATGTGTCATATCTCTGTGGAAAGATTCAGCCTATAAATGGTAGAATACGTTGGCTTCTATTATCTCGAGGGAGCGAGTAGATTGGGAATTTTTTTGAAACTGAGTTCAAGAAAAATATATAAGTCAAAGGTATGTAGCTCAAAAACGCAAAGAATTTCTTGAGCTTAAACAGGGTCGTATCAAAATATCTGGATATGAAAGAGATTTTGTCAGATTGAGCAAGTATGCCTGATAATGCATTCCAATCGAAGTTGCTACGTGTAAATGGTTTGAAGATGGATTGAACGAGGATATAAAACTTCTAGTCGGGATTTTCGAATTGAAAGAATTCATTGTTTTGGTTGATAGAGCACATAAAGCTGAGAAGCTTAGTAAAGAGAAAAGAAAAGTCGATTTTGAAGCTGGAGATTCAAGAAAGCGATCAACTAGAAAATTGTATCATTCATCGTCAAAGAGATCAGAAGATTACCATAATCATTTGACCGCTTCAGTAGGATATCCTAGCAGAGATCGTGGTAAGCAACATGCAAGTTCTAAAGCTTAAGCTACATCAATAGCAAGTGTCGGCAGTTTGAAAGCCAACAAACCTGATTGTTACTGATATGGACGATGACACTTTGGTGAGTGCTGGTTGAATAACGAAGCCTATTTCAGATATGGTTCATCGGAGCATTTTATTCGAGATTGTCCTAAGTTACCTAAAAAAGACAAGATTTAGACTGTTTGACCAAGCAATACAGTTGTAAGAAGGAGATTGCCAAGGAACCCTAGAAATGTGGATAATAGCCGTAGTGTGACTAAGGACTCCGCTGTGAGGTTTAAGGTATGAGCACCAGCTAGAGCTTATGCAATCCATGCATGAAAGGAAGCTTCTGCTCTAGGTGTTATTACTGGTACTTTTTCTATCTTTGACACTAAAGTTACTACTTTGATTGAACTTGGATCAACTCATTCATTTGTATGCACGAATCTAGTGTCAAGTAAGAATTTACCTATTGAGTCCACTGAATTTGTGGTTAAAGTATCAAACCCCCTAGGTCAGTATGTGTTAGTTGATAAAGTTTGTAAGAACTATCCTTTGATGACTCAGGGTTATAGCTTTCTGACCAAGTTGATGCTTTTCCTATTTGATAAGTTTGATATGATCCTAGGTATAGATTGGTTAACTCTACATGATATTATATTGAATTGAAGATGAAAGCTTATTGTACTAAAATGTCAAAATGGTGAGACACTTCGGATTGAATCAGATGAGTCAAGCGAGTTTCCTATTTTTATTTCAGCTACGTTAGTGCAGAAATACATGAGAAAAGGTTGCAACCCGTACCTTGCATATGTTTTGGATTCTAAAGTGTCTGAGTCGAAACTCGAATCAGTACCTACAGTTTGTGAATATCCCGATGTATTCCTAGAAAAGTTACCTAGATTACCACCGAGCAGAAAGGTTGAATTTTCCATTGAGTTAGTACCAGCAACATCACCGATATCAATAGCTTCGTACAGAATGGTTCTATAGAGCTAAAAGAGTTGAAAACTCAGTTGCAAGAGTTAACAAATAGAAGTTTTGTTCGACCTAGCTTCTCGCCTTAGGGTGCACTGATTCTGTTCGTAAGAAAAAGGACGGATTGATGAGTTTATGTATTGACTACCGTCAGCTTAATAAGGTTACAATTAAGAATAAGCATCCCTTGTCGCGAATTGATATTTATTTGATCAGTTGAAAGGTGCAACGGTACTTTCGAAGATTGATTTGCGTTTTGGTTATTGTCAACTGTAGGTTAAAGATTCAGATGTGCCGCAAGCTGTATTCAGGACCAGGTATGGACATTATGAATTCCTTGTAATGTCCTTTGGTTTAACTAATGCACCTATAGTATTTATGGATTTGATAAACAAATTTTTAGACCGTATTTAGACAGATTCATCATAGTTTTTATTAATGATATTTAATTTATTCCCGAGACAAAACTGAGCATGCTGAACATTTTAGAATTATGCTGTGAACCCTGCGTGATAAACAACTATTTGCCAAATTTAGTAAATGTGAGTTTTGGCTTCGAGTAGTTGGTTTTTTAGGACATATAGTATTTGTCGAAGGCATCAGAGTTGATCTGAGTAAAATTTCAACAGTTGTTGATTGTAAACCACCGAGAAATGTATCTAAAGTCAGAAGTTTTCTAGAATTAGCTAGTTATTATAGAAGATTCATCAAAAAAATTCTTGATAATAGCTACTCCGATGATGCGACTATTATAGAAAGATGTGAAGTTTGAGTGGTCTAAGAAATTTCAACAAAGTTTCAATCAGTTGAAAGCATTGTTGACCGAGGCACTAGTTTTAGTTCATCCTAAATCAAGGAAAGAATTTCTAATTTTTTAAAGATGCATCTTTGAATGGTTTAGGCTGTGTTTTGATGTAGGCATGTAAAGTGATAGCTTATGCTTCTAGACAGTTAAATTCGCATGAAAATAATTACCCGACACATGATTTAGAGTTGGCAGTGATTGTATTTGCATTAAAGATTTGGTGACATCATTTGTATAGTGAAAAATGTCACATTTCTACTAATCATAAGAGTTTGAAGTATTTAATGACACAAAAACACTTGAACCTGAGACAACACAGATGGCTCGATTTGTTAAAAAACTATGATTTAATTGTTGATTATCATCTGGGAAAAGCAAATGTAGTGGCTGATTCTTTGAGTAGAAAATCTCTGTTTGTTTTGCAAGCATTGAATACGCTATTGACATTGTCTGTTGATGGTTCAATTTTAGCTGAGTTAAAAGCTAAACCGTTGTTCTTACAAAAGATTTGTGAGGCTAAGAAACGCGATGATACATTGGTAGCTAACTGGAAATTTTGCGAGTCGACTCCTGATTCAGATTTTCAGATTAGTTTTGATGATTGCTTACTTTTTAGAGGCAGAGTTTGTATAACGAGGGATGCAGAGTTAGTTCAAAGAATTTTACATGAAGCTCATTGTAGTAGTTTGTCCATTCACCCTGGTAACTCTAAAATGAACAACGATCTAAAATAGATGTACTAGTAGCCAGGTATGAAGCAAGAGATTTCAGATTTTGTATCAAGATGTTTAGTATGCCAGCAAATAAAAGCTGAACATTAGGTACCTTCTGGTTTGTTGTAGCCAGTGATGATATCGGAATAGAAATGAGGGCAAGTTACTATGGACTTTGTATCAGGTTTGCCCCTATCTCTGAGAAAGAAAGATGATATTTAGGTTATCGTTATCATCTGACGAAGTCAATACATTTTATTTCGATACATACAGATTACTCCCTTGATAAACTAGTTTAATTATACATCTCTGAGATTATTAGATTGCACGTGGTGCTAGTTACTATTATTTCAGATAGAGATCCACAGTTTACACCATGACTTTGGAGCACATTACAGGAAGCTTTACGTACGTGGTTACATTTTAATACTGCATTTTATCCCCAGACAATATGCTTCGTTTTTGTGTATTAGAGTTCGAGGGTAATTGGGAGAAATTTTTACAATTGGTTGAGTTTGCGTACAATAACAGCCATAAAACAAGTATAAAGATGGTGTCGTATGAAGCTTTGTATGGTCGTAAATGCCAAACTCCTTTGTATTGGACCAAACTTAATAAGAAAAAGATACATGGGGTCGATTTGATTTGTGAGACTGAAGAAAAAATGAAAGTAATTCGTGACAGTTTGAAAGCAACTTCAGATCGACGGAAGTCGTATGCATATTTGAACCGTAAAGATATTGAATTTCAAATAGATGATAGAGTATTTCTGAAAGTATCACTTTGGAAGAGATTTATTCGTTTTGGTCACAAAAGGAAGCTTAATCTGTGATTTATCGGGCCGTATGAGATTATTAAAAGAAAAGGGCCAATGGCATATCAACTAGCTTTACCGTCAAAGTTTGAAAATATTCATAATGTGTTTCACATATCCATGTTACAATGGTACGATCAGACCCTTCGCATATCATTTCTCCGGAAGATGTTGAGATTTAGCTCGACATGTCGTATAAATAAAAATCGATCAGAATTTTGGCACGAGATATTAAAGAGTTAAGAAACAAAAGCTTAGCTTTAGCAAAGGTTCTTTGGCAACGTCACAGGATTGAAGAAGCCACTTGGGAACCCGAGGAAGCTATGAGAAAGCAATATCCTAATCTAGTTACTCGTAAGATTTTTGGGGACGAAAATTTCTTAAGGGGAGAGTTGTAACAACCCATTTTCAGTGAAATCAGAACAGTGGTTTCGGAACCACAAATCCGACGTTGAAAATTTTGTTTTATTATTATTTTAAGGTCTACAGAATGATAGTAGAATTGTAACACCCTTAACCCGTATCTGTTGCCGGACTAGGGTTATAAGGGATTTAATAATCAATTCACAAATATCATCAACACATCATAGCATCATAGTCAAACATCATTTCAAAGTCCCTTTCCTAGGTCATCGAGACCTTAAACATGGTTTAGGAAGGGGTCAGGACTAAACCAAGCACATATAAAATTTCTCAGAAACTTAACAAATTTTCAAAGTTACAGAGGTCACATGCCGGTGTACCTCACACGGCATTAGACATGCCCATGTGTCTAAGTCATGGCTGAAAAGGGCATACATTCTGACTTGTACCACATGGTCGGAGACATGCCCATGTGTCTTGGCGGTGCATGAAACTGACTTGGGTCACACGGCTAACCACACGCCCATGTATCTAGCCCATGTACCCTTCAAATTCCTTACACGACCACCAGATATGCCCATGTGTCTAGGCCATGCTCGAGATTGACTTTAAATTGTAGGACTACCCCAGGGGACACACAGCCGTGTAACATAACTGTGTGTCGCACATGACTGAGACAGATGCCCGTGTCTCTACTCGTGTGGACAAAAATAGACTATTTACAAAGCCAATTTGCCACGCTTAATGGTCATCCCTACAAATCCAAAATCAAAGCACAATTCATGACCAAATAGCAACCAAAACCATACTCAAACATGCATAATTCAATCCACAATGTCACCAATCAATTTCATTCTTATTATCCAAACCAAAACATACCAAAATCACAAACCAAACTCATCCATTCATACATGTCATTATCTCAATTTTTCACATCCATTCTCATATCAAAATCATACCATTTGCATAACTAATTCACATAACTAACTTACCAAATTGACTATTTCTCACAAGGCCATTTATGCACATCAACACATACCATTTCTTAACTCAACTTATATACCAAAAACCACACCAAATAGCAACTTTAATCTAGCAATATCACATGGCATGATATACACTTCAAAAATCATATTCAAATACTTCTAGCTTATACATGTCATACTTCAATATTCAAATTTTCAAAAGGTACCAAAATAGAGTTCGATAGTGTGGTGATGATCCTAAACGATCCCTGAGCTCCTAATAGCTTTGATATCTACAAAATAATTGTAAACACACACAAAGTAAGCTTTCAAAAGCTTAGTAAGCCATATACAAATAAACTTATCTCATAACACATTTCTAAACCAATTCATTCATATAGCTCATGGCAAAATACAATCACATATTAATATGTCTCATATAGCTCATTTGATCATAATTCACTTACATAGAACACATTTCATTCTCATAATAATTCATACATATATCATATGTCCACAAATATACATATACTTACCTTTCCTTCTCAAACATGATATACATTTCAAACTTACCTAAATTGGATACACATTCACATAGTCATTCATTTCTCGGAATGGCCATTGAACCGTACGGAATCAAATAGGATACACGGATAGCTCGAAAAGCTCTTACAATGCCACTGTCCCAGACAAGATCTTACATGAAATCAAATACGATGCCGATGTCCCAGACATGGTCTTACAGGTAAATCTCAAATCGATGCCAACGTCCTAGGCGTGGTCTTACACGAAATCACACATTGGAATCCTATGTCATGACATATGTATCCTAACTATTCCTATAGTTCATACATGACTTTTCGGACGTCATCACATTATCGGAACTTTCTCAGATTTCTCATTTTCAACTTAAATAGCCATTCACCACTATTCATTAACATATAAGCAATAATAATTCTATTCAAACACATTTATTTGTATATTGACTTACCTCATATAGGAATGAATGGAAACGAACGGCTATTCAACTACTTTCGACTTACCCAGATCTAATTCCGTGTTCCTTGGTTCTTAATCTATACACATTCAAATTTAACTCTTTTATTCAAAAAATCATTCAATTCAATCCATATGCACATATTTAGGGCATTTTACAAATTAGCCCTCACATTTTCACTTTTTAACATTTTAGTCCCTAATTCATAAAATCGCAAAATACACATAATTTCATATTACACATGCTAGGTTGAATTTTCCTCTAGCCCATACGAGCCCATATATTTCATTTATTTCACATTTTAGTCCCTCAAAATCTCATTTTCATAATTTAGCCCAAATTACTCAAATTCATCAAAATTTCAAATACAAAACATATTAATCTAAAACATGTCTTTCATTTTTCATCAATGGCTCAACTCAAAATCTTCATCAATTTCTTAAATTGAGACATGGGCTTGATAAAACACTTGACAACGATTACAAAAATATAGAAATTATCAAAAACCGATCAAAAACACATACCTAATAAGCCACGCAAGTGTCGAATGCATGAAAGCTTTCCAAACCCTTATTTCTTTTCTTAGTTTCGGTCAAAAAGGATGAATAAAGATGAACATTTCGTTTTGTTTTATTAATATTAACATAAATATCAATTTCCAATTTTAACCTTAATGTTAATTCATGAAAACTCATTAATACATGCCCACAATGGTCCACTCAAGCGTCAAATGGTCTAATCCCAACATAAGGACCTCACAATTAAAAGCCATAGCAAATAGGCACTTTTAACATATGGAATGCAACTTTTGCATTTTACGCGCTTAAGTCCTTTTATCAAAATTAGGCACACAAACGATCAAATTTTTATACGAAACTTTCACACTTATTAATTCACATATTATAAGCACGAAAAAAATATTAAAATATTTTTCTGACTCAGATTTGTGATCCCAAAACCACTATTTTGACTAGGGTCTAAACCGGGTTGTTACAGCTCTCCCCCCTTAAGGATTTTCGTCCCCAAAAATCTTACCTTGAACAGATTCGGATATTGTTGTCTCATAGCATCTTTAAGCTCCCACGTAGCCTCTTCAACACTGTGACGATGCCATATTACTTTTACTAATGAAATTTTCTTATTTCGCAGTTCTTTAACCTCGGGAATTAAGATACGAATTGGTTCTTCTTCATAAGTCATATCAGACTGAATTTCTATTTCGGATGGAGCAATTAGATATCGAATCTGTATGTCGAAGCATCGATACATGAAATACATTGTGGATATTTTCTAGCTCAGGTCGCAATATCAATCTATATGCAACTGGCCCAAAAAGCTCTATGATTTCATACGGTCCAATGAACTTCGGACATAATTTTCCTTTTCTACCGAACCGAAGTACTTTCTTCCATAGAGATACTTTCAGAAACACTTTATCGTCGATCTTAAATTCAATATCTTTTCGGTTCAAATCTTCATATGATTTTTGATGATCGAAACTGCTTTCAGACTATCTCGGATTGTTTTTACTTTATGTTCAGTCTCTTTTATCAAATCAACCCTATGAATCCTATTCTCGCTGAGCTCAGTCCAATACAAAAGTGTTCGACATTTCTAACCATACAATGCTTCGAAAGGTGCCATTTTAATGCTTGACTGAAAACTATTATTATAAGCGAATTCAATCAATGGAAAAAACTGTTCCCATGAACCTTCAAACTCAAGAATGCAACATCTCAACATATCCTCGAGTATCTGAATAATCTGCTCGAATTGACCATCCGTCTGTGGGTGAAAAGCAATACTGAAGTACAAGTTCGTACCTAAAGCATCTTGCAGTTTCTTCCAAAACCTTGAGGTGAATCTCGGATCTCTATCTGACACAATAGACAGTGGCACCCTGTGCAATCTCACAATTTCGGAAATGTATAACTCAGCTAATTTATCAAGGGAGTAATCTGTTCGAACCGGAACAGAATAAGTTGATTTTATCAATCTATCAATTATAACCCAAATTGCAACCTTCTTTCTCGGAGATAAGGGTAAACCCAAAACAAAATCCATCGTTATTTTATCCCATTTCCACTCTGAAATCATAATCGATTGTAACAAACCGGATGGCACCTAATGTTCAGCTTTAACTTGCTAACAAATCAAACATTTTGAAACAAAGTTAGAAATATCTCTTTTCATTCCAAGCCACCAATATAGTTGTTTCAAATCATTATACATTTTCGTACTTCCCGGATGAACAGATAAAATACTAGTGTGAGCTTCGTTCAAGATCATCTGAATCAAACTCTAGATTTCTCGGAACACAAATACGATCTCAAAATCTCAGACAATCATCATTATCAATTCGATATTCAAAATCAGAATCCAAATCACACTGAGCTCGTTTTCCTATGATCTCATTATCAACCTTCTGAGCTTTGCAAATCTGTTGAATAAATAACAGTCTCACTTTCAATTTGGCTAATATCAAACTATCATCAGACAGAACTAAATCAGTATTCATCACACATAATGCAAACAATGATTTTTGACTTAAAGCATCAGCAACAACATTTTATTTCCTTTGATGATAATCAATAACAAGCTCATAGTTTTTTAAAAGTTCTAGCCATATTCTCTGTCGTAGATTCAAATCTTTCTAAGTTATCAGATATTTCAGGCTTTTATGATCTAAAAACATGTGACATTTCTCACCAAATAGATAGTGACGCCAAATCTTCAAAGCAAAGACAATCACAGCTAATTCAAGGGCGTGTGTCGGATAATTCTTTTCATGTGGCTTTAACTGTCTTGAAGTATAGGCTATAACTTTGCCTTCTTGCATCAAAACACAACCTAAACCGTTCAACGATGCATGACTATAAACCACAAAGTCTTTACCCGATTCTGGTTGTACTAACACTAGAGCTTCAGTCAATAGGGCTTTTAACTAATCAAAGATTTTCTGACATTTTTCAGACCATTTAAACTTCACATCTTTCTAAAGCAATTTCGTTAACGAAGTCGTGATCATAGAAAAGCCTTTTACAAACATCGGTAATAACCAGCAAGTCCCAGAAAACTACAGACTTCAGAAATATTTCTCAAAGGCTTCCAATCCAAAATAGCTAAAATCTTGCTCGGATCAACTTGGATACCAGATGCTGACACAACATGTCCCAGAAAACTGACTTCTCATAACCAGAATTCACATTTTCTAAATTTCACATACAACTGCTTATCACGCAAAGTCTGTAGCACTATTCTCAAATGTTCGGCATGCTCGGATTCATTACGGGAATATATCAAGATGTCATCTATAAACACAACTACAAATCGATCGAAATATTGTCTAAAGATGCGATTCATTAGGTCCACAAAAATAGCAGGTGCATTTGTTAATCCGAAAGGCATAACTAAAAACTCATAATGTCCTTATCTCGTTCGGAAAGCAGTCTTTGGCACGTCAGAGTCTTTAAATCGTAACTGATAGTAACCTGATCTCAAATCTATCTTTGAAAACATGGTAGCTCCTTTTAACTGATCAAACAAATCGCCAATTCTGGGCAGAGGATATTTGTTCTTGATAGTCACTTTATTTAACTGGCAATAATCAATACACATTCTCATCGTGCCATCTTTGTTTTTTACAAACAGAACGGGAGCACCTCAAGATGAGAAACTTGGTCTTACAAATCCTCTATCGGTCAACTCTTGCAACTGATATTTTAATTCTTTCAACTCGATCAGAGCCATTCTATATGGAGCTATTGATATTGGAGTAGTTCCCGGTACTAACTCAATACCAACCTCAACTTCTAGTATCGGAGGTAATCTTGGTAATTCTTCAGGAAACACGTCAGGAAACTCACAAACAACAGACACTAATTCAATTTTCTTTTCGATCACTTTAGTGTCGAGCACATAAGCAAAATAAGCTTCACACCCCTTTCTCACTTATTTTTGAGCTAACATCAAAGAAATCACTACCGGCAAGCCATACGAATCATTAGACTCAATTCGAATTATCTAATTATTTTGACATCTCAGATCAATCATCTTTCGTTTACAGTTCACTATTGCATCATGCGGTGTTAACCAATCCATACCTAGAATTATATCAAATTCGTCAAATGGTAACAACATCAAATCAGTCGGAAAGCAATTATCTCGAATCATCAACAGACAGTTCTTGCATAATTTATCAACCAGAACAAATCTGCCTAAGGGGTTCGATACTCTAATCACAAATTCAGTAGACTCTACAGGCAAAGTCTTACTGTATACTAAAGTCTCACGTACATAAGAATAACATGATCCAGGATCAATCAATACAACAACACTAGTATCATAGAGAGTGAAAGTACCAGTAATAACATCTAGAGACGAAGCTTCCTCGCGAGCTCGAATAGCATAAGCTCTGGCAGGTGCTCGAGCCTCAGATCTAACAGCAGTGTCTTTAGTCATTCTCTGCATGCCACTCATATTACCCATGTTTCTAGGTGGTCTACCTAGAGTTGTATTGCCACTCAGCCTCGGATTTTGCACAATCTCTTACTCTACATACCCATGACATTCATGGATAAAGTGATCTAAGGATCCACATCTAAAGAAATCTCGATCATTCAATCTAAAACTTCCCAGATGTCTTTTACCACAGTGTCTACACTCGGTTCGATCGGATTGGACATTTCCAACACTTGTAACAAAAGTAGTTGGAGCTTTGAAGCTCGAATGTGATCTAGTACGATCTCTACTCGAATGTCCCACATTAGCCTTTGAACAGCTATAATCATCTCATAATTTCATTGATGCTGACTGAAATGACTTATTCAATGATCTTTTTCACACCTCTCTAGCTTCTGAATCGGCTTTTCTTTTCTCTTTCCTGAGTTCTTTAGCTTAACATGCTTGTTCAACAAGCACAACAAACTCTTTTATTTCCCAAATCCCGACTAATAATTTGATGTCTTCATTCAAGCCATCCTCGAATCTCTTGTACATAATTGCTTCAATTGAGATACATTCTCGTGCATACTGGCTCAATCTCATGAATTCTCGCTCATATTCTATAATAGACATACGACCCTGTTTCAACTCAAGAAACTCTTTGCATTTCTGATCAATGAATCTTTGACTGATGTACTTCTTTCCAAACTCAGTCTGAAAGAACTCCCATTCGGAACTACTGATATCAACGATTTTCACCAATGGTACGCCGTATCTCTCTAAAGTGAAACGGCACATTTAAGACATTCATCAGAAGTACATGACAATTCATCAAACATTCATATTGCATTCTCGAGCCAAAACTCAGCTCTCTCAGTATCATCATCTATAGTAGCACGAAACTCTTCAGCCCCATATTTTCTAATTTTATCAACCGGAGGCTTATTCAACTGAATCGGTTAACTTGTGGCATGACAGGGACTTGTGGAGGATTAGACGGGGGTGAAGGTTGTGGAGTAGCCGGATTAGTTCTCATATACTGAGTGAACCAATCATTCATTATTTAGTAAAAGGCTTGCTTAGCCTCTCCCTCGTGGCTGCTCGAAACAAGTCTAGAATCAGATGGCACTACCACTTGAGTGTGAGTGGGTGCATTACTTTTAACATCGTCAACTACGGCTCGATCGGAATTCATTTACTATATGAAAACAAATTTTTAACTTTCAGGATTCATCACACTATCGCAGTTTATAAATATGGCATGTATAGCTAGACTCGCATAAGCTATATTAGTCCTAGAATCGACTAAATTGTAGCTCTGATACCAACCAAATGTAACACCCCTACACCGTATCTGTTGGTGGACTAGGGTTATGAGACATTACCAGACATATCAAAATATTTAATAATCAATTCACAAAAATCATCCATACATCATAGCATCATAGTCAAATATCATTTCAAAGTCCCTTTCTTAGGTCATCGAGACCTTAAAATGATTTAGGGAGGGGTCGAGACTCAACCAAGCACATACAAAATTTCTCAGAAACTTAACAAATTTTCAAAGTTACATAGGGCATACATGCTGACTTGTACCACACGGCCGGAGGCATGCTCGTGTGCCTTATCCGTGGTCGAAACTGACTTGGGTTACACGGCTAACCACACGTCCGTGTACACTTCGAAATGGCCACACACGCCTATGTGCACACAGACACCAAACACGCCAGTGTGTCTAGGCCATTCTCGAGATTGACTTTAAATTGTAGGACTACCGCAGGGGACAGACAGCCGTGTAACATAATTGTGTGTCGTACATGGCTGAGACACAGGCCCGTGTCTCTACTCGTGTGGACAAAAATAGTCTATTTCTAAAGCCAATTTGCCACCCTTAATGATCATTCCTACAAATCCAAAATCAAAGCACAATTCATGACCAAATAGCAACCAAAACCATACTCAAACATGCATTATTCAATTCACATTGTCACCAATCAATTTCATTCTTATTATCCAAACCAAAACATATCAAAATCATACCATTTCCATAACTAATTCACATAACTAACTTACCAAATTGACTATTTCTCACTAGGCTATTTATGCACATCAACACATACTATTTCTTAACTCAACTTGTATACCAAAAACCATACCAAATAACAACTTTAATCTAGCCATATCACATGGCATGATATACACTTCAAAAATCATATTGAAATACTTCTAGCTTATACATGCCATACTTCAATATTCACATTTTCAAAAGGTACCAAAATAGAGTTCGATAGTGTGGTGATGATCCTCAACGATTCCTTAGCTCCCAATAGCTCCGATATCTACAAAACAAGTGTAAACACACACAAAGTAAGCTTTCAAAAGCTTAGTAAGCCATATACAAATAAACTTATCTCATAACACATTTCTAAACCAATTTATTCATATAGCACATGGCAAAATACAATCACATATTAATATGTCTCATATAGCTTATTTGATCATAATTCACTTACATAGAACACATTTCATTCTCATAATAATTCATACATATATCATATGTCCACAAATGTACATATACTTACCTTTCCTTCTCAAACATGATATACATTTCAAACGTACCTGAATTGGATACACATTCACATAGTCATTTGTTTCTTGGAATGCCCGTTGAATAGTACAGAATCAAATAGGATACTTGAATAGCTCGAAAAGCTCATACAATGCCAACATCCTAGATGTGGTCTTACATGTAATCAAATATCGATGCCATTGTCCCAAATAGGGTCGTACACGAAATCAAATACGTTGCCGATGTCTCAGACATGGTCTTACACGTAAATTTCAAATTGATGCCAATGTCCCAGACTTGTCTTACACAAAATCATACATCGGAATCCTATGTCATGACATATGTATCCTAGCTTTTCCTATCGTTCATACAGGACTTTTTGGATGTCGTTACATTATCAAAACTTTCTCGGATTTCTCATTTTCAACTCAAATATCCATTCATCATTATTCATTAACATATAAGCAATAATAATTCAATTCAAATACATTTATTTGTATATCGACTTACCTCATAAAGGAATGAACGGAAACGAACGGCTATTCAACTACTTTCGACTTTCCCCGATCTAATTCCGTTTTCTTTGGTTATTGATCTATACACATTGAAATTTAACTCTTTTATTCAAAAAATCATTCAATTCAATCCCTATGCACATATTTAAGGCATTTTACAAATTAGCCCTTACAGTTTGACTTTCTAACACTTTAGTCCCTAATTCATAAAATCACAAAATACACATAATTTCATATTACACATGCTAGGATGAATTTTCCTCTAGACCATATAAGCCCATATATTTCATTTATTTCACATTTTAGTCCCTCAAAATCTCTTTTTCATAATTTAGCCCAAATTACTCAAATTCATCAAATTTTCAAATACAAAACATATTAATCTAACACATGTCTTTCATTTTTCATCAACTAACATCACAAAACTCACAATTTCATCAATGGCTCAACTCAAAATCTTCATCAATTTCTTAAATTGAGACATGGGCTTGATAAAACACTTGACAACGATTACGAAAACATAGAAATTTTCAAAAACCGATAAAAAACACATACCTAATAAGCCACACAAGTGCCAAATTCATGAAAGCTTTCCAAACCCTTATTTCTTTTCTTAGTTTCAATAAAAAAGGATGAATAAAGATGAACATTTGGTTTTGTTTTATTAATATTAACATAAATATCAATTTTCAATTTTAACCTTAATGTTAATTCATGAAAACTCATTAATACATGCCCATAATGGTCCACTCAAGCTTAAAATGGCCTATTCACAACATAAGGACCTCAGAATTAAAATGCCATAGCAAATAGGCACTTTTAACATATAGAATGCAACTTCTGCATTTTACGCGATTAAGTCCTTTTATCAAAATTAGGCACATGAACGATCAATTTTTTATATGAAACTTTCACACTTATTAATTCACATATTATAAGCACAGAAAATAATATTAAAATATTTTTCTGACTCAGATTTGTGGTCCAAAAATCACTTGTAATATCCTGATTTTGGGCCTAGTCGGAATAGTGGTTCCGTGACCACAAAATTCGAGATAGAAATAATTATTTTATGATTATTTTGAGGTCTATGATATGATTTCATGATTGTGTGAAAATTTTGTGAAGAAATTTTATGCATAAAGTGCTTAAATTGAAATTAGGGACTAAATCGAATAATTTGCAAAACTTGCATTCTAGAAGTTTCTAGTATGAAATTGTTTTGAAATATTAATTAGGAGGTCTTAAATAGAAATTTTACCAATTTCTAAGTCTATGGACAAAAATTGGACATGGATGGAATTTTTGGAAAGTTTAGTAGTAAGGGCATTTTGGTCATTTAGGGGTAAAATGAATTAAAATACAAAATTAAAAGCCAATTTTGCTCATCTTCAACCCCATGGCCGAATTTAGCAAGGAGAAACCATGGCTAGGGTTTTCAAGCTTCCAAGCTCGATTGTAAGTCCGTCCTAGCCTCGTTTTAATGATTTTACGTTTTTGGAGTCCCTAGCTCGATTTAGCTTATACTAGCAATAATTTAACCTAGGGTTTATATTTGGAAAAATACCCATAGGTGAAATTTGTGTATTTTAGTGTTTTATTATAGAATATTAGGTTTTAAATTATGTTAGACAACTTGTGCTACTCGGTTTTAAGTGAAAACGAGCAAAAGGGCTTAATCGGTAAAAATACCTAATAGTCATAAGTACATGTTAGAGTGAGAATTTGATGTTGCCATAGAAGGGAAAAATGATCAGCATGTCATAAAACATAAGAAAATAGGCTGAAGTTTAATTTACGAGCTTTGGGGCAAAAATGTAAATATGCAAAAGTTTAGGGGCAAAATTGTAATTTTTGAAAAATATGATTTTGGGTCAATTTGAATAATGTGAGTCCTAATTAGACTATATTTTAAATGATAGAGCAAGGAAAACTGAAATTCGGGCTAAAATAGGGAAAATACCAAGTTGTGGACGAAATGGTAAAAGTAGCCATTTTCGCATACGAGGTAAGTTCATGTGTAAATAATGTAGTATAATTGTTATTTTTAAGTTATTGATGTTAATTATATGATATGATGATTTTTATCATGAAATATATGCTTTGTGGTTATTTTCGAATAAAATGCAAATGATGTTTTATGTTTGCTTATATGGTTATGTTACTTGCTATTTGCATGTGAGCTTACTAAGCATTTATGCTTACTTCCTCCTTTTCATTCCTTGTAGTTTTGACAAGCCAACTCGGAAATCGGGAACGGTCGGAGGCTCGCTCACACTATCCATATACCATCTTGGCATAATGGCTTGTATATTTTGAGTATGGCATGTATAGCATTATAATCATTTTGTATATATGGTCTTATGATATGGTTATTGAGTGGTATGGAAATGCTTGGTAATGATTAGCCATTGGAATGGCTAATCATGATCATATTTGGTGTTATGTATGTCAAATTACTAGCTAATCCATGGAAACCATGAAATAGGTAAAATTTACCATAAAATAGATTAAGACAGCAGCAGTGACGTAAGTTTGAAAAATCATTAAAAATAGTAGAGATATAATTAGATGATGAATAAAATATGAAATTAAATAATTATGAGTCTATTTTCATATGAATGAAACAAAACAGGTATATGAGTTATATTTTATGAGATGTTTAAATTTTTGTGAAACAGGGCCAGAGCGATTTCTGGATCCCCTGTTCTGACTTTGGAAATTCACCATAAATTTTACAAAGATAATTATAAGTCATGCTTTATATGTACAGATTCCTTATTGAGTCTAGTTTTATTAGAGATAAACGGAATAGTCATTGAAGCTCTGTACAGGGAGATATCTGATTCGTAATACACATATGTCAGAGTAGTTAAACCCTGAAACAGGGGAGAATTTAACTAATAAACTGTACTAATTGGCCTGACCAAAAATTCTAGAAAAACATTAGTAGATAGAAATATGAATCTAGTTTCAGGAAAAATTTACAGAATTGGATTTTGAGTTTCGTAACTCGAGATATAATTTTTAAAGCGACTGTGATGCAGTTACCCAGCTTGTCTGGAAATTTTAAAATGAATTGTACGAGCTGTTTAATTAATGAATTAAGTCCGTTAACACCTCGTGTTCGACTCTGGAAACGGTCTCGGGTACGGGGCATTACATTTAGTGGTATCAGAGCAGGTTTAGTCAGTTCTCGGACTAACCTAGCATGTGTAAAAGTTTAGCTGTACATGCCACTGATCTGTGATAGTGTGATGTCTTCCGACGCGTATGAGTACCGTCTTATTTCGACAGGGTACTCTCCAACCGAGCTGCGCTGACCATGTTTAATGTTATGCGAAGGTATTTGAGTAAAGTTATGATTATGATAAGTCTCGATTCAGAAAAGTATGAATAAAAGTTTATGATACATATGTGATAATATGTGAGATGAAAGTTCATGTTGTGATAAATATCCATATTTGCTTAATGCTCATACGATGTAGTGTATGTGGCTTACTTGATAAGATGAACGGAATAAATAGAAAGTAGTAGAGGTATGAATAAAGGTCATAATATCATGATGCGAATGAAAATGTCCTTGTCTTGATTGAACGTTGAATGTTGATGAATGTTAATGATATACAAATTTTTTATGAGATAAAGGTTATAATGAAATGAACTTATCTATGTTAAATTATTGAACTGAATTATATGATTGTAATGATATGTACATGATGATGCACGAAATGAAAGTTGTGATTGTGATGCAAATATCTATGTTTGTTTGGCCTTATATAATGTCATGAGCATGAATTAATTTAATTAAATGAATGGATAAGTAAAGCTGTCTAGAAAACATAGAATGTATGCATAAGTATATTGTCTAAATGGGACAATAGGAAAATTGGTGTAAGCCAACATGAATGAATGACATGATTTTGATGATGTTACTATGATGATGGAAGTTATGTCATATGTGTATGTATAAGAAAGTCGAGTCAGAGGTCCTACAACCCCTCCCTGTAACACCCCGTACCCGAGACCGTTTCCGGAGTCGAACACGAGGTGTTAACGGACTTAATTCATTAAATAAACAGCTCATACAATTCATTTTAAAAATTTCTAGACAAGCTGGCTAACTGCATCATAGTCGCTTTAAAAATCATATCTCGAGTTACGAAACTCGAAATCCAATTCCGTAAATTTTTCCTGAAACTAGACTCATATATATATCTACTAATTTTTTCTAGAATTTTGGTTGGGCCAATTAGTACAGTTTATTAGTTAAAGTCTCCCTGTTTTAGGGTTCAACTACTCTGACCTCAGTGTATTATGAATCAGATATCTCCTGTACAGAGCTTCAATGACTATGCCGTTTATCTCTAATAAAACTAGACTCAATAAGGAATCTGTACATATAAAGCATGACTTCTAATTATCTTTGTAAAATTTATGGTGAATTTCCAAAGTCAGAACAGGGATCCAGAAATCTCTCTGGCCCTGTTTCACAAAAATTTAAACATCTCATAAAATATAGCTCATATACCTATTTCGCTTATTCCATATGAAAATAGACTCATCAAGCTTCGATTCCATAACTTATTCATTATTTAATTCCATTTATACTATTTTTAGTGATTTTTAAACTCACGTCACTGCTGCTGTCTGAATCTATTTTATGGTAAATTTTACCTATTTCATGGTTTCCATGGATTAGCTAGCAATTTGACATACATAATACCAAATATGATCATGATTAGCCATTCCAATGGCTAATCATTACCAAGCATTTCTATTTCCATACCACTCAATAACCATATCATAAGACCATATATACAAAATGATTATAATGCTATACATGCCATACTCAAAATATACAAGCCATTATGCCAAGATGGTATACGGATAGTGTGAGCGTGCCTCCGACCGCTTCCGATTTCCGAGCTGGCTTGTCAACACTACAAGGAATGAAAAGGAGGAGTAAGCATAAATGCTTAGTAAGCTCACATGCAAATAGCAAGTAACATAACCATATAAGCAAACATAAAACATCATTTGCATAATCATCACCAAGACATTCATATCACCTTTTCATTTATCATCTTACCATATTGTTGTTATATCGAGTTTTCAACCCGAGGGTTAAGTACATACCTGTTCAAATTATCCATTTCACAACACTTACCAATACGTCCCTTTCATCTTGAGTATTCCTCCATTTGAGTAGAACTTTACCCGTTGAACACATGAATATAATTCGGATACATGGAAAGTTTGCACATAAGTGCCACATATGTAGCCAAGCTACCATGTAACCCGCCCATAAGTGAACTCGGACTCAACTCAACGAGCTCGGCGTTCGATCCATAAGTGAACTCGGACTCAACTCAACGAGTTCGGATGCCTAGTTACATCTCACGAACTCGGACTCAACTCAACGAGTTCGGACGCTCGCATCCATAAGTGAACTCAGACTCAACTCAACGAGTTCGGATGCCCAAATATCCCAGTGACATGTCACTTGTATCCTAATCCATTCCTAAGGTTCAACGGGACCTTTTTCCCAATCATGTGTCTCAACCATCTTCTACGGAATGCCGATACCGATACTCGGTAGTATTTCATATTTTCCAAGTATATCACATAATTTGACATATTATCAAACAATTATCACAAGTATAATATTTCATAATAATTATCATATCATTTAAAAAACATTAAAACATTTAAAATAATAACTATGTTACCAACATTTACATATGAACTTACCTCGTATGCGAAAATGGCTATTTTTACCATTTCGTCCACAACTTGGTATTTTCCCCATTTTAGCCCAATTTCAGTTTTCCTTGCTCTATCATTTAAAATATAGTCTAATTAGGACTCACATTATTCAAATTGACCCAAAATCATATTTTGGAAAAATTACAATTTTGCCCCTAAACTTTTGCATATTTACACTTTTGCCCCAAAGCTCGTAAATTAAAATTCAGCCTATTTTCTTATGTTTTATGACATGCTGATCATTTTTCCTTCTATGGCAACATCAAATTCTCACTCTAACATGTACTTATGACTATTAGGTATTTTTACCGATTAAGCCCTTTTGCTCGTTTTCACTTAAAACCGAGTAGCACAAGTTGTCTAACATAATTTAAAACCTCATATTCTATCATAAAACACCAAAATACACAAATTTCACCTATGGGTATTTTTCCAAATATAAACCCTAGGTTAAATTATTGCTAGCATAAGCTAAATCGAGCTAGGGACTCCAAAAACGTAAAAATCATTAAAAACGAGGCTAGAACGAACTTACAATCGAGCTTGGAAGCTTGAAAACCCTAGCCATGGTTTCTCCTTGCTATATTCGGCCATGGGGTTGAAGATGAGCAAAATTGGCTTTTAATTTTGTATTTTAATTCATTTTACCCCTAAATGACCAAAATGCCCTTACTACTAAACTTTCCAAAATTCCATCCATGTCCAATTTTGTCCATAGACTTAGAAATTGGTAAAATTACTCTTTAAGGACCTCTAATTAATAATCTAATTCAATTTTATGCAAAATACTTCTAGAACACAAGTTTTGCAATTTATTCAATTTAGTCCCAAATTTCAAATTAAGCACTTTATGCATAAAATTTCTTCACGAAATTTTCACACAATCATGCAATCATATCATAGACCTTAAAATAATCATAAAATAATTATTTATATCTCGGATTTTGTGGTCACGAAACCACTATTTCGACTAGGCCCAAAATCGGGATATTACAACTCTCCCCTTCGTGGATTTTCGTCCCGAAAATCTTACCGAAAAAGTGGTCTTCACTTTTAATCTCATATTTGGTGTCAAGAACTTGCACTTAGACTGTACCTCCAATACATCTCTTCAATTTCTCATATGATCTAAAAGCTTACAGTCTCAACTCTCAACTGTTCTTAAATTTTCAACCCTTCTCAATTTCCCATGATATCATGACATAAAACCTGGATCTCAACTTGATTTAATGGAGACCGTAATTCCAAGAAATCCGACAATTAAAGAGACCTGAAATTCCATGAATCTGATGAGTAGGAATTCATTCAATACAGATGTGATTTATAGATCTCGCCAAACATTTAACAATAGGATACATCCCATTTTCCTTTTTCCGCCATAGAAATAATTCTGATATGGCCTCAAGAATAATCCTTCTCATTTCCATCCCAATATCAACATTGACAAGGATAATTTTGATAGATCCCAATGCTCGGCTTTAACCCTTTAACAACTCCGATTTTATGTAACATCGATGCTCTAAACTATCACATTACCTCACTGTCTTGAAACACATCACAATTCATACAACAATACATTACTGAAAGTCAAGAAGTCATTGCTCAATGTAGACTAGTCTAGTTCAGACGCTTCGGTTACCAATATTCTCATCTATCCGAACTCTGTCAACATGTAATAAACTTTTCAGCTTTCACAAGATGGAAACCTTATCATTCGTAGTGACTTAAACTAATATTCAACTCTTTCTATTAAATATAGACTTCTCGTTCAAACTATTTACTCTTTGATCTGCACAAAATGAAATTCTATTATCAAACTTGGGAAAATAATCCGACATAATTGTCACATGAAATCTTTCAAATAAATAATTTACCATACCGACTAAAACTCGCGCTTTTATCACCTATGCCTTTCTCGATGTCAAATCCTTACGAAATTAGAAAAATCCCAATACTAAAATCACCACATTACCAAGATCAAATTAAAAGTATAGTCATATTTGACATGATTATCACGAGTGAAGAACGATTGAACATGAGTCGAATTGACAAATTATGGAACAAAGATAACAAGAAAACCGAATAAAGAAATCCAAGATAGAGAAACCGGAATAAAGAAATCCGAATAAAGAGATCCAGGATAAAGAAACCCAAGATACGATACTATGCCGAGAATCGAAAACCAAATTCATAGAGAAAATACAGAATACCCCGATAATTCTTCAAAGAAAGAAAGTCCAAAAGAAAACATCATTTAATCCCAATGAAATCAAATATAACAAGATCAATATATCTTCCCATACATATATATCGATGAAGCATCAAGTAGAAGAAAAGAATCATAATATCATATGAATTCTCTCATCAATTCTTATCGATTTAAATGAAATAGAATACCCGATGAAATAGAGCAATATAAATTATAAACCAATCAGACTACCAATGCTTTCATCCAACACCAAATTAGAAGACATTCCCATATAACAAGAATTTCTTCGAAGATCAATAGCCATAGAAATATTTTCGAGAACGGGTGAACACATAGAACATCTCAAAAGAGATCGCTAAATCTGTCGGTCATAATCTGTCACACTCAGATAATTCACATTTGAAATATCATTTCCCCAACTAGTTTTGCCGTCACAAATTTTATATTAAACCATTCACTAAAAAGGCCAATTCGAATAAATTTCGATTTACACTTTTCTCGACCTTGCACTTGAGTAATTCGATTTACCAAGGAGAATTCCTTTTCTAACTAGGACAAAGGCATAACTCCAATAATTTTTACGTCAATCCGATACTTTTCGGCTCGACTTTACTTATCAGCTCATTTTCAATCTCGGATCATACTTATAATTATTCTATCTTTGAACTCTTTGGGTTCTCAACCAAAAACTTATTCAATACAAATCTCATGAAATTCCATTATAAGTACCACTTTGGTAAGGGGAGGGTTGTAGGACCTCGACTCGACTTTCTTATACATACACATATGACACAACTTCCATCATCATAGTAACATCATCAAAATCATGTCATTCATTCATGTTGGCTTACACCAATTTTCCTATTGTCCCATTTAGACAATATACTTATGCATACATTCTATGTTTTCTAGACACTTTACTTATCCATTCAATTAATTAAATTAATTCATGCTCATGACATTATATAAGGCCAAATAAACATAGATATTTGCATCACAATCACAACTTTCATTTCGTGCATCATCATGTACATATCATTACAATCATATAATTCAGTCCAACAATTTAACATAGATAAGTTCATTTCATTATAATCCTTTACCTCATAAAAATTATATACCATTAACATTCATCAACATTCGACATCCAATCAAGACAAGGACATTTTCATTCAGTATCATAATATTATGACCTTTATTCATACCTCTACTACTTTCTATTTATTCCGTTCATCTTATCAAGTAAGCCACATGCACTACATCATATGAGCATTAAGCAAATATGAATATTTATCACAACATGAACTTTCATCTCACATATTATCACATATGTATCATAAACCTTTATTCATACTTTTCTGAACCGAGACTTATCATAATCATAATTTTACTCAAATACCTTTACTTAACATTGAACATGGTTGGCGCAGCTCGGTTGGAGAGTACCTGCCTAAATAAGACGGTACTTATACGCGTCGGAAGACATCACACTATCACGATCGCTGGCATGTATAGCTAAACTTTTACACATGCTAGGTTAGTCCGAGAACCGACTAAACCTGCTCTGATACCACTAAATGTAACACCCCGTACCCGAGACCGTTTCCGGAGTCGAACACGAGGTGTTAACGGACTTAATTCATTAATTAAACAGCTCATACAATTCATTTTAAAAATTTCTAGACAAGCTGGCTAACTGCATCATAGTCGCTTTAAAAATCATATCTCGAGTTACGAAACTCGAAATCCAATTCCGTAAATTTTTCCTGAAACTAGACTCATATATATATCTACTAATTTTTTTCTAGAATTTTTGGTTGGGCCAATTAGTACAGTTTATTAGTTAAAGTCTCCCCTGTTTTAGGGTTCAACTACTCTGACCTCAGTGTATTATGAATCAGATATCTCCCTGTACAGAGCTTCAATGACTATGCCGTTTATCTCTAATAAAACTAGACTCAATAAGGAATCTGTACATATAAAGCATGACTTCTAATTATCTTTGTAAAATTTATGGTGAATTTCCAAAGTCAGAACAGGGGATCCAGAAATCTCTCTGGCCCTGTTTCACAAAAATTTAAACATCTCATAAAATATAGCTCATATACCTATTTCGCTTATTCCATATGAAAATAGACTCATCAAGCTTCGATTCCATAACTTATTCATTATTTAATTCCATTTCTACTATTTTTAGTGATTTTTTTAAACTCACGTCACTGCTGCTGTCTGAATCTATTTTATGGTAAATTTTACCTATTTCATGGTTTCCATGGATTAGCTAGCAATTTGACATACATAATACCAAATATGATCATGATTAGCCATTCCAATGGCTAATCATTACCAAGCATTTCTATTTCCATACCACTCAATAACCATATCATAAGACCATATATACAAAATGATTATAATGCTATACATGCCATACTCAAAATATACAAGCCATTATGCCAAGATGGTATACGGATAGTGTGAGCGTGCCTCCGACCGTTTCCGATTTCCGAGCTGGCTTGTCAACACTACAAGGAATGAAAAGGAGGGAGTAAGCATAAATGCTTAGTAAGCTCACATGCAAATAGCAAGTAACATAACCATATAAGCAAACATAAAACATCATTTGCATAATCATCACCAAGACATTCATATCACCTTTTCATTTATCATCTTACCATATTGTTGTTATATCGAGTTTTCAACCCGAGGGTTAAGTACATACCTGTTCAAATTATCCATTTCACAACACTTACCAATACGTCCCTTTCATCTTGAGTATTCCTCCATTTGAGTAGAACTTTACCCGTTGAACACATCGGAATATAATTCGGATACATGGAAAGTTTGCACATAAGTGCCACATATGTAGCCAAGCTACCATGTAACCCGCCCATAAGTGAACTCGGACTCAACTCAACGAGCTCGAGCGTTCAGATCCATAAGTGAACTCGGACTCAACTCAACGAGTTCGGATGCCTAGTTACATCTCACGAACTCGGACTCAACTCAACGAGTTCGGACGCTCAGATCCATAAGTGAACTCGGACTCAACTCAACGAGTTCGGATGCCCAAATATCCCGTGACATGTCACTTGTATCCTAATCCATTCCTAAGGTTCAACGGACCTTTTTCCCAATCATGTGTCTCAACCATCTTCTACGGAATGCCGATATCGATACTCGGTAGTATTTCATATTTTCCAAGTATATCACATAATTTGACATATTATCAAACAATTATCACAAGTATAATATTTCATAATAATTATCATATCATTTAAAAAACATTAAAACATTTAAAATAATAACTATGTTACCAACATTTACATATGAACTTACCTCGTATGCTAAAATGGCTATTTTACCATTTCGTCCACAACTTGGTATTTTCCCCATTTTAGCCCAATTTCAGTTTTCCTTGCTCTATCATTTAAAATATAGTCTAATTAGGACTCACATTATTCAAATTGACCCAAAATCATATTTTGGAAAAATTACAATTTTGCCCCTAAACTTTTGCATATTTACACTTTTGCCCCAAAGCTCGTAAATTAAAATTCAGCCTATTTTCTTATGTTTTATGACATGCTGATCATTTTTCCTTCTATGGCAACATCAAATTCTCACTCTAACATGTACTTATGACTATTAGGTATTTTTACCGATTAAGCCCTTTTGCTCGTTTTCACTTAAAACCGAGTAGCACAAGTTGTCTAACATAATTTAAAACCTCATATTCTATCATAAAACACCAAAATACACAAATTTCACCTATGGGTATTTTTCCAAATATAAACCCTAGGTTAAATTATTGCTAGCATAAGCTAAATCGAGCTCTAGGGACTCCAAAAACGTAAAAATCATTAAAACGAGGCTAGAACGAACTTACAATCGAGCTTGGAAGCTTGAAAACCCTAGCCATGGTTTCTCCTTGCTATATTCGGCCATGGGGTTGAAGATGAGCAAAATTGGCTTTTAATTTTGTATTTTAATTCATTTTACCCTAAATGACCAAAATGCCCTTACTACTAAACTTTCCAAAATTCCATCCATGTCCAATTTTTGTCCATAGACTTAGAAATTGGTAAAATTACTCTTTAAGGACCTCTAATTAATAATCTAATTCAATTTTATGCAAAATACTTCTAGAACACAAGTTTTGCAATTTATTCAATTTAGTCCCAAATTTCAAATTAAGCACTTTATGCATAAAATTTCTTCACGAAATTTTCACACAATCATGCAATCATATCATAGACCTTAAAATAATCATAAAATAATTATTTATATCTCGGATTTTGTGGTCACGAAACCACTATTTCGACTAGGCCCAAAATCAGGATATTACAACTCTCCCCCCTTCAGGGATTTTCGTCCCAGAAAATCTTACCGAAAAGTGGTCTTCACTTTTAATCTCATATTTGGTGTCAAGAACTTGCACTTAGACTGTACCTCCAATACATCTCTTCAATTTCTCATATGATCTAAAAGCTTACAGTCTCAACTCTCAACTGTTCTTAAATTTTCAACCCTTCTCAATTTCCCATGATATCATGACATAAAACACGGATCTCAACTTGATTTAATGGAGACCGAATTCCAAGAAATCCGACAATTAAAGAGACACGAAATTCCATGAATCGATGAGTAGGAATTCATTCAATACTGAGATGTGATTTATAGATCTCGCCAAACATTTAACAATAGGATACATCCCATTTTCCTTTTCCGCCATAGAAATAATTCGATATGGCCTCAAGAATAATCCTTCTCATTTCCATCCCAATATCAACATTGACAAGGATAATTTTGATAGATCCCAATGCTCGGCTTTAACCCTTTAACAACTCCGATTTTATGTAACATCGATGCTCTAAACTATCACATTACCTCACCGTCTTGAAACACATCACAATTCATACAACAATACATTCTTGAAAGTCAAGAAGTCATTGCTCAATGTAGACTAGTCTAGTTCAGACGCTTGGTTACCAATATTCTCATCTATCCGAACTCGTCAACATGTAATAAACTTTTCAGCTTTCACAAGATGGAAACCTTATCATTCGTAGTGACTTAAACTAATATTCAACTCTTTCTATTAAATATAGACTTCTCGTTCAAACTATTTACTCTTTGATCTGTACAAAATGAAATTCTATTATCAAACTTGGGAAAAATAATCCGACATAATTGTCACATGAAATCTTTCAAATAAATAATTTACCATACCGACTAAAACTCGCGCTTTTATCACCTATGCCTTTTCTCGATGTCAAATCCTACACGTAAATTAGAAAAATCCCAATACTAAAATCACCACATTACCAAGATCAAATTAAAAGTATAGTCATATTTGACATGATTATCACGAAATGAAGAACGACTTGAACATGAGTCGAATTGACAAATTATGGAACAAAGATAACAAGAAAACCGAATAAAGAAATCCAAGATAGAGAAACCGGAATAAAGAAATCCGAATAAAGAGATCCAGGATAAAGAAACCCAAGATACGATACTATGCCGAGAATCGAAAACCAAATTCATAGAGAAAATACAGAATACCACGATAATTCTTCAAAGAAAGAAAGTCCAAAAGAAAACATCATTTAATCCCATGAAATCAAATATAACAAGATCAATATATCTTCCCATACATATATATCGATGAAGCATCAAGTAGAAGAAAGCAGAATCATAATATCATATGAATTCTCTCATCAATTCTTATCGATTTAAATGAAATAGAATACCCGATGAAATAGAGCAATATAAATTATAAACCGATCAGACTACCAATGCTTTCATCCAACACCAAATTAGAAGACATTCCCATATAACAAGAATTTCTTGAAGATCAATAGCCATAGAAATATTTCGAGAACGGGTGAACACATAGAACATCTCAAAAGAGATCGCTAAATCTGTCCGGTCATAATCTGTCACACTCGGATAATTCACATTTGAAATATCATTTCCCCAACTAGTTTTGCCGTCACAAATTTTATATTAAACCATTCACTAAAAAGGCCAATTCGAATAAATTTCGATTTACACTTTTCTCGACCTTGCACTTGAGTAATTCGATTTACCAAGGAGAATTCCTTTTCTAACTAGGACAAGGCATAACTCCAATAATTTTACGTCAATCCGATACTTTTCGGCTCGACTTTACTTATCAGCTCATTTTCAATCTCGGATCATACTTATAATTATTCTATCAACGAACTCTTTGGGTTCTCAACCAAAAACTTATTCAATACAAATCTCATGAAATTCCATTATAAGTACCACTTTGGTAAGGGGAGGTTGTAGGACCTCCGACTCGACTTTCTTATACATACACATATGACACAACTTCCATCATCATAGTAACATCATCAAAATCATGTCATTCATTCATGTTGGCTTACACCAATTTTCCTATTGTCCCATTTAGACAATATACTTATGCATACATTCTATGTTTTCTAGATGCTTTACTTATCCATTCAATTAATTAAATTAATTCATGCTCATGACATTATATAAGGCCAAATAAACATAGATATTTGCATCACAATCACAACTTTCATTTCGTGCATCATCATGTACATATCATTACAATCATATAATTCAGTCCAACAATTTAACATAGATAAGTTCATTTCATTATAATCCTTTACCTCATAAAAATTATATACCATTAACATTCATCAACATTCGACATCCAATCAAGACAAGGACATTTTCATTCAGATCATAATATTATGACCTTTATTCATACCTCTACTACTTTCTATTTATTCCGTTCATCTTATCAAGTAAGCCACATGCACTACATCATATGAGCATTAAGCAAATATGAATATTTATCACAACATGAACTTTCATCTCACATATTATCACATATGTATCATAAACCTTTATTCATACTTTTCTGAACCGAGACTTATCATAATCATAATTTTACTCAAATACCTTTACTTAACATTGAACATGGTTGGCGCATTTCGGTTGGAGAGTACCTGTCTAAATAAGACGGTACTTATACGCGTCGGAAGACATCACACTATCACAGATCAGTGGCATGTATAGCTAAACTTTTACACATGCTAGGTTAGTCCGAGAACCGACTAAACCTGCTCGATACCACTAAATGTAACACCCGCACCGAGACCGTTTCCGGAGTCGAACACGAGGTGTTAACGGACTTAATTCATTAATTAAACAGCTCATACAATTCATTTTAAAAATTTCTAGACAAGCTGGCTAACTGCATCATAGTCGCTTTAAAAATCATATCTCGAGTTACGAAACTCGAAATCCAATTCCGTAAATTTTTCCTGAAACTAGACTCATATATATATCTACTAATTTTTTTCTAGAATTTTTGGTTGGGCCAATTAGTACAGTTTATTAGTTAAAGTCTCCCCTGTTTTAGGGTTCAACTACTCTGACCTCAGTGTATTATGAATCAGATATCTCCCTGTACAGAGCTTCAATGACTATGCCGTTTATCTCTAATAAAACTAGACTCAATAAGGAATCTGTACATATAAAGCATGACTTCTAATTATCTTTGTAAAATTTATGGTGAATTTCCAAAGTCAGAACAGGGGATCCAGAAATCTCTCTGGCCCTGTTTCACAAAAATTTAAACATCTCATAAAATATAGCTCATATACCTATTTCGCTTATTCCATATGAAAATAGACTCATCAAGCTTCGATTCCATAACTTATTCATTATTTAATTCCATTTCTACTATTTTTAGTGATTTTTTAAACTCACGTCACTGCTGCTGTCTGAATCTATTTTATGGTAAATTTTACCTATTTCATGGTTTCCATGGATTAGCTAGCAATTTGACATACATAATACCAAATATGATCATGATTAGCCATTCCAATGGCTAATCATTACCAAGCATTTCTATTTCCATACCACTCAATAACCATATCATAAGACCATATATACAAAATGATTATAATGCTATACATGCCATACTCAAAATATACAAGCCATTATGCCAAGATGGTATACGGATAGTGTGAGCGTGCCTCCGACCGCTTCCGATTTCCGAGCTGGCTTGTCAACACTACAAGGAATGAAAAGGAGGAGTAAGCATAAATGCTTAGTAAGCTCACATGCAAATAGCAAGTAACATAACCATATAAGCAAACATAAAACATCATTTGCATAATCATCACCAAGACATTCATATCACCTTTTCATTTATCATCTTACCATATTGTTGTTATATCGAGTTTTCAACCCGAGGGTTAAGTACATACCTGTTCAAATTATCCATTTCACAACACTTACCAATACGTCCCTTTCATCTTGAGTATTCCTCCATTTGAGTAGAACTTTACCCGTTGAACACATCGGAATATAATTCGGATACATGGAAAGTTTGCACATAAGTGCCACATATGTAGCCAAGCTACCATGTAACCCGCCCATAAGTGAACTCGGACTCAACTCAACGAGCTCGGGCGTCAGATCCATAAGTGAACTCGGACTCAACTCAACGAGTTCGGATGCCTAGTTACATCTCACGAACTCGGACTCAACTCAACGAGTTCGGACGCTCGCATCCATAAGTGAACTCGGACTCAACTCAACGAGTTCGGATGCCCAAATATCCCAAGTGACATGTCACTTGTATCCTAATCCATTCCTAAGGTTCAACGGACCTTTTCCCAATCATGTGTCTCAACCATCTTCTACGGAATGCCGATACCGATACTCGGTAGTATTTCATATTTTCCAAGTATATCACATAATTTGACATATTATCAAACAATTATCACAAGTATAATATTTCATAATAATTATCATATCATTTAAAAAACATTAAAACATTTAAAATAATAACTATGTTACCAACATTTACATATGAACTTACCTCGTATGCGAAAATGGCTATTTTTACCATTTAAGTCCACAACTTGGTATTTTCCCCATTTTAGCCGAATTTCAGTTTTCCTTGCTCTATCATTTAAAATATAGTCTAATTAGGACTCACATTATTCAAATTGACCCAAAATCATATTTTGGAAAAATTACAATTTTGCCCTAAACTTTTGCATATTTACACTTTTGCCCCAAAGCTCGTAAATTAAAATTCAGCCTATTTTCTTATGTTTTATGACATGCTGATCATTTTTCCTTCTATGGCAACATCAAATTCTCACTCTAACATGTACTTATGACTATTAGGTATTTTTACCGATTAAGCCCTTTGCTCGTTTTCACTTAAAACCGAGTAGCACAAGTTGTCTAACATAATTTAAAACCTCATATTCTATCATAAAACACCAAAATACACAAATTTCACCTATGGGTATTTTTCCAAATATAAACCCTAGGTTAAATTATTGCTAGCATAAGCTAAATCGAGCTAGGGACTCCAAAACGTAAAAATCATTAAAACGAGGCTAGAACGAACTTACAATCGAGCTTGGAAGCTTGAAAACCCTAGCCATGGTTTCTCCTTGCTATATTCGGCCATGGGGTTGAAGATGAGCAAAATTGGCTTTTAATTTTGTATTTTAATTCATTTTACCCTAAATGACCAAAATGCCCTTACTACTAAACTTTCCAAAATTCCATCCATGTCCAATTTTGTCCATAGACTTAGAAATTGGTAAAATTACTCTTTAAGGACCTCTAATTAATAATCTAATTCAATTTTATGCAAAATACTTCTAGAACACAAGTTTTGCAATTTATTCAATTTAGTCCCAAATTTCAAATTAAGCACTTTATGCATAAAATTTCTTCACGAAATTTTCACACAATCATGCAATCATATCATAGACCTTAAAATAATCATAAAATAATTATTTATATCTCGGATTTTGTGGTCACGAAACCACTATTTCGACTAGGCCCAAAATCAGGATATTACACTCCCCCTTATCGAAGTGGTACTTATAATGGAATTTCATGAGATTTGTATTGAATAAGTTTTCGGTTGAGAACCCAGAGAGTTCAGTGATAGAATAATTATAAGTATGATCAGAGATTGAAAATGAGCTGATAAGTAAAGTCGAGCCAAGAAAGTATCGGATTGATATAAAGATTATTGGAATTATGCATTGTCTCGATTAGAGAAGGAATTCTCTTTGGTAAATCGAATTACTCGGGTGCAAGGTCGAGAAAAGTGTAAATCGAAATTTATTCAGAATCGGCATTCTTTAGTGAATGATTTAATATGAAATTTGTGATGGCAGAACTAGTTTGGGAAATGATATTTGAAATGTGAATTATCCGAGTGTGACAGATTATGACCGGATGATTTAGCGATCTCTTTTGAGATGTTTTATGTGTTCACCGTTCTAAATATTTCTATGGCTATTGATCTTCTGAAGAAATTCTTGTTATATGGGAATGTCTTCTAATTTTGGTGTTGGATGAAAGCATTGGTAGTCTGACTGGTTTATAATTTATATTGCTCTATTTCATCGGGTATTCTATTTCATTTCATTCGATAAGAATTGATGAGAGAATACATATGATATTATGATTCTGTTTCTTCTACTTGATGCTTCATCTGATATATATGTATGGGAAGATATATTGATCTTGTTATATTTGATTTCAGTGGGATTAAATGATGTTTTCTTCTGGACTTTCTTTCTTTGAAGAATTATCGAGGTATTTTGTATTTTCTCTATGAGTTTGGTTTTCGATTCTCCGGCATAGTATCGTATCTTGGGTTTCTTTATTCTGGATTTCTTTATTCTGGATTTCTCTATCTTGGATTTCTTTATTCGGTTTCCTTGTTATCTTTGTTCCATAATTTGTCAATTATGACTCATGTTCGAAGTGCGTTCTTCAGCTTGTGATAATCATGTCAAATATGACTCTACTTCTAATTTGATCTTGGTAATGTGGTGATTTTAGTATTGGGGTTTTTTCTAATTTCTGTGTAAGGATTTGACATCAGTAAAGGCATAGGTGATAAAAGTGCGAGTTTCAGTCGGTATGGTAAATTATTTATTTGAAAGATTTCATGTGACAATTATGTCGGATTATTTTCCCAAGTCGATAATAGAATTTCATTTTGTACGGATAAAAGAGTAAATAGTTTGAACGAGAAGTGTATATTTATTAGAAAGAGTTGAATATTAGTTTAAGTCACTACGAATGATAAGGTTTCCATCTTGTGAAAGCTGAAAAGTTTATTACATGTTGTGAGTTCGGATAGATGAGAATATTGGTAACCAAGCATCCGAACTAGACTAATCTACATTGAGCAAAGACTTCGACTTTCAAGATTTGTCTTGTTGTATGAATTGTGATGTGTTTCAAGACAGTGAGGTAATGTGATAGTTTAGAGCTTTCGATGTTACATAAAATCGGAGTTGTTAAAGGGGTTAAAGCCGAGCATTGGGATCTATCAAAATTATCCTTGTCAATGTTGATATTGGGACGAAAATGAGAAGGATTATTCTTGAGGCCATATCAGAATTATTTCTATGGCGGAAAGAGGAAAATGTGATGTATCCTATTGTTAAATGTTTGGCGAGATCTATAAATCATATCTGTATTGAATGAATTCCTACTCATCGATTCATGGAATTTCGTGTCTCTTTGATTGTTGGATTTCTTGGAATTCGGTCTCCATTAAATCAAGTTGACATCCGGGTTCTATGTCATGATATCATGGGAAAGCGAGAAGGGTTGAAAATTTAAGAACAGTTGAGAGTTGAGACTGTAAGCTTTTAGATCATATCGAAATTGAAGAGATGTATTGGAGGTGCAGTCTAAGTGCAAGTTCTTGACCGAATATGAGGTTAAAAGTGAAGACCACTTTTTCGGTAAGATTTTCGGGACGAAAATCCTAAAAGGGGGAGAGTTGTAATATCTTGATTTTGGGCCTAGTCGAATAGTGGTTTCGTGACCACAAAATCCGAGATAGAAATAATTATTTTATGATTATTTTGAGGTCTATGATATGATTGCATGATTGTGTGAAAATTTCGTGAAGAAATTTTATGCATAAAGTGCTTAAATTGAAATTAGGGACTAAATCTAATAATTTGCAAAACTTGCATTCTAGAAGTTTCTAGTATGAAATTGTTTTGAAATATTAATTAGGAGGTCTTAAATAGAAATTTTACCAATTTCTAAGTCTATGGACAAAAATTGGACATGGATGGAATTTTTGGAAATTTTAGTAGTAAGGGCATTTTGGTCATTTAGGGGTAAAATGAATTAAAATACAAAATTAAAAGCCAATTTTGCTCATCTTCAATCCCATGGCCGAATATAGTAAGGAGAAACCATGGCTAGGGTTTTTCAAGCTTCCAAGCTCGATTGTAAGTCCGTTCTAGCCTCGTTTTTAATGATTTTTACGTTTTTGGAGTCCCGGTAGCTCGATTTAGCTTATGCTAGCAATAATTTAACCTAGGGTTTATATTTGGAAAAATACCCATAGGTGAAATTTGTGTATTTTAGTGTTTTATGATAGAATATGAGGTTTTAAATTATGTTAGACAACTTGTGCTACTCGGTTTTAAGTGAAAACGAGCAAAAGGGCTTAATCGGTAAAAATACCTAATAGTCATAAGTACATGTTAGAGTGAGAATTTGATGTTGCCATAGAAGGAAAAATGATCAGCATGTCATAAAACATAAGAAAATAGGCTGAAGTTTAATTTACGAGCTTTGGGGAAAAAGTGTAAATATGCAAAAGTTTAGGGCAAAATTGTAATTTTGCAAAATATGATTTTGGGTCAATTTGAATAATGTGAGTCCTAATTAGACTATATTTTAAATGATAGAGCAAGGAAAACTGAAATTGGGCTAAAATGGGGAAAATACCAAGTTGTGGACGAAATGGTAAAAGTAGCCATTTTCGCATACGAGGTAAGTTCATGTGTAAATAATGTAGTATAATTGTTATTTTAAGTTATTGATGTTAATTATATGATATGTTGATTTTATCATGAAATATATGCTTTGTGGTTATTTTCGAATAAAATGCAAATGATGTTTTATGTTTGCTTATATGGTTATGTTACTTGCTATTTGCATGTGAGCTTACTAAGCATTTATGCTTACTTCCTCCTTTTCATTCCTTGCAGTTTTGACAAGCCACTCGGAAATCGAGAACGGTCTGAGGCTCGCTCACACTATCCGTATACCATCTTGGCATAATGGCTTGTATATTTTGAGTATGGCATGTATAGCATTATAATCATTTTGTATATATGGTCTTATGATATGATTATTGAGTGGTATGGAAGTGCTTGGTAATGATTAGCCATTGGAATGGCTAATCATGATCATATTTGGTGTTATGTATGTCAAATTGCTAGCTAATCCATGGAAACCATGAAATAGGTAAAATTTACCATAAAATAGATTAAGACAGCAGCAGTGACGTAAGTTTGAAAAATCATTAAAAATAGTAGAGATATAATTAGATGATGAATAAAATATTGAATTAAATAATTATGAGTCTATTTTCATATGAATGGAACAAAATAGGTATATGAGTTATATTTTATGAGATGTTTAAATTTTTGTGAAACAGGGCCAGAGCGATTTCTGGATCCCCTGTTCTGACTTTGGAAATTCACCATAAATGTTACAAAGATAATTAGAAGTCATACTTTATATGTACAGATCCTTATTGAGTCTAGGTTTATTAGAGACAAACGGCATAGTCATTGAAGCTCTGTACATGGAGATATCTGATTCGTAATACAAAGATGTCAGAGTAGTTGAACCCTGAAACAGGGGAGACTTTAACTAATAAACTGTACTATTTGGCCCAACCAAAAATTCTATAAAACCATTAGTAGATAGATATATGAGTCTAGTTTCAGGAAAAATTTACGGAATTGGATTTCGAGTTTCGTAACTCGAGATATGATTTTTAAAGCGACTGTGATGCAGTTACCCAGCTTGTCTGGAAATTTTAAAATGAATTGTATGAGCTGTTTAATTAATGAATTAAGTCCGTTAATGTGACAGCCTTAAAACGACCCTAGTCGGAATGTGGTTTCGGGACCACAAAACCGAGGCATAAAAATAATTTGATATTTATTTTGATGCCTGTAATATGTGTTAACTCATGTGTGACATTTTTGATGCTTTAATTTAGAGTTATAAATGTGAATTTTCACTAGAAAGGACCTAGTAGAGAACTTTGAAAGTATGATGGGGGAATGTGTGATGACTAATTAAAGCATGCATGCAAAACAATGGCCTTGCATGTCAAATATCCCTCTTTTATAGGAGGTGGCGGCCATGACAAGGAGTATGGGCTAAACATGTCATGAAACATGTTTTGTTGGTGCATTAGGGAGAAACAATAAACAAATAAGTATGGGTAATAAAGAAAGAAAAAAAATGTGTGTGTGAGTGAACCCCCATTGCAGTGTATTGAGGAAGAGAAAAGAAAAAAATTGTTCATCCATTTTCATTCTCTCTTGACCGAAAATACTAGAGGGAAGGAGGAATTTTGCTTCATGCTTGGTTTGGAAGAGGATTAGGAAGAGGTTTGGCTATACTTGCATCAAGATTAAGGTATGTTTGAGGTTGTGCCATGAGATTCATGCATGTTTTTAGTGGATAGCTTGATGCTCTTGTTAGCCCATGGTTCAAACCTTTGTTATATCATGGGGATGGTATTTGGCCAAGGTGGATTGATGGCTCTTGGACTTTCTTTTTAGTATTTTTGAGTAAGACATCAAGTTCTTTGTTTAATCATGACCAAAATTATGGTGTTGTGATGTATTCGGCCATGGTACATCCAAAAGTGTGATTTATGCTCATTGCATGGAAAGTAAGATTTGTGTTTTGAAATTTTGTTCATGATTAGTTACAATCAACTTGAGATTCGGCTCTAGCATATATATATGTATATATGTTTGTACATGATGTATTGGTATGACATATATACTATTTCAAGGTGTATATTTGCTTGTGATGATGTTTTGGTTATGAAGTAAATGAGAGATGTGTGTTGAGCTACGATATGTAATGCGTTAGTTAGTAAAATGTATGCTGTTTTTGTGTGGTATTATGTATAATTGGCCTCAACATGGACATGCATATTCGACCACATGAGGGAAATTGGTGTGTATGCATTCGGTTAGAGGCAAGCATATTGATGCCTATTCTTGGCTTAGAAAATTGGCTAAGAGGAATATTAACTAATGTGTTGAGTTCGATTCATGGTTTCGTACATATGCGACTTTGATGCCTAATGAGTATATATATTGACTAAGTACCTTGAATTCCTCTTTCGATACTCAAATGATTAAATCGATTTATTTGTTAAATTAAGCTCAAGAGCAAAGGGGAACTAGATCCGACAAAGGGAAGGAAAAAGTGGTCGAATAGCCATTGAAATCGTTCGACGACATCCTAGGTAAGTTCTTGAGTAATAGAGCTTAAATTCTGAATTGATTAGATCATGTTTAAAGCAAATTAAAATCATGCTCTTTGTGTGTGGCTATTGAGCCGAAATTGCAAGTGTGAAAAGTGCCTTGTGTTTGAGTTTTGCTATTGAAAATGAAATACGAATGTGTCATAATTGATTGATAATTGTGCTCGGTTATTGAATGATGTCCGGCTAAGTCCCAAGGCTTTGTGCTAAGTGACTATATCCGGACTAGGATCCGAAGGCATTCGTGCGAGTTAATAAATCCGGCTAAGCCCAAGGCATTTGTGCAAGTTACTAAACCGGGTTAAGTCCTCAAGGCATTCGTGCGAAGTCACTATAACCAGGCTTCGTCCGAAGGCATTTGAGCGAAGTCGTTATATCCGGTTAAATTCAAGGTATGTGATTCGAGAATGAGCGATCTTGCTGTAAAATTTTCAGTTAATACACTTGAAAAATTCCAGCAATGAGGTATGTTCGTATGTGCTTGAATTAGTTGATTCCTTGAATAATATTCGCCAATCGAGTAATGAGTTTCGGTATTTGGTTAAGATGATCCCTTATGTATGAACATGGGGTTGGAATGTGAAATGAGTAGGATATTGAGAATTTGTGCATATGAAATTATCCGTTAGCTTTACTTAATGCTATGCTTTTGTTGTGTGGAATTTCTTGCTCAAACTTACTAAGCATAAATTGCTTACTCCGCTTTTCTCTTTCTTTGTTTATAGATTTTGGCTCATCAGCTATCGGACTCGGGATTTTGGAAGTCAAGTCTCCCACACTATCAAAGCCCCATTTTGGTACAATTTTGGTTGAACTTTGAAATGGCATGTATAGGACTACCCTTTTGTTGAAGGTCATGTACCTTTCGGTTTTGTGTAAACTTGGATGGCCATGCGAAAATGGCTTATATATCGCTTTTAGCATAGTACCATAATCGTTTGTATGTTGATCATTATGAGGTATGGAATTGTTTTGAAATGATTAGCCATTGGAATGGTTAATCATGATCACACTTTGTGCTATGTATGTAAAAGGGCCAATTGAATCATGGAAATCATGAAATAGGTAAAGCCTACCTTAAAGGCAGATGCTGACAGCAGCAGTGATGTGGATGTGAAAATCACTAAAATAGTAGGAATGGTATTAAATAGTGAATAAATTATGTAAATTAACTTTATGAATCTACTTTCATATGGAAGAAACGAAACGGTCATATGAGTTATATGTTAAGAGATATTAAAGTTCTCGTGAAACAGGGCCAGAACGGTTTCTGGATTCCCTGTTCCGACTTTGAAAATTCATTATAAATTAACCAGAGATAATTAGGAGTCATACCATATATGTATAAATTCCTCTTTGAGTCTAGTTTCTATAGAAACAAACGGTATCAGTATTGAAGCTCTGCACAGGGAGTTATTCGAGTTGTAAAGCACGAAGGTCAGTGTAGTCGACCCCTGTAACATGGGAGACTTTAACTAATAAACTGTACTAATTGGCTCGACCAAAAATTCTAGAAACAAATATGTAGATGGAAATATGAGTCTGGTTTCAGTGAAAAATTACAAAACTGATTTTCGAGTTGTAAAACTCAAGTTATGATTTTTGAAGCAACTAGTACACAGATTGGCAGCTTGTCTGGGAAATTCTCAATAAGTGGTTTGAAGCCTGTTAACACCTCGTGTTCGACTCCGGCGACGGTCTCGGGTTCGGGGTGTTACAGTTAACATCTCGTGTTCGACTCCGGAAACGGTCTCGGGTACGGGGCGTTACATCACTATTCTGACTAGGGTCTAAACTGGGCTGTTACAAGAATCGTATAAAATTTTGTGAAGAAATTTTACCGTTTGCATGCTTAGTTTGATAAAAAGGACTACATCGCGTAAAGGGAAAAAGTTGAGTTCTAGTAGCTAAAGGTATTAAATTGCTATAGAACCTTTCAATATGAGTCCTTATATTGCAATTAGACTATTAAAAAAGATAGTAGATGTTCATGGCTTGGTAAAAGTGAAATTTGTAATGTTTTTAAAGGTTATTAAAGTAAATTATTAAATAAAGATAAATTAAAGAAAATAAAACATGGCTAACCATCTTTCTTCACCATCTTCAACCGATTTTGCTAGGAAAAGAAAACCATTAAAGCTTGCTAGGTTCGACAATGATATCATTAGGTGCATGGTGAGTATTTTTGTTCCGCTTTTAATGATTTCTATGTTTTTAGAGTCGTTGTAGCTGAACCTAGAAAGCCCGGGGACTAATTTTAGAACTGTTAAAAGTATAGCATTTTATCATGAATGTGTATTAGTTTCTTTTGATGTTTGATGGATGAAAATGAATGTTTGATGATAGTTAAGCAGCCTTTGTAAAGGAATTTTTTATGAATTTGTCATTTAGGGATTTAATTGAAAAATAGAAAAATGTTCATGGTAAAAATGTGAAATAAATGGAATATAGGGCTTGCTTGGGACTTAATGGATATTCGGCTAGCATGGGTTGGTACTAAAGTGCATGAATTTTCATTTCTATGAGCTAGGGATTAAATTGCAATGTATTCAAAATTTTAGGGGCAAAAACATAATTTTGCCAAAAAATGATTTTTGGATTAAATTGAATAGAGTGAAATTTGAATAAGCTAAATTTGATTATATAGATCAATAAAAGAAACGTACAGATTTTGATTGGAGAAAAAAAGTGTTGGGTTAATCGATAGTATTTCTTCGTTCGTGTTTGTGGTAAGTTCGTCAATTTAAATAGCATTGAATTATTTTCGAATTAAATGCTTCCATGTTATATATATTGATATTACGACTCTATAGAAATATCCAACGAACTTTTAGCAACTTTCGGATCCTGTTTGAACCTTATGAATATATAGGATACAAATGACATGTCATTAAGGGTTACTGTGTTTCGGGTACTGGTCTTGTACGTCCTACCGGTGCCTGAGTTTCTAGCATGTGTTGCGGTTGCTTGACAGCTTGTGTGAGCAGCACCATGTATCGACGTCCTGACTGATAGCTTGTGTGAGTAGACCCACTTATGGCTCGACAGAAAGCAATTAGATGAGATATGAGATAGTAGTGGTTTCGACCACGTGTTAGCACATAGTGTGCGAGATTCCCGAGGCTCCAATGTTATTATAGTGGTTCAAGAGGTATGAAAAATGGATGGTTCGAAAAATGCTTTGATAAATGATTCCACGAAAATATGAAAGGTATGAGTTGATGATGTTCTACATATGCTTAGCCATATACATGAAATTATGAACTATTATAAGTAGTGTGTACAAAAGCTTTAATGTTTAGAGATGATCTGCTAAGCTATATGGTTATCTAACTTGAAAGGTTGTTGTTGCTTAGGTTAATACTAAGTCATGTTGGACTATCTCAAATTGTTTTTATGCTTATAAATTGAAATGGTCAGCTTTGTTTATGAATTACGAACTTAATAAGCATTATATGCTTACTTCATATTGTTTTCCTTTTTGTTTCTAGATAATCGGAAGCTCGTTTGGGTTGGAAGTTTTTCGGAGATCCATCACACTATCCATCGACTAAATCGACTAAATCGATAGAATCATGGTTATAATGGCATGTTTTGGTGAATTTAGCCATTGTGTGTGGCTTGTATATATACATGACATATTAGTTGATGAGCTCAAAGACCAGTCCCCGAACACAGTTCCACACTCCCAAGCATTGAGACAGATAGTTAGTTACAGATAGTTAGTTGTATCAATTTTTAACAAATAACAACCATATTCTTTGGGGCGTTACAACTTTACCCCTTAAAAGAAATTTTGACCTCAAAATTTACCTGACTCAAATAGATACAGATATTGTTGACGAATTGAGTCCTTAGGTTGCCATGTGGCTTCCTCTGTGCCATGATTCCACCACAAAACTTTCACTAACAGAATAGATTTCCTCCTCAATAACTTAATGTCTCATTCTAGAATCTGAATAGGCTCCTCCACAAAAGTCAAATCTAGTCTAACCTCAATCTCCTCAACTGGAACAATATGAGATAGGTCTGACCGATACTGCTTCAGCATAGAGACGTGGAATACATCATGGATACAGACCACAGCCCTTAGGTAACTGCTGAACTGCTCACTGAGGCTAAACAAATCCTAGAGTTGGTGCTTGTATCTGATCAAAATGCTGTGGGCAGTCTCTGATACGGTTCTCCATTGACCCACATCGTGGACACGCTCCTAACTTCCTCCAACACTCGCTTGGACGGTGTCTACCACAATCTCTACATGGCTGGGCCTTTATAGGAGCAACTAGAGTGCTCTGAATCCCTTTTATTCTTACCCTTCTCTCGGTCCTTATTCTCATGCTCAACGTGCTTAACCTCCTCAGTGATCTTTACCTTGTCCACCAAGATGAAAATTTCCCGCTCCATCTGCAGAGCTATCAAAACCTCAAGCTATCCCTTAATTTGTCCTCAAAACGGACACACTTCTCATACTAAGTCTTGTAACAGCCTGTTTTTGGGCCAAATCAAAACAGTGGTTTTGAGACCACAAATCTAAAGAAGAAATATTTGTTTTACTATTTCTTTAAGGTTTACAGCATGATAGAATAATTCTGTGAAAATTTCGTTAAGAAATTTTATCAATTCAGTGCTCAATTTGACTAGAATGACTAAATTGCAATAAGTGTAAAATTTGATTTCTATAGGCTAAGGGTCATAAATTGTTATGAAATTCTAAATTAGAGGTCCTTAAATGGTAATTAGACCATTATACTTTAGTATGGACAAAAATGGACATGGTTAGGAAAAAATTTCAAAGTTTAAGTGAGGCCATTTTGGTAATCTAGTAAATAAAGACAAAGTTAACAAATAGAAGTGTCCACATTCTTCAATTTAGTCACCCATAGCCAAAAATTGCAAGAGATGACATAGCTCGGGTTTCGTCAAGCTTCCAAGCTCGATTGTAAGTCTATCTCTGTCCCGTTTTTAACGATTTTTACGTTTTTATGAATGTTATAACTTGATCTAGCTATTCTAAGGACTAATTTGAAAGAAAATAAAAGTATAAAATTTTACCTATTTTGAATAAGCTTGTAATTTGATGTTTAATGGTAGAAAATGCATGTTTGTTGTTAGCTAAACGACATTTACAAAGTGATTTTTGATGAAAATGTCAAAAAGGGACCTATTTGTAAAAAGTTGTAAAAGGTGTGGTAAAATGTGAATAAATGGAAAATGTGGGCTGTTATGAGCATGAAAAATGTTTGTCTAAGCTTGGGTAATGAAGAAATCGAATGAAAATCATTTTACGAGCCTAGAGACTAAAATGTAAAATGTCAAAAGTTTAGCGGCAAAAATGTAATTTTTTCCATAGTGTGTTTTTGGGTTGAATTGAATAATGTGATGATTAAATAAGTTAAATTTGATATTATAGATCAAGAAAAACAAAGTTCAAGTTTAGACTAGGGAAAGAACAAAGTTGTGGACTAAATTGAACTAATAGCCGTTTTTGAAACTGAGGCAAGTTCGTATGTTAAATAAGCTTTAATATAATTGCATTTAAATGCTTTAATATTGCATGAACTACATGATTGACTATGTCGACGAGTTTAATTCTATGATCGATTTCAACGATGATTTGACAAGTAAGAAATCCCGTTTGAACCTTAGGAATAGATTAGAATACAAGTGACATGTCACTAGGGTTACCATGTGTTATGTGATTATGTGATCTAGATGTTGGTCCTGTGCGTCCTACTGGTGGTTGGGTATATCGGCATATGTTGTGGTTACTTGACAGCTTGTGTGAGCAGCACCATGTAGTTACGTCTTGATCGACAGCTTGTGTGAGTAGGCCCATTGTTAGCTTGGGAGTGAGCAACTATGTGATATGAGATTTAGGTAGCATTGGCTACATATGTGCACTTAGTGTGCAAATTTCCCGGGTATCCGATATTATTATTCTGATTGGTTCACGGGTATGTCAAGGATGAGAATAAGTGCAAATTCATTTTGAGATGGTATAGTTATGTACATAAAGCTTATATTTTTTGAATTCAAGAAATTATGAATTCAGGATAAGTTTGTGAAGAAATGAGTTATGATTGTAAAACTTATTGTAAATTACATCATCTTATATTATATTTCTTGAATGTTGATTGTATGGTAAGGTTTGCTTATTTCTTGGATATGGGCTTACTAAGCTATATAATTTACTCCGTTTAATTTTTCATGTTTTATAGTGCCTCCAAGCTAGCTTGGATTGGGGATCGTCGGAGATTCGCCTAACACTTTCAAAACTATCATTTTGGGTATTGATGAAATTTAGCATTTTGCGTATATGGCATGTATAGGGATTTGGTTATTTTGTTATATGTGTCATTAAGAATTTGTCCAAATGTATTGGCTTGTAATTGTCAAGGATTTTATGTGGTGTTTTGGCTTATTTTAGTTGAATTGATTGTAAGCTTATATATATCTCTATATATGCATGCATGTGCAAAAATCTCTTGTGTGATGTGGTTTATAAATGCTTGATAAATGGTTGGATGTGGCTTAATGGAGTGTTGTTGAATGGTTGAAGTTGGCTCATTGGTATGCTATGAAATTTATGAAGAATTATGCATGATAAGTATGTGTGGATAATTGGGGATGTGAGTTTGGTTTGATTTGGTTTGGTAGAATATGATGTTGCAAGTATGTTATGAATTGTGCCTTGAATTGTGCATGTGTAGGTGTTAATAAGGGTGGCAAATGGCTTGGTAAGTGGCCTTTATTTGCCCACACGGGTAGACATACGAGCATGTGTCTAGACCGTGTGTGAGACATAGTCTACCCCATGGGCATGTGTTCCGGTCATGTGTCACCTGCACCTTAATTTTTAGAAACAGAATGCTCAGAATTGAGCACACAGGCAGAGACACAAGTGTGTGTCTCAGCCGTGTGAGGGACACGGCCTCAAGCACGGGCGTGTGTATCGACCCTGTGGAGTCTACACCTATTTTATGAAAATTTAGTTAACCACACGGCCTAACATACGGGCGTGTGACTTTGCCGTGTGACCTCAATTTGTTCATGACTTACATGTTAGAGAGTTACACGGGTTAGGGACACGGGAGTGTGTAAACACACGGCCTGCCCACACGGGCATGTGACCCCTGTTTATAGCAAAAATTTTCTAAGTTTTGTAAAAATTTCCTGATTTTTCAGTTTAGTCCTAAACCACTTTCGAAGCATGTTTTGGGCCTCGTAGGCTCATATTAGGGACTTTATGATTAAATGCAAATGATTTTAATTTGGTCAGAAATTTATGACCCGGGTTTGCATGTTTGCTTGTGATATGAGTCTAGTAATGCCTCATATCATGTTCTAGGATTGAATACGGATAAGGTATGTTACATTTAGTGGTATCAGAGCTATGGTTTAGTCGATTCACGAACTAACCTAGCTCGTGTAAGAGTCTAGCTATACATGCCATATATAAATTGTGATATTGTGACGACTCCTGACAATTTAAATTGTGTTTTTATCTAGTAATGGATCCCAACTGAGAAGTAGCTGACGATATTGAAAGTAATGCACTGGCTCCCACTGAAGGGACATCGCCATCTAAAAGTAGACCAGTAACGGTTAGTCAGAGAGGAGAGGCTAGAGAAGCCTTCTTCCAAAGGATGAATGAGTGGTTTGCCGAGTTTGTTCGAACAAATTCGGCTGCCCAACATCCTACCCCCCACCTAACCCCCAACCGGTTCCCGTAGCTCCCTAAGGTGTGGAATTGATTAGACTGAACAAGCCTCTAGTTGATAAGGTTTAGAAACAAAGGGCTAAAGAATTTAGAGCCAATGTTGATGATGATCCCGAAAGGGTAGATTTTTGGCTTGAGAACTCCATCAGGGAATTTAATGAGCTTTCTTGCACACCGGAGAGTGCTTGAAATGCGCTATATCACTACTGAGGGACTCAGCATATCAGTGGTGCAATACTTTTGTATCTGTGGTACCGGAAAGAAAGAGTTACCTGGGGTTTTTCCAAGAAGAGTTCAGAAAGAAATATATCAGTCAACGATTCATTGATCAGAAATGTAAAGAGTTTCTTGAACTGAAATAAGGCCTTATGTCTGTAATTAAAAATGAGCAAGATTTTTTCAGACTCAATAAGCATGCTCGAAAATGTGTTTCCATCGAGGCTATCATGTGCAAGAGATTCGAAGATTGGCTGAATGAAGATATCAGACTGCTAGTTGGGATTTTAGAATTGAAGGAATTTGTTGTGCTAGTTAACCGAGCTTTCAAGGCCAAAGATCTGAGCAAAGAAAAGAGAAAGGTTGAGTTTGAGGCTAGAGACTCAAGAAAAAGACCGATGAATAAGTCATTTCAGTCTTTGTCAAAGAAATCGAGGGATTTGTATACTCATTCAAATGCTTCAACTGGGTATCCCAACAAAGATCGTGGGAAGCAATATTCGGGTTCTAAGGCCCAAACTACATTAATAGCGAGCATTGATAATGCTAGGTATAATAGACCTGGATATCAACACTGTGGTAGACGACATCTTGATGAATGTAGGATGAATAATCAGGCTTGCTTTAAATGTGGTTCCCAAGATCACTTCACTCGAGATTGCTCTAAAATGACTCAGAAAGATAGTTTTCAGTATGCAAGGTCGAGTAATACTGCCACTAGAGGGAGGCCACCGAGAAATAATGGAAGTGGAAATAGTAGTAGAGGAGTGACGAAGGAATTAGCTGTGAGATCAGAGGTTAGAGCACCTGTTAGAACCTACGCTATTCGCACTTGTAATGCCCCTAACCTGTAATAGCCCGATTTTGGGTCTAGTCGGAACAGTGGTTTCGGGACCACAAACCTGACGAAAAAAAAATTATTTTTATTATATTTTTATAGTCTATAAATTTATGAAAATATTTTGTAAAAATTTCATTCGAAAATTCGACGTTTGAGCACTCAATTTAGTCAAAAGGACTAAATTGTAAAAAGTGCAAAAGTTGAGTTCTTTATATATGAGGTGCCTAATTGTTATGAGTTTTAAATTGAAAGTCCTTATGTGACAATTATTCCTTTAATAAGTTAGTGAATGGATATTTGTTTGGTATTTTTGAAATTTGGTTGAGATAAAAGGGTAATTTTGTAAATTAATTAAAATATATTAGACAAATGATAAAGCTATCATTTTTTTCATTCTTTCTTCTTCAACCGTGGGAAAGAACTGAAAATGGCAGCCATGGATGAGCTCCATTCAGCCAAGCTTCTATGGCTTATATAGGTACGGTTTTTGTCCCGTTTTTAATGATTTTCGTATTTTTGAGATCCCCGAAGCTTAAATTTTCTATTTCTACAAATTGATTGAAGAGAAATTAGAGTTTAAAAATTTACCCATTCATGATATGGTTGTGTTTTGATGATTTATAGTGGATAATGAATGTTTGATGTGTTAAATATGAGTTTTATTCAATGAATTTCGGTAAAAATGTCAAAAAGGGGTTAAATTGTGAAAGTTACAAATTGGTCATAAGTGTGTGAATTAGTGAAAATTTAGAGTTTCCATAGAAGTGAAAATTTAGAGTTTCCATAGAAGAGAAAAATGTTCAGCATGTCTTAAACCTTATAGAAATTGAATAAAATTAATTTACGAGCATTGGGGCAAAAGTGCAAATATGCAAAAGTTTAGGGTCAAAATGAAAATTTGTAAAATATGATTTTAGACCCATATGAATATTGTGACTGATTGGTAGGCTAAATGTGATGTTATAGATGATGAAAATTGAGACTTGGACCTAGAACGGAAAGAAATTGATTTATGGACGAGTATGTCCTTTTCACCTTTGTGGTATCGAGGTAAGTTCATGTGTAAATAATGTAGCATAATTGTTATTTTTAAGTTATTGATGTTAAATATAAAGTGCTACCGAGTATTGGTTTCGGTATTTTACGGAAGATGGCAAGGATATGTGTTCGAGGAAAATCCCGTTTGAACCTTAGGAATAGATTAGGATACAAGTGACATGTCACTAGGATGGTTGAGCATCCGAACTCGTCGAGTTGAGTCTGAGTTCACTTATGGATGCGAATGTTCGAACTCGTTGAGTTGAGTCCGAGTTCGTGAGATGTAACTAGGCATCCGAGCTCGTTGAGTTGAGTCCGAGTTCACTTATGGATGCGAACGCCCGAGCTCGTTGAGTTGAGTCCGAGTTCACTTATGGGCAGGTTACATGGTAGCTTGGCTACATATGTGGCACTTATGTGCAAACTTTCCATGTATCCGAATTATATTCCAATGTGTTCAACGGGTAAAATTCTACTCAAATGGAGGAATACTCGAGATGAAAGGGACGATTGGTAAATGTTGTAAAATGAATACTTTGAACAGGTATGTACTTAACCCTCGGGTTGAAAACTCGACATAACAACAATATGGTAAGATGGTAAATGAAAATGTGATATGAATGTCTCGGTGATGATTATACAAACGATGTTGTATTAATTTTGTGAACAATAATCATGGATGAGTAATTTAGCCTTGACAGATTTGAGTTACTGCAGTAGTGTAACTTTAAAAATACACTAAAAATAGTGGAAAATGAGTTAGAGGCAGAATAAAATATGGGATTAAAGCTTAATGAGTCTATTTTCACATGAAAGAAACAGGGAAGAAAAAGAATTCCATATTGTGTGATATTTGAATTCTTGTGAAATAGGGTTTGAATGAATTCGAGATCCCCTGTTCTGACTTTAGAAATTCACCAAAAATTGTACAAAAATTATTAAGAGTCATACCTTATATGAATGGATTCCTTATTGAGTCTATTTTTAGGGGAAATAAACGACATGGTCGTTGGAATTTTGTACAGGGATAAATTCTGTTTTTAGTGCACAGGGGTCAGAGTGGTCATACCCTGAAACAGGGGATACTTTAACTAATAAACTGTACTATTTTGCTTAACCAAAAATTCTGGAAATTTTATGGAAGAAAGGAAAATAAGTCTAGTTTCAGGGAAAATTAACGGAACTTAATTCGGAGTTTCGTAGCTCCAGATATAAATAATTTAGTGACCGTTGCTCAGAAAGACAGCTTGTAGTGAACTTGAACATATGTTGTAAACATTGATAAAACAAGTTAATGAGTTGCTAATTGTTTTCATATGAACTTACTAAGCTAAAGCTTACCCCCCTTCTTTCCCATGTTTTCTAGAGTTTCCAGGTTAGCTCGGGTTGGAGGCCGTCGGAGATATTATCACCCTATCGAGTTAACGTTATCGGAGTAAGTAAACTCAAGTGATTCGAGTCTATGGCATGTATAGGGTTTTAATGTGAGTATGTAATATTATGATTTAGCCAAAGGCATTGGCTTGTTATTAAGGTAGTATTAGTCATGTAAATTGGCCTATGTCGCTAATGACATTATGGGCCCATATGATTATTCTTATGCATGTATGTTATTATCTCTTGTGATGTGGCTTACAACATGTATGCCTAGAGATTGAATTGAGATTCATTGATGAGCTAGTAACTAATGCAGGATTAAGTGATTGGTAAATAGTTAATAATGCTTCATGAATGGTTTGTGATGTAATGATAGTTATGTCTAGTATGTGGTAATGATATGGGCAAATTCTATAATATTTATTACATAAGAAAATAACTCGAGCATAACATGTTTGTAGATGTTTAAGAGCTCATTTATGCCACGTTGTATGTTATTGGATAAGTATGTATCTATGCATGTGGTGTGAGAGTGACAAAAGGCTTGATAATTAGACTATTTCTGGCCACACGGCCTGAGCACATGGGCGTGTGAAGCATTAACGCAAGAGATTTTTCTAAGTTTTTCATGAGTTCTCGATTGGGTTCTGAACCGCCCCGAATGCATGTATTGGGCCTCGTAAGCTCGCATAAGGGACAAATTGCATGTGAAAAGAAAAGTTTTTAATTATTTGAGATTTCATGGCCCTGTTTAGTATGGAAGTGTTAGTAAAAGTCAGGTAGCACCTCGAACCCCGTCGGCGTCGGATGCGCGGCGAGGGTGTTACATTTAGTGGTATCGAGCATGGTTTAGTCGGTTCTCGGACTAACCTAGCGTAAGAGAGTCTAGTTATACATGCCATAGTATTACTCGTGATAGTGTGATATCTCTCGGCCCTAACAAAACTGTTGATTAAGACAGGAATGAGTTCCAACCGAGCAAATCTTGATAGAGATAAGAGTAAAGTTGAGATTATTGAATAATGCTTATGATATGCTGAAAATTTGGAAAGGTATGAAAAGAAATCCATGATTTTTTTTATATGAACTAGTTTTCATTATGTGATACTCTTGAGATAAAGAATGTGAAATAGTGGAGTAAAACACAGTTAAGTTGTGAAAAGCGCTTTTATGCATGTTAGTATTCATGTGGGCGAGGGGTGTTACATAACCCGTATCTGTCGCTGGACTAGGGTTAAAGACATCACCGAACAAATCAGAACATTACAAAATCATAAATCATACATCATCATACTCATAGCAATTCATACGCAAATAGTCTCTTTATAAAGCTTACTAAACCTTAAACATGCTTTAGAAAGGGGTCAGGACTAAACCAAGCTTATACAAAATTTTTCTAAAACTTAAACATTTTTCAAAGTTGCAAAGGTCACACGCTCATGTGAATAGGCTGTGTGCCTCACACAGCATTAGACATGCCCGTGTGTCTAGACCATGTCAAATCAGGGCATACATACTGACTTAATAACCTTGCCCGGGATCGAACCTGACTTGGGTCACATGGCTAGCCACACACCCGTGTGCCTTGGCCGTGCTCAAGACTGACTTAACATCATAAGGTACCCCAGGGGACACACGGCCGTGTAACATGACCATGTGTTGCACACGGCTGAGACACTCGCCTGTTCTCTGCCCATGTGGACAAAAATAGGCCATTTGAAAAGCCAATTTGCCACCCAATTTGGGTCAAACCTACAAGCATCAAACCAAGCACATTTGTACTATCATTTCAGCTAATTTCGATACCAAAACTTACATTGTAACACCCCGAACTCGAGACCGTTGCCGGTGTCGGACACGAGGGGTTAACAAGCCAAAACCACTTATGGCACCGACCAATTTGACATTCCCAGGCAAGCTGGAAAACTGCGTCGCTGTCGCCTTAAAAAGCATATCTCGAGTTTCACAACTCGGAAACTGATTCCGTAAATTTTACCTAAATTTAGACTCATATATCCATCCATGGATTTATTTCTAGAATTTTTGGTCGGGCCAATTGGTACAGTTTATTAGTTAAAGTCGCCCATGTTACAGGGGTCGACTACACTGACCTTCGTGTGTTTCAACTTGAATATCTCTCTGTACAGGGTTTCAATACTGATACCGTTTGTTTCCAATGAAACTAGACTCAAAAATGAATCTGCACATATAAGGAATGACTTCTAATTCATTCTGGATAATTTATGGAAAATTTTAAAAGCCGCTACAGGGGACCCACAAACCGTTCCGGCCCTGTCTTACGAGAACTTTAATATCTCTCGGTATACTGATCATATGATCGTTTCGTTACTTTCATATGAAAATAGACTCGTCAAGGTTCGATCACATAATTTATTCACTATTTAACACCATTCCTACAAATTTTGGTGATTTTTCACATCCACGTCACTGCAGCTGGCAGCCTCTGTTTTTAAGGTAGGCTTTACCAATATTGTAGTTCCCATGGACCAACTATAGTCTAGTCATACTTAGGTCCACATGTGATCATATTTAGCCATTCCAATGGCTGATCATGTGACCAACTCTCTCATTCCAAACCATAATCACATCATGAAACCAAATATAATTACAAACCACATATGGTCAAATTCCATACTCCACTTTTACGAACCATTTTCGCATGGCCGTACACATATACATCACAAGTACTTAAAACAACCGAGGGTGGTCCTATACATGCCATATCCGAACTCAACTAAAGGAGTACCAAAAGGGCTTTGATAGTGTGGTTGACTTCAACTTCTATGATCCCGAATCCGATCGCTAACGAGCAAAATCTATAATGAGAGAAACAAAGAAACGGAGTAAGCAATTTATGCTTAGTAAGTTTCGAGCCATAATATACACACAACCAAAGCATAGCATTCAAGTAGCTAAACAATAATTCATATGCACAATTTCTCAAAGACATGCTTACTTCACAATCCCAACTCTTATTTTCATACACAAACAACGACTTAGTTAAGGCCGATAGCTCGTTTATCATTGGAGCAAATATTCAACGCACTTACTCATAGTGTGCAAAGCACACACAAAACATACCTTGTTGGGAATTTCACAAGTGCATTAACTGAAAATTTTCCAGCAGCTTATAAATTTGAATCACATACCTTCGGAGTTTATCCGGATATAGCTACTCGTTCAAAACACCTTGGGACATAGCCGGTTATGGTAACCCGCACAAATGCCTTTGGGACTTAACCCGGATATCACAACTCGCACAATTGCCTTCGGCTTAGCCCGATATCATAGCTCGCACAATTGCCTTGGGCTTAGCCCGGATATCTGGTCGCACAATTGCCTTCGGCTTAGCCTGGATATCACTCGAACATTCATGCACATCTTTGTTTCATTTTCACAACAAAACTTTTATGCACAATTCACTTAACAAAAATATCATTTCGGCTCAATGGCCATATACAAAGGCGAATTTGATTGCTTATTACTTCATTCAATCGAATCAAAATCTAAGTTTCGATACTCGAAAACTTACCTCGGATGTTGTCGAGCGATTCCGATGGCTATTCGACTACTTTTCCTTCCCTTTATCGGATTTGGTCCCCTTTGCTATTGAGCTTAATTTAACAAATAATTTGATTCAATCATTTGAGTATCGAAAAGAAGAACTCAAGGCACTTAGCCCACATATACTCACTAGACATTAAAGTCACATAAGTACGAATTCATGAATCGTCTTAACACACAAAGCCTTCAACATGCTTACTCATGGCGAACAACTCAACCTCTTAGGCACTCATTCATGGCCGATTATGCATGTTGATGTTGAGGCCAATTACATGTTTAACACCACACATGAATGGCACACATTTTACTAGCTAATGCTTTACATATTGTAGCTCAATACTTATAATATAGCATAAAGCACTCATATGGCCGATTATACTTAGTCATACTTGCACCAAATCAACAATAAATTCCAAGATTTTCACATCATATGTGTACTAGGCGAATGTACTTGCAATTTCACAACCATTCTTCAACATTTTCTTCTTTAAGCAAACATATTTATCACTTACTTCATAACCAAAACATCATGTGCAAACATATACACATATAGGTGCATGGCGAATCTCAAGGTGTTCATAACCATCTAAAACACAAATTTTTTACCATTCAAGTAACAAGCATAAATCATGCTCATGAATGCACCATGGCCGAATACATCACAACCATACCCTTTCAACTTCGGTCATGGTTAAACAAAGATTTCAATGCCCTACTCAAGAATACTAAAAGAAATTTCAAGAGTAGTCAATCCATCATTACATGCATCATCAACAAGCTTCACATTTAGCATGCAATGGCTTTAACACAATATCAACCTTGGCCAAATACCATTTTCATGGCATAACAAGGATTTGAACCATGGCTAACATGCACATCAAGTTAGCAACCAAAACAAGCATGAACTTCATGACACAACCTCAAACATACCTTAATCTTGATACAAGTATAGCCAAATCTCCTTCTTGTTCTCTTCCAAACCAAGCATGAAGCAAAACTCCTATCTCCTCCTTAGTATTTTAGGCCAAAAGGAAAGAACAAGGATGAACAATTTTTTCTTGTTCTTCTTTCACTTGCACGGCAATGGGGGGGAATGCCACACTCACACACATTTTTTATTTCTCATCCAACATCATTAATTTTTTATCATTTAATACATCATGCATTAACAAAACATGTTTCAACATGTTTTCTTTGCCCATAAACCATGTCATGGCGGCCACTATGCCATCTTTGGGGAATTTGACATGCAAATCCCTTAATTTTGCATGCATTTTCAACTAGTCATCACATTTCCCCATCATACTTTCAAAGTTTACTATTAGGTCCTTTCTAGTGAAATTCACCTTTATAACACTAAATCGAACCATCAAAAATGTCACACATGAATACACACATATTATAGGCATCAAAATAAATTTTAAATTATTTTTACGCCTCGGTTTTGTGGTCCCGAAACCACATTCCGACTAGGGTCAATTTTGGGATGTCAATTGTAACACCCCTAAAATTTTGCTTTCACCGAGCTCAGTCCAAAACAATGGTGTACGGCATTTACGACCGTACAAAGCCTCGTAGGGTGCCATCTTAATACTTGATTGAAAACTATTGTTGTAAGCGAATTCAATCAAAGGCAAACACTGTTCCCATGAACCACTGAACTCGAGGATGCAACATCTTAACATATCCTCAAGTATCTGAATTATCCGCTCGGATTGACCATCGGTTTGAGGGTGAAAGGCGGTGCTGAAATGCAACTTGGTACCCAAAGCTTCTTGCAACTTCTTCCAAAATCGCGAGGTAAATCTCGGATCTCTATCCAAACACGATGGAAGTAGGCACCCGTGTAATCTCACAATCGAGAAGCGTCAGATTCGGCTAGTTTGTCCATTGAAAAACCCGTGCGTCTGAGGGGACAAAGTGAGCCGACTTAGTCAATCTATCTACAACGACCCAAATCGCATCCTTCTTACTTGTCGACAATGGCGGTCACAATAGACTTTGTATCCCACTTCCACTCGGGTATCGTGATCGGCTGAAGTAATCCTGAAGGCACTTGATGTTCCGCTTTCACTTGTTGACATATTAAACATCTCGAAACAAAGTCGGAGATGTCTCGTTTCATACCATGCCACCAAAACCGACGTTTCAAATCGTTGTACATCTTCGTACTCCCCGGGTGGTTCGCCATTCGGCTACAATGGGCTTCGTTCAGTATTATCGAAATAAGTTCCGAATTCTTTGGAACACACAGACGACTCCTGAACCTCAAACAATCGTCATCATCGATTTGAAACTCCGAGTCCTTGTTGAACACACTCGGCCGTTTTGCGCCAACTCATCGTTGACTTTTCGAGCTTCATGAATTTGATGTATCAATAATGGTTTGGCTTTCAATTCACTCTTGACACATTGTCGGATCGAGCGGACAAGTGCACATTCATCGCTCAGAAGCGAATAATGATTTACGACTTAAGGCATCCTCAACCACATTCGCCTCTCCCGGTGATAGTCAATGACCACTCATAATCCTTTAACACTCGAGCCAACGTCTTTGTCGCAGATTTAAGTCTCTTTGAGTCATCAAATATTTGAGACTTTTATGATCCGAATACACATGGCACTTCTCACCAAATAAGTAATGTCGCCATATCTTTAAGGCGAATACGATGGCGACCAATTTGAGACCATGGGTGGGATAATTTTTCTCATGTGGCTTTAATTGCCTCGACGATAGGTCACAACTCGACCTTCTTGTATCAATACGCAACCTAACCCAAGTAGGAGGCGTCACTATAGATGACAAACTCTTTGCGATTCGGGTTGCACTAGAATTGGGGCTTTAGTCAAATAAGTCTTGATTGATCGAAACTTTTCGACATTTCTCCGTCCATTCGAACTTAACATCCTTTTGGAGTAAGCCGTCATCGGCGTGGCTATCATTGAGAAACCTTATCCAAATCGTCGGTAATAACGGTAGGCCCCAAAAAGCTCGAACCTCATTAATATTTCTGAGGCTTCCAATTAAGTATGGCTGAAATTTTGTTGGTCGACTCGAATACCCGTCTGAGATATCACATGCCCCAATAAGCTAACCTCTCTTAACGAACTCACACTTCTTGAACTTAGCATATAATTGCTTATCCCGTAGAATTTGCAGCACTAACCTCAGGTGTTCAGCATGTTCGGTCTCATTTCTTGAATAGACCAAGATGTCATCAACGAACACGACTACAAACCGATCCAAGTATGGTTTGAAGATCCGATTCATTAAATCCATAAATACCGCAGGGGCATTAGTAAGCCCGAATGGCATCACTAGGAACTCGTAGTGACCATATCTCGTTCTGAAGGCAGTCTTGGGTACATCCGAATCTCGAATTCGCAATTGATAATAGCCCGATCTCAAATCTATTTTCGAGAACACTGAGGCTCCCTTCAGTTGATCGAACAAGTCATCGATCTGTGATAAGCGGTATTTGTTCTTTATCGTCGCTTTATTAAGGCGACGATAGTCGATGCATGACCTCATGGTTCCATCCTTCTTTTCACAAACAACACCGGCGCTTTTAAGGTGAAAAACTGGGTGAGCAACACCTCTATCCACCAATTCTTGCAATCGAGCTTTCAACTCCTTTAATTCCGTTGGTGCCATACGACACGGAGCTATCGAATTGGAATGGTACCGGTACCAATTCGATGCCAAACTCTATTTCCGAATAGGTGGTAAACCCGCAATTCTTGAGGAAAACATCCGGGTATTCACAAACCAGCGCAGATTCGGGTTTCTTTTCTAACTCCTTGTCATCTAGAACTTACGCAAGGTATGCTTCACACCCCTTTCTTACGTATTTCTGAGCCAACATTGCTGATATTACAGCTGGCAATCCCTTTAAGTCCGTAGACTCAACCCGAATTAACTCGTTATTCGTGCACCTCAGATCAATAGTCTTGCTTTTGCAATTTACAACTGCATCGTGCATGGTCAACCAATCCAAACCAAGAATAACGTCGAATTCGTCGAATGGCAAAAGCATCAAGTCCGCCGGAAAACAAGAACCACAAAATACTAGGGGACTTTTCTTACACACTTTGTTGACGAGCACGTAATGACCCAAGGGGTTTGACACCCGTATTACAAACTCAGTAGACTCAATGGGCAAAGTCTTACAGGATGCTAAGGTTTCGCATATATAAGAATGAGTAGAACCAGGGTCAATCAAAGCAATCACATTAGTATCGAAAAGAGTGAGGATACGGTAATAACATCGGTGAGGCGGCATCCTCGCGCGTGGCGTATGGCATAAGTCCTAGCAGGAGCACGAGCCTCGAGATCGATGGTGGCATCTCTAGATCCTCTCTAACCGCCACTAGCATTGCCCGTGTTTCTAGACGGCCTACCTCGAGTTGTGGTAGCACCGGGTTCCCACTTTGATTTACGTTTTGTCCGGATAAGCTCGGGCAATCCTTAATGAAATGATCGGTGATCCGCACTTGTAACAGGAGCGGTCACGGAATCTACAACTCCCAGAATGCCATTTGCCACAATATTGGCACTCCGTTCTTGTGACAGCCCAAAATTGACCCTAGTCGGAATGTGGTTTCGGGACCACAAAACCGAGGCATAAAAATAATTTAAAATTTATTTTGATGCCTATAATATGTGTGTGCTCATGTGTGACATTTTTTGATGATTGATTTAGTGTTATAAAGGTGAATTCCACTAGAAAGGACTTAGTAGTGAACTTTGAAAGTACGATAGGGAAATGTGTGATGACTAATTAAAGCATGCATGCAAAATAATGGACTTGCATGTCAAATTCCCCCTTTCTACAAGTAATGGCCGGCCATGACAAAGAAATATGGGTCAAACATGTCATGAAACATGTTTTGTTGGGCATTAGGGAGAAATAGTAAACAAATAAGCATGGGTAAGAAAAGAATGAAAAAAAAAATGTGTGAGAGAGTGGCATACCCCATTGTCGTGCAACCAAGAAGAGAGAAACAAAAAAAAAAATTTGTTCATGCTTGCTCTCTCCTTTTTGGCGAAAATACTAAGAGGAAGAAGGATTTTTGCTTCATTTCCTTTGTTTAGAAGAGATCTAGAAGGTGATTTGGCTAAATTTGCATCAAGATTAAGGTATGTATGAGGTTGTGTTGGGAGTTTCATGCATGTTTTGGTTGCTAACATGATGTGCATGTTAGCCATGGCTCAAATCTTTGGTATGCCATGGAAATGGTATTTGGCCAAAGTTGTTATAGTGATAAAGCCATTGCATGCTAAGTGTGAAGCTTGATGATGATGCATGCAATGATGGATTTTCTACTCATGAGTAAGATTTTGAGTTTTCTCTTTGTTTTATCATGATTAAAGTTGAAAAGGAGCATGATTGTCATACTTGGCCATGATGCATTCTTGAGCTTGATTCATGCTTCTTGCATGTTAGTTAAAAGTTTGTGTTTTGGATGGCTATGGACACCTTGAAAATTCGGCCATGCTCATATATGCATATATATGATTGCACATTATGTTTGGTTATGAACTAAGTGATGAATATATTGATTTAAAGAAGAAAATGTGGAAGAATGCTTGTGAAATTGCAAGCACAATTGACCTAGCACACATATAAGTGCTTGATGCTATATTATAAGTTTTGGGCCACAATGTGCAAAGCATAAATTAGTAGATTGCATGCTGTTTTTGTGAGGTATTAAGTGCAAAATTGACCTCAACATGTACATGAATATTCGGCCTTGGGTAGCCTATTGAAGGCCTTAGCATTTCCTTGATGCTCAAATAAATTGTATTGAATTGCTTGATGTAGTATAAAATGTGCATGACCATTGTGTATTCAAGCTAAAGAGTGGCCATATGACCATTTAAAATCCTTGTCATATTCGCCATAAGCAAGCACAATGAGGTTTTAATAAATTGAATTTTTTGAATTAGCTCAAGAGCTAAGAGGGCCACAATTGGACAAGGGAAGGAAAAGGTGATCGAATAGCCGAAAAAGCCGTTCGACAACATCCGAGGTAAGTCCTCAAGAAGTGACCTTACTTGAATTATGTGAGATGAAATATGGATGTGTATGATTATTGATTATGTGTGTATGAGTATTTGAATTCCACCGGGCTAAGTCCCAAGGCGAATATGCTAATGATATTAATTGTGTTTGAGCCTTAGTAACGAAAATGAAATATGTATGTCCAATGATTATTGATGTATGTGTGCATGAGAAATTGAATGATATCGGGCTAAGCCGAAGACAATTATGCTGGAAATTATATCCGGGTTAAGACCGAAGGCAATTGTGCTAGTGGTTATATCGGGCTAAGGCCCAAGGCATTCGTGAGTTATTCTATCCGGGCTAAGACCAAGGCATTTGTGCACGTGATTATATCCGGTTATATTCGAAGAATCTTGGGCTGGAGGTGAGTGTTGGTTGCTGAAATGAATTTAATTAGTACACTCGGACAGCCCAAAGGATAAGGTACGTTATATGTGCATTGGAAAGTCGGCGTGTTTGAGCAACATTCGCTCAATCGACTAATGAATTTCAGTTATTGAATTGATTGATGCTTTGCGAACTTATACAATGATGAAGTATGAAGTAAGAATGTGTATTAATGAAATGATGCATTTGGCTATGTGAATGTATTGCTGTAAATTATAGTTCATTATATTCCTTGAGACTTACTAAGCATAAAAATGCTTACCCGTTGCTTTGGCTCTTAGTTTTCTAGATTTCGCCGAGGCAATCGGATTTGGGATCGTTGAAGTCGAAGTCATCCACACTATCAAGCCTCCATTTTGGTATAAATTTTGGTTGAACTTGAGATGGCATGTATAGGACTACCTCTTGTTTGTTAAATACGTTGTAATGTAAGTATGTATGGCCATGCGAAAATGGCTCGAAAGGGAGCATGAACTTAGACTTATTGTGGGTTGTATGTATATATATTTGGGGTCATGATGTGGCTATGGTTTGGAAATGGGAATGTTGGTCATATGATCAGCCATTGGCATGGTTAAAATGATCATATATGAACCTATGTATGGCAAGATTAGTTGAATCATGGAGACTACCAAATAGGTAAGTCCTACCTTAAAACAGATGCTGCCAGCTGCAGTGGCGTGAATGTGAAAAATCACCATAATTCATAGGAATGGAATCAAATAGTGAATAAGCTATGTAAATGAACCTTGATGAGTCTATTTTCATATGGAAGAAACGAAACGGTCATAGGAGTTACAGGTTAAGAGATATTAAAGCTATTGTGAGACAGGGCCAGAATGGTTTCTGGGTTCCCTGTCGCAACTTTGAAAATTCACTATAAATTATCCAAAAAGAATTAGGAGATATACCTTATATGTACAGATTCCATTTTGAGTCTAGTTTCATTAGAAACAAACGACACCAGCATTAAAGCCCTGTGCAGAGAGATATTCAAGTTATACCGCGCGAAGGTCAGAGCAGTCGATCCCTGTAACTTGGGTAACTTTAACTAATAAACTGTACCAATTGGCCCGACCAAAATCCTAGAAATAAATCCATGGATGTATATATGAGTCTAAATTCAGGAAAATTTACGAAACCAGTTTCTGAGTTTTGAAACTCGAGATACGATTTTTAAGGCGACAGTGATGCAGTTTTCCAGCCTGACTGGAAATGTCAAATTGGTGGGCAAAAACATGTGAACTTGGTGGTTAACCCTCGGGTCCGACACGGCGATGGTCTCGGGTTTGGGGTGTTACAATTTTATTGGTATCGAGCCACGGTTTAGTCGATTCTAGGACTACCGTGATGTGTTTGAGGTCTAGCTATACATGCCATTAAATGATGAATCGATAGTGTGATGAATTCGACAATTTGACTTCATGTTTGTTTATAGCAATGGATCCCGATCCCAACCGAGCGATAGTGACGATGTGGAGAGTGTGGCGCCTGCTCCGCGCAAGGGACAGCGCGGTGGACTCTCAACCTATGGCCAGCAATCCTAATGACGAGGCTAAGCAAGCCTTTTATAGTGTGATGAGCGAATGGTTTAATCAATACATTCGAACCAACACGGTTGTTCCACCACCTCCATTCCCGAATGCAACCCCGCACCTACAATACCTCCGTTGGTGACCCAATAAGGTCGGGTAAGCCCCGATCGATAGGATTGAAAACATGGGGCCACTTGAATTTAAGGCTACGGATGATGATGATGCCGAAGCGAGCTGAATTATGGTTAGATAACACTATCAAGGGTGCTTGATGAGCTATCCTGTACACCCGATGAGTGCTTAAAGTGTACCATCTCCTTGCTACGCGAGTCCGCCTACTATTGGTGGAGTACTCTGACTTCTGTGGTGCCTAGAGAGCAAGTGACTTGGGAATTCTTTCTAACCGAGTTCGAAAAAGTATATCGATCGAGATTCATCGACCAAAAGCGGAGGAGTTCCTTGATCTTAAGCAAGGTTCTATGTCCGTTACCGACTCTGACGAAAGTTTGTGAGGCTTAGCCGATGCTGCGAGAATGCATTTCGTCCGAAGCTATTATGTGCAAACGCCGAGGATGGGCTGAATGATGATATAAGGATGTTTGTTGGCATTCTCGAGATACGAGAGTTCGTAGTACTTGTTGAGCGAGCTTGTAAAGTAGAAGAGCTTAGAAAGGAGAAACAAAAAGCTGATGTGGGGATTGGAGAATTCGAAGAGGTCCTCGGAAAGTCTCTTCAACAAGCATCGAAGAGATTTCGAGATGATGCGAGCCGGTCTAGGCGTTTGGGATTTTCTGAGGCGAGGACGCGATCGACCCCTGTGACCACACGAGTCACCTCGATTGCGGTGGCGGAAATGATCGCCGAGAGAGGACGGAGTGTCCACATTGTGGCAAATGGCATTCGGGGAGCTGTTGGTTTCGTGATCGCTCCTGCTATAAGTGTGGATCGGCCGACCATTTTATGAAGGATTGCCCGAGGATGCATGAACAGAATGCAAGTCAGAGTGCAAACCCGGGTGCTACCACTGCTCGAGGTAGGCCACCTAGAAATATGGGCAATGTCAGTGGCGGTCAGAGAGGATCTAGAGGTGCTACCATCAGATCTGAGGCTCGTGCTCCTGCTAGGACTTATGCCATCTGCGCACGCGAGGATCTGCCTCTCCAGATGTTATTACCGGTACTTTCACTCTTTTCAATACAAATGTAATTGCTTTGATTGACCCTGGTTCTACTCATTCTTATATATGTGAAACCTTAGCATCCAGTAAGACTTTGCCCATTGAGTCTACTGAGTTTGTAATTCGGGTGTCAAACCCCTTGGGTCATTACGTGCTTGTTAACAAAGTGTGCAAGAAAAGTCCCTAGTGTTCCGAGGTTCTTGTTTTCCGGCGGACTTAATGCTTTTGCCATTCGATGAGTTCGATGTTATTCTTGGTTTGGATTGGTTGACCATGCACGATGCGGTTGTAAATTGCAAGAGCAAGACTATCGATTTGAGTGCGCGAATAATGAAATAATTCGGGTTGAGTCCACGGACTTAAAGGGTTGCCACCGTAATATCGGCGATGTTGGCCCGAAATATGTAAGAAAAGGTGCGGCGTACCTTGCGTCGTACTTTCGATGACAAGGAATCGAGAGAAGAAACCCGAATCTGTGCCGTGGTTTGTGAATACCGGATGTTTTCCACGAAGAATTGCGGGTTTACCACTGTTCGAGAAATAGAATTTGGCATCGAATTGGTACGGTACCACCCAATTTCGATAGCTCCGTATCGTATGGCACCAACGGAATTGAAGGAGTTGAAAACTTCGGTTGCAAGAATTGGTGGATAGAGGTTTTGCTCGCCCGATTTTTTCGCCTTGGGGGTGCGCGGTGTTGTTCGTGAAGAAGAAGGATGGAACCATGCGACTATGCATCGACTATCGTCGACAACAAAGCGACGATAAAGAACAAATATCCGTTGCCACGTATTGATGACTTGTTCGATCAAGCGAAGGGAGCCTCGGTGTTCTCGAAAATAGATTTGAGATCGGGCTACTATCAATTGCGAATCCAAGATTGAGGCGTGCCCAAGGCGCCTTGAGCGAGATATGGTCACTATGAGTTCTGGTGATGCCGTTTGGGCTCACTAATGCCCTACGGTATTTATGGATTTAATGAATCGAATCTTTAGACCATATTTGGATCGATTCGTAGTCGTGTTCATTGATGACATCTTGGTCTATTCAAGAAATGAGACCGAACATCTGAACACCTACGGTTAGTGCTGCAAATTTTACGGGACAAGCAATTATATGCTAAGTTCACAAGTGTGAGTTACGGTTAAGAGAGGTAAGCTTCTTGGGTCATGTGGTATCGATCGGGTATTCGAGTCGACCGAATAAAATTTCAGCCATACTAAATTGGAAGCCTCAGAAATATTCTTGAGGTTCAAGCTTTTGGGGCTTAGGTTACTACCGACGATTTGTAAAGGCTTCTCAACGATAGCCACGCCGATGATGGCTTACTCCAAAAGGATGTTAAGTTGAATGGACGGAATGCCAAAAAGCTTCGATCAACGAAAACTTATTTGGTGAAGCCCCAATTCTAGTGCAACCCGAGTCCGGCAAGGAGTTTGTCATCTATAGCGACGCCTCTCTACTTGGGTTAGGTTGCGTATTAATGCAAGAAGGTCGAGTTGTGGCCTATGCGTCGAGGCAATTAAAGCCACATGAGAAAAATTATCCGACTCATGATCTCGAATTGGCCGCCATCGTATTCGCCTTAAAGATTTGGCGACATTACTTATTTGGTGAAAGGTGCCATGTATACTCGGATCACAAAAGTCTCAAGTATTTGATGACCCAACGAGACTTAAATCTGCGACAAAGGCGTTGGCTCGGTATTAAAGGATTATGAGCTGATCATTGACTATCACGGGAAAGGCGAATGTAGTTGCGGATGCCTTGAGTCGTAAATCGTTATTCACTTTCTGAGCGATGAATGTGCACTTGTCTATCCGATCCGAGCGGTGTGTTAGTGGCTGAAATGAAAGCCAAACCATTATTGACACACCAAATTCGAGAAGCTCGGAAAGTCGATGACGAGTTGGTTGCAAAGCGAGCGTGTGTGTTCGAACAAGGACTCGGAGTTTCAAATCGGCGATGACGATTGTTTGAGGTTCAAAAGTCGTCTGTGTGTCCCAAAGAATTGAACTCATTTCGATAATTCGAATGAAGCCCATTGTAGCCGAATGGCAATCCACGGGAGTACGAAGATGTACAATGATTTGAAACGTCGATTTTGGTGGCATGGTATGAAGCGAGACATCTCCGACTTTGTTTCAAGATGTTTAATATGTCAACAAGTGAAAGCGGAACATCGGTGCCTTGAGATTACTTGACCAATCACGATACCCGAGTGGAAATGGGATCGAGTCACAATGGACTTTGTATCCGGTGCCATTGTCGACAAGTAAGAAGGATGCGGTTTGGGTCGTGGTAGATCGATTGACTAAGTCGGCCCACTTTGTCCCCGCAGACGTCGGATTTTCAATGGACAAATTAGCGGAATTATGCGTTTCTCAGTTGTGAAATTACACGGGTGCCTATTTCTATCGTGTCGGATAGAGATCCGAGATTTACCTCGCGGTTTTGGAAAAAGTTGCAAGAAGCTTTGGGTACCAAGTTGCATTTAGCACCACCTTTCACCCCAAACCGATGGTCAATCCGGCGGATAATTCAGATACTTGAGGATATGTTGAGATGTTGCGTCCTCGAGTTTAGTGGTTCATGGGAGCGGTATTTGCCGTTGATTGAATTCGCACAACAACAGCTTTCAATCAAGTATTAAGATGGCACCCTACGAGGCTTTATGCGGTCGTAAATGCCGTACACCATTGTTTTGGTGAGCTCGGTGAAGGCAAAATTTTCGGTGGATTTGATTAGAGATCTTTGAGCAGAAAGTGAAAGTAATCATGAAATTACGAAGATAGCCTCCGATCGTCAAGTAAATGCGCGGATCTGAAGCGTAAGGATATCGAGTATCGGTGGGAGATAAAGTGTTTCTCAAGGTATCGCCTTGGAAAAAGATACTCGATTTGGCCGTAAGGGCAAGTTGAGCCCGAGGTTCATTGGGCCATATGAGATATCCGAAGCGAGTCGGTCCGGTGGCATATCGTTTGATTTTGCCCCGAACTCGAAAAGGTTCACGATGTCTTTCATGTTTCGATGCTTGACGCTATAGATCGATCCATCGCACGTGATTAGTCCATCGAAATTGAAATTCAAGCTAATATGAGTTATGAGGAAGAACCGATTCGTATCCTATCACGGGAAGTGAAAGAGTTGCGAAACAAGCGGGTTCCGCTAGTGAAAGTGTTATGGCTCAAGCACGGGATAGAAGAAGCTACTTGGGAGACCGAGAACTCTATGAAAGAGCGATATCCAAACCTATTTACGGTAAGATTTTGGGACGAAAATTTCTTAAGTGGGGAGAGTTGTGACCCAAAATTGACCCTAGTCGGAATGTGGTTTCGGGACCACAAAACCGAGGCATAAAAATAATTTAAAATTTATTTTGATGCCTATAATATGTGTGCTCATGTGTGACATTTTTGATGATTGATTTAGTGTTATAAAGGTGAATTCGCTAGAAAGGACTTAGTAGTGAACTTTGAAAGTACGATAGGGAAATGTGTGATGACTAATTAAAGCATGCATGCAAAATAATGGACTTGCATGTCAAATTCCCCTTTCTACAAGTAATGGCGGCCATGACAAAGAAATATGGGTCAAACATGTCATGAAACATGTTTTGTTGGGCATTAGGAGAAATAGTAAACAAATAAGCATGGGTAAGAAAAGAATGAAAAAAAATGTGTGAGAGAGTGGCATACCCCATTGCCAGTGCAACCAAGAAGAGAGAAACAAAAAAAAAATTTGTTCATGCTTGCTCTCTCCCTTTTGGCCGAAAATACTAAGAGGAAGAAGGGATTTTGCTTCATTTCCTTTGTTTAGAAGAGATCTAGAAGGTGATTTGGCTAAATTTGCATCAAGATTAAGGTATGTATGAGGTTGTGTTGGGAGTTTCATGCATGTTTTGGTTGCTAACTTGATGTGCATGTTAGCCATGGCTCAAATCTTTGGTATGCCATGGAAATGGTATTTGGCCAAAGTTGTTATAGTGATAAAGCCATTGCATGCTAAGTGTGAAGCTTGATGATGATGCATGCAATGATGGATTTTCTACTCATGAGTAAGATTTTGAGTTTTCTCTTTGTTTTATCATGATTAAAGTTGAAAAGGAGCATGATTGTCATACTTGGCCATGATGCATTCTTGAGCTTGATTCATGCTTCTTGCATGTTAGTTAAAAGTTTGTGTTTTGGATGGCTATGGACACCTTGAAAATTGGCCATGCTCATATATGCATATATATGATTGCACATTATGTTTGGTTATGAACTAAGTGATGAATATATTGATTTAAAGAAGAAAATGTGGAAGAATGCTTGTGAAATTGCAAGCACAATTGCCTAGCACACATATAAGTGCTTGATGCTATATTATAAGTTTTGGGCCACAATGTGCAAAGCATAAATTAGTAGATTGCATGCTGTTTTTGTGAGGTATTAAGTGCAAAATTGACCTCAACATGTACATGAATATTCGGCCTTGGGTAGCCTATTGAAGGCCTTAGCATTTCCTTGATGCTCAAATAAATTGTATTGAATTGCTTGATGTAGTATAAAATGTGCATGACCATTGTGTATTCAAGCTAAAGAGTGGCCATATGACCATTTAAAATCCTTGTCATATTCGCCATAAGCAAGCACAATGAGGTTTTAATAAATTGAATTTGTTTGAATTAGCTCAAGAGCTAAGAGGGCCACAATTGGACAAGGGAAGGAAAAGGTGATCGAATAGCCGAAAAAGCCGTTCGACAACATCCGAGGTAAGTCCTCAAGAAGTGACCTTACTTGAATTATGTGAGATGAAATATGGATGTGTATGATTATTGATTATGTGTGTATGAGTATTTGAATTCCACGGGCTAAGTCCCGGCGAATATGCTAATGATATTAATTGTGTTTGAGCCTTAGTAACGAAAATGAAATATGTATGTCCAATGATTATTGATGTATGTGTGCATGAGAAATTGAATGATATCGGGCTAAGCCCAAGACAATTATGCTGAAATTATATCCGGGTTAAGACCGAAGGCAATTGTGCTAGTGGTTATATCCGGGCTAAGGCCGAAGGCATTCGTATGAAGTTATTCTATCGGGCTAAGACCGAAGGCATTTGTGCACGTGATTATATCCGGTTATATTCGAAGAATCTTGGGCTGGAGGTGAGTGTTGGTTGCTGAAATGAATTTAATTAGTACACTCGGACAGCCCAAAGGATAAGGTACGTTATATGTGCATTGGAAAGTCGGCGTGTTTGAGCAACATTCGCTCAATCGACTAATGAATTTCAGTTATTGAATTGATTGATGCTTTGCGAACTTATACAATGATGAAGTATGAAGTAAGAATGTGTATTAATGAAATGATGCATTTGGCTATGTGAATGTATTGCTGTAAATTATAGTTCATTATATTCCTTGAGACTTACTAAGCATAAAAATGCTTACCCGTTGCTTTGGCTCTTAGTTTTCTAGATTTCGCTCGAGGCAATCGGATTTGGGATCGTTGAAGTCGAAGTCATCCACACTATCAAGCCTCCATTTTGGTATAAATTTTGGTTGAACTTGAGATGGCATGTATAGGACTACCTCTTGTTTGTTAAATACGTTGTAATGTAAGTATGTATGGCCATGCGAAAATGGCTCGAAAAGGGAGCATGAACTTAGACTTATTGTGGGTTGTATGTATATATATTTGGGGTCATGATGTGGCTATGGTTTGGAAATGGGAATGTTGGTCATATGATCAGCCATTGGCATGGTTAAAATGATCATATATGAACCTATGTATGGCAAGATTAGTTGAATCATGGAGACTACCAAATAGGTAAGTCCTACCTTAAAACAGATGCTGCCAGCTGCAGTGGCGTGAATGTGAAAAATCACCATAATTCATAGGAATGGAATCAAATAGTGAATAAGCTATGTAAATGAACCTTGATGAGTCTATTTTCATATGGAAGAAATGAAACGGTCATAGGAGTTACAGGTTAAGAGATATTAAAGCTATTGTGAGACAGGGCCAGAATGGTTTCTGGGTTCCCTGTCGCAACTTTAAAAATTCACTATAAATTATCCAAAAAGAATTAGGAGATATACCTTATATGTACAGATTCCATTTTGAGTTTAGTTTCATTAGAAACAAACGACACCAGCATTAAAGCCCTGTACAGAGAGATATTCAAGTTATACCGCGCGAAGGTCAGAGCAGTCGATCCCTGTAACTTGGGTAACTTTAACTAATAAACTGTACCAATTGGCCAGACCAAAAATCCTAGAAATAAATCCATGGATGTATATATGAGTCTAAATTCAGGGAAAATTTACGAAACCAGTTTCTGAGTTTTGAAACTCGAGATACGATTTTTAAGGCGACAGTGACGCAGTTTTCCAGCATGACTGGAAATGTCAAATTGGTGGGCAAAAACATGTGAACTTGGCTGGTTAACCCCTCGGGTCTGACACCGGCGATGGTCTCGGGTTTGGGGTGTTACAGTTCTGTCTCGACGATCATTGCCAACACTGGCGATCGAAGTGACTCGCGTGCCCATAGGGGGTCGATCGCGGTCTTGTCTAGAAAAGCCCGAAATGTCTCTAGACCGGCCTAAGCCATCTCTAAATTTCTTTGATGACTATGGGAAGGGCTTCCCCGAAGACCTCTTACGAAACTCCCTTGCTCCCACTTCAGCTTTTCTTTTCTCCATACTGAGCTCCTCGGCTTTGCACGCTCACTCGACAAGAGCCACAAACTCTCGGATTTCCAAAATGCCAACATACAGCTTTATATCATCGTTCAGTCCATCTTCGAAGCGTTTACACATCACACCTTCTGAAGAAATGCACTCGCGCGCGTACCGGCTAAGCCTCGCAAATTTTTGTTCGTAGTCGGTAACCGACATGGAACCTTGCTTAAGATCAAGGAATTCCTTTCATTTTTTGGTCCATAAATCTCTGACTGATATACTTCTTTCGGAACTCGGTTAGAAAGAACTCCCAAGTTACTTGCTCTCTAGGCACAACAGAAGTCAGAGTACTCCACCAATAGTAGGCGGAATCGCGTAGCAAGGAGATAGTACACTTTAAGCCTTCATCGGGTGTGCAAGATAGCTCATCGAGCACCCGGATAGTGTTGTCCATCCAAAATCCAGCTTGCTCGGCATCGTCATCATCCGTAGCTTTAAATTCAGTGGCCCCATGTTTTCGAATCCTGTAGACTGGGGGCTTACTTGATCTTACTTGGTCAGTTACTGGAGGTATTGTAGGTGCAGGGGTTACATTAGTCGGGAATGGAGGTTGTGGAACAGCCGTGTTAGTTCGAATGTATTGGTTAAACCAATCATTCATCACACTATAAAAGGCTTGCTTAGCCTCATCATTCGGATTGCTGGCAATAGGTTGAGAGTCCGCCGGCGCTGTCCCTTGCGCGGGACCAGGTGCCACACTCTCCACATCATCAGCTATTGCTCGGTTGGGATCGGGATCCATTGCTATACACAAACACAAAGTCAAATGGTCAGAAATCACCACACTATCAATTCATCACTTAATGGCGTGTATAGCTAGACCCCAAACATATCACGGTAGTCCTAGAATCGACTAAACCGTAGCTCTGATACCAATAAAATTGTAACACCCGAACCCGAGACCGTTGCGGTTGTCGGACACGAGGGGTTAACAAGCCAAAACCACTTATGGCAATTAACCAATTTGACATTCCGAGCAAGCTGGAAAACTGCGTCGCTGTCGCCTTAAAAGCATATCTCGAGTTTCACAACTCGGAAACTGATTCCGTAAATTTTACCTAAATTTAGACTCATATATCCATCCATGGATTTATTTCTAGAATTTTGGTCGGGCCAATTGGTACAGTTTATTAGTTAAAGTCGCCCATGTTACAGGGGTCGATTACACTGACCTTCGCGTTACAACTTGAATATCTCTCTGTACAGGGTTTCAATATCGATACCGTTTGTTTCAATGAAACTAGACTCAAAAGGAATCTGCACATATAAGGCATAACTTCTAATTCATTCTGGATAATTTATGGAAAATTTTCAAAGCATGACAGGGGACCCACAAACCGTTCCGCCCTGTCTCACGAGAACTTTAATATCTCTCAGATATCGATCATATGATCGTTTCGTTACTTTCATATGAAAATAGACTCGTCAAGGTTCTATTTATTCACTATTTAACACCATTCCTACAAATTTTGGTGATTTTTCACATCCACGTCCATTGCATTTGGCAGCCTCTTTTTAAGGTAGGCTTTACCTATATTGTAGTTCCCATGGACCAACTATAGTCTAGTCATACTTAGGTCCACATGTGATCATATTTAGCCATTCCAATGGCTGATCATGTGACCAACTCTCTCATTCCAAACCATAATCACATCATGAAACCAAATATAATTACAAACCACATATGGTCAAATTCCATACTCCACTTTTACGAACCATTTTCGCATGGCCGTACACATATACATCACAAGTACTTAAAACAACCGAGGGTGGTCCTATACATGCCATATCCGAACTCAACTAAAGGAGTACCAAAAGGGCTTTGATAGTGTGGTTGACTTCAACTTCTATGATCCCGAATCCGATCACTAACGAGCAAAATCTATAACAGAGAAAAAAAAGCGGAGTAAGCAATTTATGCTTAGTAAGTTTGAGCCATAATATACACACAACCAAAGCATAGCATTCAAGTAGCTAAACAATAATTCATATGCACAATTTCTCAAAGACATGCTTACTTCACAATCCCAACTCTTATTTTCATACACAAACAACGGCTTAGTTAAGGCCGATAGCTCGTTTATCATTGGAGCGAATATTCAACGCACTTACTCATAGTGTGCAAAGCACACACAAAACATACCTTGTTGGGAATTTCACAAGTGCATTAACTGAAAATTTTCCAGCACTTATAAATTTGAATCACATACCTTGGAGTTTATCCGATATAGCTACTGTTCAAAACACCTTGACACATAGCCGGTTATGGTAACCCGCACAAATGCCTTGGGACTTAACCGGATATCACAACTCGCACAATTGCCTTGGGCTTAGCCGGATATCATAGCTCGCACAATTGCCTTGGGCTTAGCCCGGATATCACGCACAATTGCCTTGGGCTTAGCCGGATATCACTCGAACATTCATGCACATCTTTGTTTCATTTTCACAACAAAACTTTTATGCACAATTCACTTAACAAAAATATCATTTCGGCTCAATGGCCATATACAAAGGCGAATTTCGATTGCTTATTACTTCATTCAATCGAATCAAAATCTAAGTTTCGATACTCGAAAACTTACCTCGGATGTTGTCGAGCGATTCCGATGGCTATTCGACTACTTTTCCTTCCCTTTATCGGATTTGGTCCCCTTTGCTATTGAGCTTAATTTAACAAATAATTTGATTCAATCATTTGAGTATCGAAAAGAAGAACTCAAGGCACTTAGCCCACATATACTCACTAGACATTAAAGTCACATAAGTACGGAATTCATGAATCGACTTAACACACAAAGCCTTCAACATGCTTACTCATGGCCGAACAACTCAACCTCTTAGGCACTCATTCATGGCCGATTATGCATGTTGATGTTGAGGCCAATTACATGTTTAGCACCACACATGAATGGCACACATTTTACTAGCTAATGCTTTACATATTGTAGCTCAATACTTATAATATAGCATCAAGCACTCATATGGCCGATTATACTTAGTCATACTTGCACCAAATCAACAATAAATTCCAAGATTTTCACATCATATGTGTACTAGGCGAATGTACTTGCAATTTCACAACCATTCTTCAACATTTTCTTCTTTAAGCAAACATATTTATCACTTACTTCATAACCAAAACATCATGTGGAAACATATACACATATAGGTGCATGGCGAATCTCAAGGTGTTCATAACCATCTAAAACACAAATTTTTTACCATTCAAGTAACAAGCATAAATCATGCTCATGAATGCACCATGGCGAATACATCACAACCATACCCTTTCAACTTCGGTCATGGTTAAACAAAGATTTCAATGCCCTACTCAAGAATACTAAAAAGAAATTTCAAGAGTAGTCAATCCATCATTACATGCATCATCAACAAGCTTCACATTTAGCATGCAATGGCTTTAACACAATATCAACCTTGGCCAAATACCATTTTCATGGCATAACAAGGATTTGAACCATGGCTAACATGCACATCAAGTTAGCAACCAAAACAAGCATGAACTTCATGACACAACCTCAAACATACCTTAATCTTGATACAAGTATAGCCAAATCTCCTTCTTGTTCTCTTCCAAACCAAGCATGAAGCAAAACTCCTATCTCCTCCCTTAGTATTTTCGGCCAAAAGGAAAGAACAAGGATGAACAATTTTTTCTTGTTCTTCTTTCACTTGCACGGCAATGGGGGGAATGCCACACTCACACACATTTTTTATTTCTCATCCAACATCATTAATTTTTTATCATTTAATACATCATGCATTAACAAAACATGTTTCAACATGTTTTCTTTGCCCATAAACCATGTCATGGCGGCCACTATGCCATCTTTGGGGAATTTGACATGCAAATCCCTTAATTTTGCATGCATTTTCAACTAGTCATCACACATTTCCCCATCATACTTTCAAAGTTTACTATTAGGTCCTTTCTAGTGAAATTCACCTTTATAACACTAAATCGAACCATCAAAAATGTCACACATGAATACACACATATTATAGGCATCAAAATAAATTTTAAATTATTTTTACGCCTCGGTTTTGTGGTCCCGAAACCACATTCCGACTAGGGTCAATTTTGGGCTGTCACATACATTATTCATTCCATATTATTGACAAAAAATTCATGCTTATAACGCATACCAAAACATATCATCCTATAAGTCAAAATCATACCAAAACATATGGTTTCATAAGCTCTATTCATACCATCAAATCTCATGCCAAAAATCTTACCAAATTCCATACTAAGCACATTCCAAAACTTCACATAGATAATATTGCATCACATAATTCATACCAAAAACTCATTTATATACACAACCAAAACCAAGCCAAATCACATGGTTAGATATATTCACTTCACAACACATATTCAACTATTTCTAGCCTATACATGCCATGCTCCAATATTTACACTTTCAGAATGTACCAAAATAGAGTTCGATAGTGTGGTGACAATCCTCGATGATCCCCAAGCTCCCGATAGCTACGATATCTATAAAACAATGTAAACACACACAAAGTAAGCTTTCAAAAGCTTAGTAAGCCATATACAAATAAAATTATCATCTAAATCATATAAACATCATCAATTTGCATATAATCTATAACTAAATACTATTACCAATCATATGATTCATATATATATATATATCACATATTTCCAATTCATTTGCACATATTGCATATGTTCTCATACATTTGTCACATATCATCAGTTGTTCACTAAGGTACATATACTTACCTTTCAACATCAAATATGATATACATTTCAAACATACCTGAATCGGATACACATATCATATATTCATTCGTTTCTCGAAATGCCCCTTGAACCGTTCGGAATCATAAGGATTTGCAGATAACTCGAAAAGCTTGTACAATGCCAACATCCCGGACGTGGTCTTACATGTAATCAAATATCGATGCCACTGTCCCAAATAGAGTCTTACACGAAATCAAGTACGATGCCAACATCCCAGACATGGTCTTACACGCAAATCATAAGTCGATGCCAATGTCCCAGACGTGGTCTTACACGATAACCATATCGAATCCTATGTCATGACATATGTATCCTAACTATTCCTAAGGTTCGTACGGGGCTTTTCGGACGTCAGAACTTTGTCAATACTTTCTCGGATATCTCATATTCAATTTAATAAGCCATTCATCATTTTTAAATAGCATTTAAACATAAGCAAACCAATACAAACACATTTAATTGTATATAGACTTACCTCATACAGATTCGGATAGATGGACTCGGCTACTCGACGACTTTCGACTTTCCTCGATCTAATTTCGTATTCTTTAATTCTTGATCTATATAAATTCAAATTTAACTCTTTTATTTACCAAATCATTCAAATCAATCCAAAAACACATATTTAGGGCATTTTATAAATTAACCCTTACATTTTCACATTTTTGCACTTTAGTCCCTAATCACAAAAATCACAAAATGCACAAAATTTCTTTGCATACATGCCTAGCCAAATTCTCATAGTGTTCATAGAAGTCCATATGTTTCATTTATTTCACATTCTAATCCCTCAATTTACAAATTTCTCAATTTAGTCCAAATTACTCAAATTCATCAAAAATTCAAAGACAAAATACACTAACCTAACACATATTTTTGATATACTATCCTAAAACTTCTTAAAGCTCATAATTTCATCAATGGCATAACTCAAAATCATCAAAAAAATCAAAAACTGAGACATGGGCTTGATAGTATACAAAGCAACGATTAAAAAAACGTAGAAATTATCAAAAATCGAACAAAACACATACCTTGATTAGCCAAATTCTTAGCTGAAACCCTAAACACATTCAACCTCTACTTTTTCTTTTATTTTCGGTGCAAAATGGATGATAATGGCCTTTATTTTCATGTTGATTTAATTAAAATAACTTAAATTACTAAATACCAATTTTGCCCTTGATTTATAACATATAAAACAATAATATACAAGGCCATAAATGTCCACTTACCATGCAACTGGCATAATAACAACATAAGGACCTCACATTAATAAGACAAATCAATTAAGCACTTTAACAAGCAGAAGAAAATTTTACATTTTACGCGATTAGGTCCTTTTAACAAATTGAGCACACAAACCATCAAATTTTCGTACGAAATTTTCATACATATCAATTCACATATTTTAAACCCAAAAAATAATATTAAAATTTTTTTTGACTCGAATTTGTGGTCCTGAAACCACTATTACGACTAGGGTCTAAATCAGATTGTTTTAATTCTCTCCCTTAAGGATTTTCATCCCCGAAAATCTTACCATTAAACAGATTCGGATATTATTGTCTTATAACATCTTTGGGTTCCCAGGTAGCCTCTTCGACACCATGTCAATGCCACATCACTTTTACTAACAAAATTTTCTTATTTCGCAATTCTTTAACCTCACAAGCTAAGATACAAATTGGTTCTTCGTCGTAGGTCATATCAGACTGAATCTCAATCTCAAACGGAGGAATTACATGCGAAGGATTAGATCTGTATCGTCGAAGTAACAATACGTGAAATACATTGTGAATCTTTTCTAACTCAGGTGGCAGCAACAGTCGATAAGCAACCGGCCCTATATGCTCGATAATCTCATATAGCCCGATGAACCTCGGACTCAATTTGCCTTTTCTACCGAATCGAAGTACTTTCTTCCACAGGACACTTTCAGAAGCACTTTGTCGCCAATTTCAAATTCAATGTCTTCTCGTTTCAAATTTGCATATGATTTCTGTCGATTAGAAGCTGCTTTCAAACTATCTCGGATCACTTTTACTTTCTGTTCAATCTCTTTTATCAAGTCAACCCCGTGTATCTTATTTTCACTGAGTTCTGACCAATACAATGGTGTACGGCATTTGCAACCATATAAGACTTCGTACGGTGCCATTTTAATGCTCGATTGAAAACTATTATTATAAGCGAATTCAATCAAAGGAAAATATTGTTCCTACGTATCTTCAAACTCAAGAATGCAACATCTCAACATATCCTCGAGTATCTGAATAATCTGCTCGGATTAAACATCCGTCTATGGGTGAAAAGTAGTACTAAAGTGCAATTTTGTACCCAGAGCATCTTACAATTTCTTCCAAAATCGCGATGTGAATCTCGGATCTCTGTCTGACACAATAGATAATGGCACACAATGCAATCTCACAATATCGAAAATGTATAATTCAGCTAACTTATCAAGTGAGTAATCGGATCGTACCAGAATAAAATGGGCTAATTTCATTAATCGATCAACTACAACCCAGATCAAATCTTTCTTTCTCGGAGATAGGGGTAAACCCAAAACAAAGTCCATTGTCACTCTATCCCATTTCCATTCTGGAACCATAATCGATTGTAACAAACCTGACGGCACTTGATGTTTAGCTTTAACTTGCTGACAGATCAAACATTTCAAAACAAAGTTGGAGACATCTCTTTTCATTCCAGTCCACCAATAATGTTGTTTTAAACCATTATACATTTTCGTACTACCCGGATGTACACATAACCGACTGTTGTAAGCTTCATTCAAAATCATCTGAATCAACTTTCGATTTCTCGGAATACAAATTTGATCTTGGAATCTCAAAAAATTATCTTTATCAACTCTTAATTCTGAATCAGAATCTAAATTACACTGAGCTCGTTTTACTAAAATCTCATTATCAACCTTCTAAGCATCGATAATCTATTGAATGAATAACGGTCTTGCTTTTAATTCGACTAAAATCAAACCATCATCGGACACAACCAAATGAGCATTCATCGCATGCAAAGCAAACAGTGATTTTCGACTCAAAGCATCAGCAACAACATTTGCTTTTCCTGGATGATAACCAATCACAAGCTCGTAGTCTTTTAACAATTCTAACCATCTTCTCTGTCGCAGATTCAAATCTTTCTAAGTCATCAAATATTTCAAACTCTTATGATCAGAATATATGTGACATTTCCCACCAAACAGATAGTGGCGCCAAATTTTCAAAGCAAACACAATAGCCACCAATTCCATATCGTGAGTCAGATAATTCTTTTCATGTTGCTTTAACTGTCTCGAAGCATAAGCAATGACTTTGTCTTCCTGCATCAAAACACATCCCAAACAGTTCAATGAAGCATTGCTATAGATTACAAATTCTTTACCCAATTTGGGTTGTACTAATACTTGAGCTTTAATCAATAGGGCTTTTAATTGGTTAAAGCTTTTCTGACACTTTTCAGACCATTCAAACTTCACATCGTTCTGAAGCAGTTTCGTTAATGGAGTTGCAATCATAAAAAAACCTTTTAAGAACCGTCTATAATAACTAGCAAGTCCCAGAAAACTGCGGACTTCAGAGACATTTCTCGGAGGCTTCCAATCTAAAATAGCTAAAATTTTGCTCGGATCAACTTGGATACCAGATGGTGATACAATATAGCCCAAAAAACCAACTTCTCGAAACCAGAATTCACATTTGCTAAACTTCGCATATAGTTGCTTATCTCGTAAAGTTTGTAGCACTATTCTCAAATGCTTGGCATGCTCGAGTTTATCACGTGAATAAATTAAAATGTCATCAATGAATACAACAACAAATTGATCTAAATACAGTCTAAAAATTATGTTCATCAAATCCATAAAGATAGTAGGTGCATTCATTAATCCAAAAGGCATAACTAAGAAATCATAATAATCGTACCTTGTTCTGAATGCAGCTTTAGGAATGTCTGAGTCTTTCACTCGCAACTGATAATAGCCTGATCTCAAATCTATCTTCGAAAACACGGTAGCTCCTTTCATTTGATCAAACAAATCATCAATTCGAGGCAGAAGGTATTTATTCTTGATAGTCACTTTATTCAACTGATGATAATCAATGCACATTCTCATGGTGCTGTCTTTCTTTTTCACAAACAGAACAGGAGCACCCCAAGGTGAGAAACTCAATCTTGCAAACCCTCTATCTGTCAACTCTTGCAACTAAGACTTTAAATCTTTTAGATCTATCGGAGCCATTCTATATGGAGCTATCGAAATTGGAGTAGTTCTAGGTACTAATTCAATGTCGAATTCAACTTCTCGGATCGGAGGTAATCCCAGAAGTTCATCAGGAAACACATCATGGAATTCACAGACAATAGGATGTAACACCCCGTACCCGTATCCGACACCAGGATAGGATTCGAGGCGTTACCGGACTTAAATATTCACAAACGTGCAAAACCAGGCTATAAAATTTCATTTGAATTAAAACCATTCAATCACATTCATAATGTCCTTTACACGAGCTACTGAGGCTCTAAACATGTATTAAAGGTGATTTGGAACTAAATCGAGAACTTTAGAAAGTTTAGGAACTTAGAAAAAATTTCTTAAAACAGGGATACACACCCGTGTGGACACAAGGACATGCCCATGTGTCTCCAACTCTTCCGTGTCCTCAGGCCCTGTAACTCTCTTTTTATGGCGTCAGCAAAACAAATTTAGCCACACGGCCAAGCCACACGCCCATGTGCTAGGCTAGGCCACACGCCCATATGCTAGGCTGTGTCCTCCACACGGTTGAGACACATGGTCGTGTCTCTGCCAGTGTGACTAGTACTTAGGCTATTTTCCAAGCCTTTTGTTACCATTAATCCCTTACTTTTTTACACACATCAAAGATATACATCATTGCATCATTTTAATGATTTAACATACTTCACTAAGGTATATTCTTAACTTTAACATGCTATCATTCACTTATTACACGTACTCATATAATATCAAATCTAGACACAACAATTCTATATTCATTGACCTTATCATTTGATGACCACTTTTATCAAAATTTCAAAGCCATCAATTTATCAAGTAGCTTCCATCAACATCAAGTATTCATGTTCAAACATTTTCAACTTATTTCCATATTATATATTTACCACATGGCTATGACCATTTCGATCGATCAAGAAGCACCCATCATGCATATATGTCATAATACCAACCATACATATCCCACAAGCATAAACACATCATCGCATAACAAGCATTAGAACTTATAATGGATAATTAGGTTTACAAGCCACAAGCATTACAAGCCACATCTCATGGCTATATACAATGAATCAATATAGGCCAATCCATATGGCTAATCATAACAGCATCTATCATAAAACTAAGTCCCTATACATGCCACTCACTTGAAGACATTAAGATTCATTAATACTCCAAATGAGGTAGCTTGATAGTGTGAGGTTGCCTCCGACGATCTCCAACCCTGAGCTAACCTGTCAACACTAAAGAAATAGAAAGAAGGGAGTAAACTTAAAGCTTAGTAAGTCCATATGAAAATAATAAGCAAATTATCAACATGATTCCATGGAAATATAATCATAATTTCACTTTTACTTATTTTCTGGTCATGCTATTTTCTCGAGTCATAGTTACTAAATTATTCATATCAGGAGCTACCAAAATCCAAATTAATATCTGTAAATTTTCATAGAAACCAGACTCACTTATCTTTTTACCATAAAATTTTTAGAGTTTTTGGTCTAGCCAATGAGTACATTTTATTCCTTAAAAGTTACCCTTATTTTGCTGTCTGATAGTTCCGACCCCTCTATACTAAAAATTAATTATCTCCTCTTAAAAGATTTGGATAATGTTTCTGCTTGTTTCTTTCCAAAATATACTCATCAAGGATTTTAAGCATACAAATTATAACCTATAATTATTTTTTTACAATTTTTAATGATTTTTCCAAGTCAAAATAGGATATTCCAAAATCATTCTGACCCTGCCTCACAAAAATTTAAATATCTCATAACATGAAATTCTTTTGCTTACATCATTTCTTTTATATGACAATCGATGTAATAAGCTATAATTTCATATCTTATTCAACCTTTAATTCAATTTCCATGATTTTTGGTGATTTTTTTAAATTTACACAACTACTGTAGTCCAAAACTGTTTTATTACAAATTTCACTCTTACATAATTTCACTTACTCCATTCCATCTTACCGAAAGTTCGCTCAACTATCGAGCACATTGCTCATAAATTTCCACAAACATATACCTGCACTTATTCATCACATGGTCATGTTCACATGTATCTTCACTTAGTCAATTTCCTGTTGAACTCATCGGAATAATAACAGATACACGGTTGCCTGAACATATTACCACCCTTGTAACCGAAGTTATCTGGTACGCATAGTAGCCTGCACTTAGTACTATACATGCGACCAAAAATCTGGTACACGTAGTAGCTTGCACTTAGTACTACACACGTGACCTAACCATCTGATACACGTAGTAGCCTGCACTTAGTACTACACACGTGATCGAAGTTGTCGGGTACGCATAGTAGCCTGCACTTAGTACTACACATGGGACCTAACTATCTAGTACACATAGTAGTCTGCACTTAGTACTACACACGTGACCTACAACCATCTTAAACACATAGTAGCCTGCACATAGTACTACACATGTGTTCTCACAATGGATCATTCTTACCATTTCTATTCTGAAGGTTCAATTGGGAAATTCCTCACTTTTCAACAGCTAACAAATTCATTCATTGTCTATTTTGATTCGTAATTTGCATCAGATGATCATTCTATAGGCAGGCACATCTCATATAATAATGAAATATAATAACATAAAAAGAATCGATATATTATTTACATACAAACTTACCTCGAATGCGAGCACGACTATATTTTCTGATTTAGTCCATAAACTCATTCATTTCCAATCTATGCCCAAACCTCATTTTCCTTGATCTATAATATCACATTTAGCTTACTAATTAGTCACATTATTCATATGGGTCCAAAAATCATATTTTTACAAATTTACATTTTGACCCCTAAACTTTCACATATTTGCACTTTTTTCCTACAGCTCGTAAAATGATTTTTATCTAATTTCCTTGCATTTTAAGCCTAGTAAAATAAATTTCATAACTATAGCAACCCCTAATTTCTACTAAATCACACTTTTATGAAAAAATTTATAACTTTTGCAAAACGGTCCTTTTTGACAATTTCACCGAAAATCACTTAGTAAAAGTCATTTATTACACCCCGAGCATTCAGTTTCTTCTATTAGACATCAAAACACAAGCATGTCATCCATGAGTAAATTTTTAAACACAAACCCTGGCTCAAAATATGGGTAGAAATGAGTAAATATTGTTACGATGATTTCAAAAACGTAAAAATCATTAAAAACCGGGGCTAGAAGCTTGAAAAACCCTAGCTATGTCTTCTCCAAGCAAGTTTTGGCCATGGGGAAGAAGATGGACAAAAATTGGCTTTTAATTTTGTTTTTAATTCATTTTAATTACTGGATTACCAAAATGCCCCTAACTTAAAAATATTCAATTTCACCCATTTCATGTCCATTTTTGTCCAAAAAATTATCCAATGGTCTAATTACCATTTAAGGGCCTCCAATTTAAAATTTCATAACAATTTGCACCTCTAACATGTAGAACTCAACTTTTGTACTTTTTACAATTTAGTCCTTTTGACCAAATTGAGTGCCCAAACATCAAATTTTTCGAACAGAATTTTCACGAAATTATCCTGTGATTTTGTAGACCATAAAAATATAATAAAAATGAATTTTACTATGTTGGATTTGTGGTCCTGGAACCACTGTTCCGATTAGGCCCTAATTCAAGATGTTACAACTTTCCCCCTTTAGGGATTTTTGCCCCCGAAAATCTTACCAGAAGAGTGGTTCGGTTTTTACATAAACTCCACTATCTCATAAGCATTGCTGAGGAACTTTTACTCAAGCTATGTTTAATACTTAGCTCTTTAATTTCCCATACTAAAGTCATGAACAATTTCGTGTTATACGACGCATTGATCGAAACTTGACTTCAATCAGAAAACTCAAGCATACAAGGGTCAAACCCATACCATCATAGAATATGTATATACACATCATACTTGAATCCTCTCGGATTCAAATGGCATAGCTAGCCCGATCATCATGGCCTTAAGTTCTCTATCATTTTGTATAGCCTGACAGTTTACTAGTTCGAACTCTGGTCATCATTAAAATTCAGAGCCTCAATTAGCTTTTTTTTAATAATTCACGATATAAATCCCGGATCTTAATTCGATTAACAAAAACTAGCATTTTAAGAAATTCAACAATTTCAAAGATACTTAATCCTATAAGTCTGATGAGCGGAAATTCAATACTTACAGACATGATTTGTAAATTCATCAATTACTTAACAACAACTCATATGACATCTTTCTCTTTCAAAGATAGGAATAATTCTAATATGAAATCTATAGTAATCTCATTCTCAGAGATCATACCTTAACTATCTTATCATCCTTTAACAATTCAAGTCAGCTACACTATCTCAACTTAAGTCTTTCTATGACAACAGATACTTTAAGCTATCACACTGCCCTTCTTGTCTTAAAACACATCACTGAAAATTAAGAAGCCTTTGCTCAATGCAGATTAACCCAGTTCAAAGGCTTCAGTTAACAATATCCTCGTATATTCAAATCATTACCAACATGTATTATACCATTCAGCTTTCACAAGACGAAAAATTTATCATTCATAGCAACTTTAAATCATATCAAAGTCTTTTAAGATATATACACTTTCATTCATACTATCTGTCTTTTACCGGGAGAGATAAAATCTTATTCTCAGACTTGGGAAAATTTCAAACATAAATATCCCATTAAATCTTTCAAACAATAACCCATACAAACTGAACGTCCAAGTCGGTATTAATTATTACTTGATAAAGTTTCAGGAAATCCTTCCTTTCAGTTGACAAAATGATTTAATATATAATTTTGCAAAATTCACTCATCATACTAATCAAAGTTCATTTCAATTGCATTAGCTCAAGGTAGTATCAATGTTCCATACCGAAGGCTTTAACTTGATTAACTTTCTTGAGAAAAGAAATCCATCATACAAGCTGATACTAGCAATTTCACCTCTTATGCCTTGGCAGATGTCAAATCCTTCACGAAGATTTAGAGAAATCCAGATACTAGAATTACTACATTACTATGATCAAACTAGAAGCATAGTCACACTTGGCATGATTATCACAACTGAAGAACACACTGTAGATATGAGCCGTGATTGATAAATTTCAGAATATATATAACAAGAAAACCAAGATTAAGAAGTCCAAGATAGAGAAATCCAAGATACAATATCATAATGGAAGACCCAGAACAAAGCTCATAAGAAAATATGAAAGATTTTAATAATTTCCCAGAGGAAAGAAGTCCAGAAGAATACATCATTCAAGCTCACTGGAATTAAATGCAACAAGGATAATGTACCTTTCCATATATATATATATATATATATATATATCAAAGAGAGCATCCATTAGAAGGAACAGAATCATAATAACAAGTACATTATCTCATAAAATCCCAACTGACGGAATGTAATAGAATGCCAGATGAAAAATAGAGCAATACAGATTTTATACCAGTCAAACTATCAATACTTTTGTCTTATTCCAAGATTAGAAAACATTTTCACATGAAATCAATTTATCTGAAAATAGATAGCCCCGGTAATACTTCCGAGAGTAAATGAACTCATAGAGTACCTCAAGAGAGATAGTCATAATCTACTTACTATAATTACCACCTTTAGATATGTTACTTTTCAAGATTTATTCCTCCAACTATTTCTGTTATTACAAATCCCACATTATGATTTTCATTGAAGAAGATCGGTTCTGAAGAAATTTCAGTTAATACATTTCTTGACATCGCACTTTACTAGCTCTATCTTTACTTATCAATCCAATTAATCTCTAATCATAGTTATAATCATTCTACAGCTGTACTCTTTGGTCTCATACTTGTGAGCTTATTCAACACTGATCTTATAAAATCCTTTGCAAAACACCACTCTGGTAAGGGGGTGGGGTCGTAAGGTCCCTAACTCGTCTCTCATACACATATACATATAACACCATTGCATCATCACAATAACATTTTCACAAACATATCATTCACTTCTGGCAAATTATTATTCACACCTGTATGGCACGAACCTTCCAATTATCTTATTTAAACCAGTGCATTTATGCATGCATTCTATGGATTCTGAATAACTTTACTTATCCCATTTACTCAATCAAACAAGCCATGCACATAACATCTTATGAGGGACAAACAAATATGGATAAGTATGTCACAATTAAAACTTCTATCTTGCATATCATCCTACACATATCATTACCATCATGTCACTCAATTCAATCAATTTTAGCACATTTACTTAAACTGTAAGAGTTTGCCCATTATAATTATCCAAACAAGTATACACGAACATTTATTCGATCAATAAGGTTGGCAGGTTACCCAAATACATACATTCACTAGAGCAAATCGATCATAACTATCATAGAACTATCAACTAAACATAGATAAGCTTATCACGGTGTATTCCTTTATCTCATTTAAAAATATCATTGCAATCCATCAACATTCAATGTTCAATCAGGACAATGACATTTTATCTATTTCATGTTATTATGAACCTTTTATTCAGACCTTCATGAATTTCTATTTGTCATATTCACTTAATCAAGTAAATCAAGTACACAACATCATATGAATATCAAAAAGCATAGGTACTCATCACAACATGAACTTTCATCTCACATGGTATCACATACATATCATGAACTTTTATTCATACTTTTCTGAGTTTAGGCTAATCATAATAGTACTTTACCTGAATGTCTTAGCTTCAGATTGAAAATGGTTAGTATAGGTGTGACAGCCCAAAATTGACCCTAGTCGGAGTGTGGTTTCGGGACCACAAAACCGAGGCATAAAAATAATTTGAAATTTATTTTGATGCCTATAATATGTGTATGCTCATGGATGACATTTTTTGATGATTGATTTAGTGTTATAAAGGTGAATTTCACTAGAAAGGACTTAGTAGTGAACTTTGAAAGTACGATAGGGAAATGTGTGATGACTAATTAAAGCATGCATGCAAAACAATGGACTTGCATGTCAAATTCCCTTTTTATAGGTGGTGGCGGCCATGACCAAGAATATGGGCTAAACATGTCATGAAACATGTTTTGTTGGGCATTAGGAGAAATAATAAACAAATAAGCATGGGTAAGAAAAGAATGAAAAAAAATGTGTGTGTGAGTGTGGTATCTCCCCATTGCCGTGAGTTATAAAGGAAGAAAGAAAAAATTTGTTCATCCTTTCTTTGAGCCAAAACTAAGGGGAAAAAGAGATTTTTGCTTCATTTTATTTGTTTAGAAGAGATCTAGAAGGAGATTTGGCTAAACTTGCACCAAGATTAAGGTATGTATGAGGTTGTGTCATGAGATTCATGCATGTTTTAGTTGCCAACTTGATGTTCATGTTAGCCATGGTTCAAATCCTTGTTATGCCATGGAAGTGGTATTTGGTCAAAGTTGATATTGTGATAAAGCCATTGCATGCTAAGTGTGAAGCTTGATGATGATGCATGCAATGATGGATTGTCTACTCTTGAAATTTCTTTGTAGCCATCTTGAGTAAGACATTGAGTTTTCTTTTTGTTTAACCATGATTGAAGTTGAAAGGGGCATGATTGTGATGTATTCGGCCATGATGCATTCATGAGCATGGTTCATGCTTCTTGCATGTTAGTTAAAATTTGTGTTTTGGATGGCTAGGGACACCTTGAAATTCGGCCATGCACATATATGTATATATATGTTTGCACATGATGTTTTGGTTATGAAGTAAGTTGTGACAGCCCTAAATTGACCCTAGTCGGAAAGTGGTTTCGGGACCACTAAACCGAGTCATAAAAATAATTAATTGTTATATTCTATGCTTACTATATGTGTGCATGCATATGTGGAAGTTTCATTCTCTAATTTTACCAATTTTGTGAGAAATTATTAAATAGGGATCAATGTGAAACATGGTGAAATATGATAGGCTAATTTTAAATGACTTATTAGTGCATGTTAACACAAAGGTGGAGTTGCATGTCAAATAACCCATTTCTTAAGGTTAGTGGCGGCCATGACATGATGATGGGCAAAGAAAACATGTCCTAGACATGTTGGCCTAGTGCATTATGGAAGGAAATAAAGAAATGAAAAAAAGAAGGAAAATGATGAAGAAAAATGTGTATGGATACTCTTGTGCCGTGACAAAACAAAGAAAAAAAAAGGGGAAGAAAATTGGTTGTTCATCCTTCCTCATTTTTGTTACAATTGCCATGACTTGAAAAGATGAAGGAATAGGGGAAATCTCCCTAAAGCAAATCGGCATTCTTCTTTAGCTAGCAAGAGGGTCATGAAAACAAAGCTTGGAACTTAAGCTCTTCTTGGCCGAATGTAAAGAGGAAGAGGGGAGAAAGACTTTCGGTCATGGAAGGAGAAGAAAGGTTAGTAAAAAGTGTTAGATTTGTTTTGAAATTCAAGCTTGTTTTAGGTTAATCATCTTGCTTCTTACTTAACCCAAGCCAAAAGAATCTTGAAATCTTGATGGAGGTATGGTACATTCGTTTATGGTTAATGGGAGAATAATTTGATTTTAGCCTTTAAACCTTGAGGAAGAAATTGTTGTTGCAAGAAGTTGAGCTTATTGATAGTATAAATTTCTAATGCACCTAAGGTAATAGCCGAACATGTAGTGGTTTAATGCCTTGAACAAGTGTCGTTTAGATGTTCTAAGATTGTCTAAATTAGATGTTTAATCATCTAAGGGTTCGCATGGTGCATTCTTGAGAAGAGTTTGATTTGAAATCATGAGATCTTGTTGACTTGTGTTTAAGTTGTAATCGGCCATGGGCTATGGGTGTTTGCTAATCCGGTTTTGTTGCATAGGTGTTAAATATCCTGTATTGGGAATTTGATGAATAAGTAGCAATAAATTAAGATGAGATTGAGTAAATTTTAGCTTAGTTGTGTTAAGTATTCGCAATAATCATAATAATGTATATGAATGCCGTATGTTTGTGTTTGATGGAGAGGTGAATTGTTTGATTTAGCTCCGAGCAAAGGGGACTAAATCGGACAAAGGAAAGGAGAAAGCAAACGAGTAGCGAATTGGAACCGTTCTACCCTACATAATGTAAGTCATTAAGCATATATTTGGTGTTGATGTAAATGACCATAATATATACGCAATTGTGTTTAAATGAGTTGATGTGTAAATGAAAATGTATGTGTATGGAATGATGCCATTGTTGAATGTATAAAGGCAGCAAAATGCATAAGGTATTGGTCTCGGCACTAAGTGTGCGGGTATAAATGGACACGGTGACAAGATTGGCACTAAGTGTGCAGGTTTAAAATTGTACAGCACTAAGTGTGCGAGTTTGATTATATAGCACTAAGTGTGCGAGCTGAAAATTATATAGCACTAAGTGTGCGAGCTGAAAATATATAGCACTAAGTGTGCGGATTCACTATATGCTCTTGCATTACAATTGGCACTGAGTGTGCGACATTATCGAGTTAATCCCGGACAGCGGATCGGGTAAGTACCTTGAGCTCATGACGAATAGGCAATACGTTCATGCTCGGGGTTGAGCTTGGTAAGCTTTAAATCTATGTGATGATTGCAATTGTATGATTGTGGTGTGAATGAGTTGGTGTGTAAAATGCCTCAAATATCTTATTGTATAGAATATGAAATGTGGATGTATGACTTGGTATGAGATTGAACCGAAAGGTCCGAGGAATTATGGTATACTTTCGATATGGATGAAGTACCTAGCCTCGTTTATTGTTTGATGTTGTGAAAATTTTATTAATGGATGGTTGATGAATGCTTATGACTTACTGAGTTATAAACTCACTCGGTGTTTTCTTGTCACCCATTTTAGGTCTCTTGGACTCAGATTGTTGCGTGCTCGGAACCGTCGTTGAAGTCATCACACCGGCTGGAAATCTTTTGGTATTGTCTTCGTAGTTGAACTAGGAGAACATTTGGCATGTATAGGCTATTATGTTTTGTTGAATTGTGGGTTGTAAACTTTAAGCCATGTGAAAATGGCCTATGTGGTCGTTGAGTGGGATGCTAGAACCTATAGCCACGAGTCTTAGAAACTTTAATTTTGATAAGGTGGCCATAATTTGTGTCATGTATGATGGATGATTAGTAAGGCCAAGGAAAGATTCATGAAATTGGCATAGTCTACTGCAGTAACTGTTGCGGACAGCAGCAGTGATATGAGATTGAAAAATCACTAAAAATAGTAGAAGTAGAATTAAATAGTGAATAAATTATGAAATTGAACCTTGATGAATCTATTTTCATATGGACGAAACGAAACGACCATATGAGCAGTATACTGAGAGATATTAAAGTTCTCGTGAAATAGGGCCAGAACAGTTTCTGGATCCCCTGTCTCGACTTTGAAAATTTACCATAAATTATCCAGAAGGAATTAGAAGTTGTGCCTTATATGTGCAGATTCCTCTTTGAGTCTAGTTTCATTAGAAACAAACTACATGAGCATTGAAGCCCTGTACGAGAATATATCCAGGTCGTAATGCGCGAAGGTCAGTGTAGTCGACCCCTGTAACATGGGCGACTTTAACTAATAAACTGTACCAATTGGCCTGACCAAAAATTCTAGAAATAAATCCAGGGATGGATATATGAGTCTAGTTTTAGGAAAATTTACGGAACTGATTTTCGAGTTCTGAACTCGAGATATGATTTCTAAGGTGACAGTGACGCAGTTAGCTAGCCTGCCTGGAATAGAAATCAATTATTTCAAAGAGAGAAATAAGGGAAGTAAGCCCGGTAACACCACGTGGTCAAATCCGGTGACGGTCACGGGTTTGGGGTGTTACATTTTATTGGTATCAGAGCTATGGTTTAGTCGGTTCTAGGACTACCATAGCGTGTGAGTCTAGCTATACATGCCCAAAATGTTAGTGCTTAGAAATGTGATGACTTGACGGTTGAAGTTTTGTTTTGATTTGCAAATGGAACCCGGTAGAGAGACCCTTGGCGGATGACGTTGAAAGTGTAGCGGCTGTTCTGCGCAAGGGACACCGCTGTTGAGCCTCGGTCATCCGCGAATAATCAAGCTGAAGGGCGAAACAAGCCTTCTTCACCATGATGAATGAGTGGGTCGCGTAATATGCCCGAACCAATCCTATTGTCCAACCATTCACGAATTTAAATACTCCACCCAAGAGCCCGTAATGCCTCCGATTCATCGATCCCGTGAGGCTGAGTAAACCACCGTGGACTTGATTAGGAAGCGTAAATGAGGAGTTCAAGGCCATAGTTCTTGATGATGCCGAAAAGGCTGAGTTTTGGCTCGATAACACCATTAGAGTGTTAGATGAACTGTCATGCACACCCGATGAATGTCTTAAGTGTGCTATATCCTTGTTGCGAGACTCAGGTTACTATTGGTGGAGGACTTTAATATCCATAGTCCCAAATGAATGAGTTACTTAGGATTTCTTTCAATCTGAATTTCGAAAGAAATACATTAGTCAACGGTTCATCGATCAGAAGCGTAAGGAATTCTTGAAACTTAAGCAAGGCGGATGATCAGATCTAAATACTGAACATGAGTTCGTAAGACTTAATCAAGATGCTCGGAGTGTGTGGCTGATGAGGTTGCTATGTGCAAGAGATTAGAAGAAGGCTGAATTTGAAGCTAGAGATTTTCGTAAAAGATCGACGGGTAAAGCTCCATTCTCACAGTAAAGAGGTTCGTGGAGGACACTAATAAGTCGAGGGCAATGGGAATTTCCATCGAGCCCGACCATTGACGGACTCCCGAGGTACTTGATAGCTAGTGTGGGCAATAATCGTCAAGAGAAACCTGAATGCCCCAATGTGGAAGACGACACCTAGGTGAATGTTGGGGTAAGTCTCATTAATAGGGCTGTTATGGATGCGGTTCAAGGACCACTTCATTAGAGATTGCACGGAGCTAGATGAGAAGAAAAGATGCAAGGTGCAAGACCTAGTGAAACGACGGCTAGAGGTAGGCCCCGAGAATTTCGGAGGTAGGGGTGGTAATCGAGAGGAGCCTCGATACTACTGTTCGATCCGAGACCCGTGCTCCTACTAGAGCATATGCCATCCGCACACGAGAGGTGGCATCCTCCCCGACGTTATCACCGGTACTTTTACTCTCTTTGATACTAGTGTGATTGCATTGATTGACCCGGCTCTACTCATTCATATGTATGTGAAACCTTAGCATCCAAGAAGACTCACTGTTGAGTCTCTCGAGTTCGTAATTCGGTGTCAAACCCTTTGGGTCAATACGCACTCGTTGATAAAGTGTGCAAGAGATGCCCCTAATAATTCGAGAATCTGTTTTCCTACCGATCCGATGCTTCTACCATTTGATGAATTCGATGTTATTCTTGGTATGAATTGGTGACCAGTACATGATGCAAGGTGGACGCAAAGGAAAACCATTGATTGGAGGAGTGCAAATAATGAGGTAGTCCGAGTCGAGTCTCATCGATTTAAAAGGAGTACCAGCGATAATATCTTCTATGACCGCCGGAGATATGTGAAAAAGGGTGTGAAACATACCTTGCGTATGTGTTTGAAAGTAAAGAGACGGAAAGGAAACTCGAATCGGTACCAGTGGTTTGTGAGTATTCAGATGTTTTTCCGAGGAGTTACCGGATTGCCACCGGTTCGAGAAGTGGATTTCGCATCGGTTGTACCGGTACTACGCCGGTCTCAATAGCCCGTATCGTATGGCATTAACGGAATTAAAGGAATTGAAGGTTCAATTGCAAGAATTGACGGTAGAGGTTTCGCTCGACCGAAGTTTTTCTCCATGGGGCTTTTGTATTGTTTGTGAAAAGAAGGACGGAACCATGAGGTTGTGCATCGACTATCGTCAACTCAATAAAGTGATGATAAAGAATAAATATCCATTGCCACGAATTGACGATTTGTTTGATCAATTAAAGGGAGCCTCAGTGTTTTCAAAGATATATTTGGGGTCGGGGTACTATCAGTTGAGGGTCCGAGAATCGGACATACCCAAAACCGCTTTTAGAACTACGTACGGTCACTACGAATTCTTGGTGATGCCGTTTGGGCTTACTAATGCCCCTGCGGTATTTATGGATTTAATGAATAGAATTTTCAGGCCATACTTGGATCGGTTCGTAGTTGTATTTATCGATGACATTTTGGTCTATTCGAGAGATGAAACCGAACATGCTGAGCACCTGAGGCTAGTGTTGCAAATTTTACGAGATAAGCAGTTATACGCAAAGTTCAGTAAATGTGAATTTTGGTTGAAAGAGGTTAGCTTTTTGGGGCACGTGGTGTCCGCATCGGGTGTCAGGGTGGACCCGAACAAAATTTCGGCCATAGTCGATTGGAAACCTTTAACGGAATGTTACCGGGTTAGGAGCTTTTGGGGCTTGCCGATTATTACCGACGATTTGTAAAAGGTTTTTCGATGATAGCTGCACCGATGATGAAACTACTCCAAAAAGATGTTAAGTTCGAATGGACGGAGAAATGTCAGAAAAGTTTCAATCAACTAAAAACTTATTTGACTGAAGCCCCAATTCTAGTGCAACCCGAATCGGGCAAAGAGTTTGTCATTTATAGTGACGCATCCCTACTTGGGTTGGGTTGCGTATTGATGCAAGAAGGGCGAGTTGTGACCTATGCGTCGAGACAATTAAAGCCACATGAGAAAAATTATCCCACCCATGATCTCGAATTGGTCGCCATCGTACGCCTTTAAAGATATGGCGACATTACTTATTTGGTGAGAAGTGCCATATGTATTCGGATCACAAAAGTCTAAAATATTTGATGACCCAAAGAGACTTAAATCTGCGACAAAGACGTTGGCTCGAAATGTTAAAGGATTATGAGCTGGTCATTGACTATCACCGGAAAGGCTAATGTGGTTGCGGACGCCTTAAGTCGTAAATCACTATTTGCTTTATGAAGCGATGAATGTACACTTGTGCGTTTCTACCCGACAATGTGTTAGTAGTGGAATTGAAAGCCAAACCATTATTGATACGTCAAATTCGTGAAGCTCGAGAAAGTCGACGATGAGTTGGTTGCAAACGGGCTGAGTGTGTTCGAACAAGGACTCGAATTTCAAATCGATGATGATGATTGTTTGAAGTTCAAAAGTCGTCTGTGTGTTCCAAAGAATTCGGAACTTATTTCGATAATTCTGAACAAAGCCCATTGTAGCCAAATGGCAATCCACCCGGGAGTACGAAGATGTACAATGATTTGAAACGTCGGTTTTGGTGGCATGGTATGAAACGAGACATCTCGACTTTGTTTGAGATGTTTAATATGTCAACAAGTGAAAGCGAGCATCAAGTGCCTTGAGATTACTTCACGATCACGATACCCAAATGGAAATGGGATCGAGTAACAATGGACTTTGTGTCGGGTTACCATTGACTCGTAATAAGAAAGACTCGATGCGGGTCATTGTTGATAGATCGACCAAGTCTCGCTCATTTTATTCTGTCCGCACGGATTTTTCGCTGATAAATTGGCGTAATTATACGTCTCCCAAATTGTTCGATTGCATGGGGTACCTATTTCTATCGTGTAGGATAGAGACCCAAGATTTACATCGCGATTTTGGAAGAAATAGCAAGAGGCTTTGGGTACCAAGCTGCATTTTAGCACTTTTCACCCCAAACCGATGGTCAATCCAAACGGTAATTCAAATACTCGAGGATATGTTGAGATGTTGCATCCTTGAGTTTAGTGGTTCATGGGAACGGTATTTACCTTTGGTTGAATTCGCACAACAATAGCTTTCAATCAAGTATTAAGATGGCGCCTTACGAGGCTTTATACGATCGTAAATGTCGATCCCATTATTCGGGTGAACTTAGTGAAGGAAAAATCTTGAGGTTGATTTGGTTAAGGATGCCTAGCAAAAGTTCGAGTAATTCGTGAAAGTTTGAAAGTCGCCGGATCGCCAAAAGTCGATGCGGATTTGAAAAGAAAAGACATTGAATATCGGGTTGGAGACAAGGTATTTCTCAAAGTCTCACCGGAAGAAGGTGCTTAGATTTGGCCGTAAGGGCAAATTGAGTCCGAGGTTCATCGGTCCGTATGAAATATCTCGAACGAGTTGGGCGATGGCGCATCGATTAATTTTACCCCCGAGCTCGAAAGGATCCACAACGTTTTCCATGTCTTGATGCTTGACGATATAGGTCTCGACCGACACACGTAATTACTCCATCCGAGGTCGAGGTTCACCTAATTTGAGTTATGAAGAAGAGCCGGTTCGCATTCGATGTGCGAAGTAAAAGAGTTGCTAATAAGAAAATCCCATTAGTGAAGGTGTTGTGGCATAAACACGAATTGAAGGAGCCACTTGGGAACTTGAGGACTCTAAGAAAGAGCGATACCCGAGCCTATTTACGGTAAGATTTTCGGACGAAAATTTCTTAAGTGGGGAGAGTTGTGACAGCCCTAAATTGACCCTAGTCGGAAAGTGGTTTCGGGACCACTAAACCGAGTCATAAAATAATTAATTGTTATATTCTATGCTTACTATATGTGTGCATGCATATGTGGAAGTTTCATTCTCTAATTTTACCAATTTTGTGAGAAATTATTAAATAGGGATCAATGTGAAACATGGTGAAATATGATAGGCTAATTTTAAATGACTTATTAGTGCATGTTAACACAAAGGTGGAGTTGCATGTCAAATAACCCATTTCTTAAGGTTAGTGGCCGGCCATGACATGATGATGGGCAAAGAAAACATGTCCTAGACATGTTGGCCTAGTGCATTATGGAAGGAAATAAAGAAATGAAAAAAAAGAAGGGAAAATGATGAAGAAAATGTGTGTATGGATACTCTTGTGCCGTGACAAAACAAAGAAAAAAAAGGGAAGAAAATTGGTTGTTCATCCTTCCTCATTTTTGTTACAATTGCCATGACTTGAAAAGATGAAGGAATAGGGAAATCTCCTAAAGCAAATCGGCATTCTTCTTTAGCTAGCAAGAGGGTCATGAAAACAAAGCTTGGAACTTAAGCTCTTCTTGGCCGAATGTAAAGAGGAAGAGGGAGAAAGACTTTCGGTCATGGAAGGAGAAGAAAGGTTAGTAAAAGTGTTAGATTTGTTTTGAAATTCAAGCTTGTTTTAGGTTAATCATCTTGCTTCTTACTTAACCCAAGCCAAAAGAATCTTGAAATCTTGATGGAGGTATGGTACATTCGCTTATGGTTAATGGGAGAATAATTTGATTTTAGCCTTTAAACCTTGAGGAAGAAATTGTTGTTGCAAGAAGTTGAGCTTATTGATAGTATAAATTTCTAATGCACCTAAGGTAATAGCCGAACATGTAGTGGTTTAATGCCTTGAACAAGTGTCGTTTAGATGTTCTAAGATTGTCTAAATTAGATGTTTAATCATCTAAGGGTTCGCATGGTGCATTCTTGAGAAGAGTTTGATTTGAAATCATGAGATCTTGTTGACTTGTGTTTAAGTTGTAATCGGCCATGGGCTATGGGTGTTTGCTAATCCGGTTTTGTTGCATAGGTGTTAAATACCCTGTATTGGGAATTTGATGAATAAGTAGCAATAAATTAAGATGAGATTGAGTAAATTTTTAGCTTAGTTGTGTTAAGTATTCGCAATAATCATAATAATGTATATGAATGCCGTATGTTTGTGTTTGATGGAGAGGTGAATTGTTTGATTTAGCTCCGAGCAAAGGGGACTAAATCGGACAAAGGAAAGGAGAAAGCAAACGAGTAGCGAATTGGAACCGTTCTACCCTACATAATGTAAGTCATTAAGCATATATTTGGTGTTGATGTAAATGACCATAATATATACGCAATTGTGTTTAAATGAGTTGATGTGTAAATGAAAATGTATGTGTATGGAATGATGCCATTGTTGAATGTATAAAGGCAGCAAAATGCATAAGGTATTGGTCTCGGCACTAAGTGTGCGGGTATAAATGGACACGGTGACAAGATTGGCACTAAGTGTGCAGGTTTAAAATTGTACAGCACTAAGTGTGCGAGTTTGATTATATAGCACTAAGTGTGCGAGCTGAAAATTATATAGCACTAAGTGTGCGAGCTGAAAATATATAGCACTAAGTGTGCGGATTCACTATATGCTCTTGCATTACAATTGGCACTGAGTGTGCGACATTATCGAGTTAATCCCGGACAGCGGATCGGGTAAGTACCTTGAGCTCATGACGAATAGGCAATACGTTCATGCTCGGGGTTGAGCTTGGTAAGCTTTAAATCTATGTGATGATTGCAATTGTATGATTGTGGTGTGAATGAGTTGGTGTGTAAAATGCCTCAAATATCTTATTGTATAGAATATGAAATGTGGATGTATGACTTGGTATGAGATTGAACCGAAAGGTCCGAGGAATTATGGTATACTTTCGATATGGATGAAGTACCTAGCCTCGCTTATTGTTTGATGTTGTGAAAATTTTATTAATGGATGGTTGATGAATGCTTATGACTTCTGAGTTATAAACTCACTCGGTGTTTTCTTGTCACCCATTTTAGGTCTCTTGGACTCGTATTGTTGCGTGCTTTCGGAACCGTCGTTGAAGTCATCACACCGGCTGGAAATCTTTTGGTATTGTCTTCGTAGTTGAACTAGGAGAACATTTGGCATGTATAGGCTATTATGTTTTGTTGAATTGTGGGTTGTAAACTTTAAGCCATGTGAAAATGGCCTATGTGGTCGTTGAGTGGGATGCTAGAACCTATAGCCACGAGTCTTAGAAACTTTAATTTTGATAAGGTGGCCATAATTTGTGTCATGTATGATGGATGATTAGTAAGGCCAAGGAAAGATTCATGAAATTGGCATAGTCTACTGCAGTAACTGTTGCGGACAGCAGCAGTGATATGAGATTGAAAAATCACTAAAAATAGTAGAAGTAGAATTAAATAGTGAATAAATTATGAAATTGAACCTTGATGAATCTATTTTCATATGGACGAAACGAAACGACCATATGAGCAGTATACTGAGAGATATTAAAGTTCTCGTGAAATAGGGCTAGAACAGTTTCTGGATCCCCTGTCTCGACTTTGAAAATTTACCATAAATTATCCAGAAGGAATTAGAAGTTGTGTCTTATATGTGCAGATTCCTCTTTGAGTCTAGTTTCATTAGAAACAAACTACATGAGCATTGAAGCCCTGTACGAGAATATATCCAGGTCGTAATGCGCGAAGGTCAGTGTAGTCGACCCCTGTAACATGGGCGACTTTAACTAATAAACTGTACCAATTGGCCTGACCAAAAATTCTAGAAATAAATCCAGGGATGGATATATGAGTCTAGTTTTAGGGACAATTTACGGAACTGATTTTCGAGTTCTGGAACTCGAGATATGATTTCTAAGGTGACAGTGACGCAGTTAGCTAGCCTGCCTGGAACAGAAATCAATTATTTCAAAGAGAGAAATAAGGGAAGTAAGCCCGGTAACACCACGTGGTCAAATCCGGTGACGGTCACGGGTTTGGGGTGTTACATAAGTGATGAATATGTTTGTTTAAAGAAGAAAATGTTGAAGAATGCTTGTGAAATTGCAAGTACATTCGGCCTAGTACAGATATGATGTGGAAATCTTGGAATTTATTGTTGAATTGGTGCAAGTATGACTAAGTATATTCGGCCTTAGGAAGCCTATTGATGGCCTTAGCTTTTCCTTGATGCTTGAATGAATTGTATTGAATTGCTTGATGTAGTATAAAATGTGCATGACCATTGTGTATTCAAGCTAAAGGGTGGCCATATGACCATTTAAACTCCTTGTCATATTCGGCCATAAGCTAGCATAATGAGGTTTTAATAAATTGAATTTGTTTGAATTAGCTCAAGAGCTTAGAGGGCCACAATTGGACAAGGGGAAGGAAAAAGTGATCGAATAGCCGTAAAAGCCGTTCGACAACATCCGAGGTAAGTCCTCAAGAAGTGACCCTACTTGAATTATGTGAAATGAAATATGGATGTGTAATGATTATTGATTTATGTGTGTATGAGTATTTGAATGATACCCGGGCTAAGTCCCAAGGCGATTATACTAGTGATTACATTTGTGTTTGAGCCTTAGTAACGAAAATGAAACATGAATGTCTAATGATCATTGATGTATGTGTGCATGAGCAATTGAATGATATCCGGCTAAGTCCCGGCGACATTTATGCTGGAAATTATATCCGGTTAAGACCCAAGGCAATTGTGCTAGTGGCTACATCCGGCTAAGACCAAGGCATTCGTGCGAGTCGTTCTATCCGGGCTAAGACCCGAAGGCATTCGTGCACGTGGTTATATCCGGTTGTATTCCGAAGAAGCTTGGGCTGGAGGTGAGTGTTGGTTGCTGTAATGAATTCAATTGGTACGCTCGAAAAGCCCAAAGAATAAGGTATGTTTATATGTGCATTGGAAAGTCGACATGTTTGAGCAACATTCGCCGATCGACTAACAATTCCAGCTATTGAATTGGTTGATACCTTGTGGAAGTATATAATGATGAAGTGTGAAGTAAGAATGATTATGTGAATGTGTATTAATGAAATGATGCATTTGGCCATGTGAATGTATTGCTTTAATTAAAGCTGATTTTATTCCTTGAGACTTACTAAGCATAAAAATGCTTACCCCGTTGCTTTGGCTCTGTTTTATAGATTGTGCTCGATAGCAATCGGATTCGGGATCATTAAAGTCGAAGTCATCCACACTATCAAAGCCTCCATTTTGGTATAAATTTTGGTTGAACTTTGAAATGGCATGTATAGGACTACCCCTTGCTGGTTTAAATATGTTGTGATGTATATGTGTACGGCCATGCTAAAATGGCTCGTAAAAGTGAAGTACTGAACTTAGACTATTTGCGGTTTGTATATATATATATATGGTGTCATGATGTGATTATGGATTGAAATGGGAATGTTGGTCACATGATCAACCATTGGTATGGTTAAAATGATCATATGTGAACCTATGTATGGCAAGACTAGTTGGTTCATGGAGACTACAAACTAGGTAAGACCTACCTTAAAACAGATGCTGCCAGCTGCAGTGACGTGAATGTGAAAATCACCAAAATTTGTAGGAATGGTATTAAATAGTGAATAAGCTATGTAAATGAACCTTGATGAGTCTATTTTCATATGGAAGAAACGAAACGGTCATAGGAGTTACATGTTAAGAGATATTAAAGCTATTGTGAGACAGGGCCAGAACGGTTTCTGGGTCCCCTGTCGCAACTTTAAAAATTTACTATAAATTATCCAGAAAGAATTAGGAGTCGTCCCTTATATGTACAGATTTCATTTTGAGTCTAGTTTCATTAGAAACAAACGACACCAGTATTAAAGCTCTGTGCAGAGAGATATTCAAGTTGTAACGCGCGAAGGTCAGAGCAGTCGATCCCTGTAACATGGGTGACTTTAACTAATAAAATGTACCAATTGGCCCGACCAAAAATTCTAGAAATAAGTCCATGGATGGATATCTGAGTCTAAATTCAGGGAAAATTTACGAAACCAGTTTCCGAGTTTTGAAACTCGAGATATGATTTTTAAGGCGACGGTGACGCAGTTTTCCAGCCTGACTGGAAATGTCAAATTGGTGGGCAAAATATGTGGACTTGGCTTGTTAACCCCTCGTGTCCGACACCGGCAATGGTCTCGGGTTCGGGGTGTTACAATAGGTCGGTTGGAGAGCACCTTTTTCTAAAAAGGATGGTTCTCATTCGCATCGGGAGGCATCACACTATTACAGATTTGTGGCATGTATAGCTAGACTCTCATAAATGCTAGGTTAGTTTGAGAACCGACTAAACCATAGCTCTGATACCACTAAATGTAATACCCCTTCCTTGTATCCAACGCCGGGACAGGGTTCGAGGCGTTACTAGACTTAAACAACCACAAACATGCAAAATCGAGCCATAAAATTTCATTTAAATTAAAAGCATTCAATCACACGCATAATGTCCCTTAGGCGAGCTACCGAGGCTCTAAACATGCATTAAAGGTGGTTTGGGACTAAATCGAGAACTTTAGAATGTTTTGGGGAACTTAGAAAATTTTTCCTGAAACAGGGTCACACGCCCGTGTAGACACAAGGACACACCTATGTGTCTCCAACACGTCCGTGTCCTCAGGCCGTGTAACTCTCTGTTTATGACGATAGAAAAAAAAATTTAGCCACAAAGTCAAGCCACACGCCCGTGTGCTAGGCCGTGTCCTCCACACGGTTGAGACACATGGCCATGTCTCTGCCCGTGTGACTAGTACTTAGGCTATTTTCCAAACCTTTTGTTACCATTAATCCCTCAAATATTTACACACATCAAAGATATACATCATTGCATCATTTTAATGATTTAACATACTTCACTAAGGTATATTCTTAACTTTAACATGCTATCATTCACTTATTATGTAATATCCCGAATTAGGGCCTAATCGGAATAGTGGTTTCATGACCACAAATTCGAGATAGAAATAATTATTTTATAATTATTTTGAGGTTTATGATATGATTGCATGATTGTGAAAAAATTTCGTGATGAAATTCTATGCATAAAGTGCTTAAGTTGAGATTAGGGACTAAATCGAATAATTTGCAAAACTTGCATTCTAGAAGGTTTTAGTATGAAATTGCTTTGGAATATTAATGAGGAGGTCTTAAATAGAAATTTGACCAATTTCTAAGTCTATGGACAAAAATTGGACATGGATGGAATTTTTGGAAAGTTTAGTAGTAAGGGCATTTTGGTCATTTAGTTATTAAAATAAATTAAAAACAAAATTAAAAGCCAATTTTTGTCCATCATCTTCATTAGGCTGAAATTTCAAGGGTTCTCCATAGCTAGGGTTTGTTTCAAGCTTTCAAGCTCCATAGTAAGTGATTCCAGGCACCGTTTTTAATGTTCTTTACGTTTTTGGAATCCCGGTAGCTCGATTTAGCTTATGTTAGCAATAATTCGACCTAGGGTTCATATTTGGAAAAATACCCATAGGTGAAATTTGTGCATTTTGGTGTTTTATGCTAGAATATGAGGTTTTAAATAATGTTAGACAACTTATGCTACTCGGTTTTAAGTGAAAACGAGTAAAAGGGCTTAATCGGTAAAAATACCTAATAGTCATAAGTGCATGTTAGAGTGTGAATTTGATGCTGTCATAGAAGGGAAAAATGATCAGCATGTCATAAAACATAAGAATAAGGGCTGAAATTAAATTCCCGAGCCTAGGGGCAAAATCATAATTTTGAAAAAAGTTAGGGGGCAAAAACGTATTTATTCCATAATGTGATTTTTGGATTGAAATAAATAGTATGAGTGTTAAATGAACTAAATGTGTTCTTATAGATCAAGAAAGACGTGGAATTGATCGTGATCGGGGAAAAGAAAAGCTTTCGGACTAAACTATAACATTTCTAAAGTTTGCACCGAGGTAAGTTCGTACATGAATAATTTATCAATTTTTTTTATGTTATTTTATGTTGTTATCATATGAATTGGTGGTTGTCCATAGAACGATTAAATGATGGAAATTTGCAAATTTAATTAGATTGTGAATAAGTGTTAACAGTGAAAAAGGAAAGATTTTCCCGGTTGAACCTTCAGAACAGGAACAATACGAATGACCCATTGTGAGTACACGTGTGTAGTACTAAGTGCAGGCTACTACGTGTACCATACTGTTAAGTCACATGTGTAGTACTAAGTGCAGGCTACTATGCGTACTTAATGACTTCGATCACGTGTGTAGTAGTAAGTGCAGGCTACTACGTGTATCAGATGGTGAGGTCGCGTGTGTAGTACTAAGTGCAGGCTACTACGTGTACCGGATTGTTGGTCGCATGTGTAGTACTAAGTGCAAGCTACTATGCGTATCAGATAGCTTCGGCTATAAGTGTGGAAGGGGGAAATATGTGTAAACAATGGTATATTTGTTATTTTTCCGTTGAGTTCAACGAGGAAAATCGATAAAGTGGTAATATATGAAAAGTTAGGAGCTATGTGCTCGATAATTGAGCGAATTTCTAGTATAACTAAAAGGACTAGGTGGAATTATGCAAGAGTGAATTTTAGAAATAAAATAGTGTTGGACAGCAGCAGTTACATGAATTTAAAAATTTTCCAAAAATCGTGGAAGTTGAATAAAAATGCAAATGATATATGAAAATAAATATTAATGAGTCTATTTTTACATAAAAGAAACAGGGGAAGCAAAAAAATTCTATATTGTGTGATATTTGAATTCTTGTGAAACAGGGTCTGAATGAATTTGAGATCCCCTATTCTGACTTTAGAAATTCACCATAAATTCTAAAAACATTATTAAGAGTCATACCTTATATGAATGGATTCATTATTGAGTCTATTTTTAATAGAAACAAACAGCATGGTCTTTGGAATTCTGTACAGGGAGAAATTTGTTTCGTAGTGTACAGGGGTCAGAGTAGTCATACCCTGAAACAGGGGAGAATTTAACTAATAAACTATACTAATTGGCCTGACCAAAACTTCTAGAAAAATTTAGTAAGTATACATATGAGTTTAGTTTCAGGGAAAATTTACGAAATTGAATTTCAAGTCTTGTAGCTCAAGATATGATTTTTTTAAAACCGGACTCGTAAAACAAACTGTCATCTGAATATGTGATTATATACTAGTATGATTGTTTTACTTTGATAAATTGTATATATCAATTTCGTACTTACTTACTAAGCTATATGCTTATCTTCTTTTCTTTTTCTTGTCTTATAGAGTTACTAAGCGAGCTCGGGAATTTGGAGATCGTCAGAGACCCATCCACACTATCAATACTTTTTGGTACTTTGTAAACACTATTTTGGAATTATGGCATGTATAGAGGGCTGAATCATTTTGTTATATGTTATAATTAATTTGGTTTAAAATATTACTTTTCAAAATTTGATAACTTACTTGTATTTGTGTATATCTTTTAATGTTATCTATTTTTGTTCAAGCTAGAAGAATTAATTATGTAAGGTCAGGTAAATGTGTGAATTCATGTTTTCGTGATCTGTAATATTCCGTACCTTGTTCCGGCTTAGAACATAGGTATGAGGTGTTACATATTACATGTACTCATATAATATCAAATCTAGACACAACAATTCTATATTCATTGTGTGACAGCCCCAAAGTGACCCTAGTCGGAAAGTGGTTTCGGGACCACAAAACCGAGTCATAAAAATAATTAATTGCTATATTCTATGCTTATTGTGGGTGTACATGCACATGTGGAAGTTTCATTCTTTAATTTTACCAATTGTATGAGAAATTATAAAATAGGGATCAATGCGAGACGTGGTGAAATATGATAGGCTAATTTTAAATGGCCTATTAATACATGTGGAAAAGTGTTTGTCCTTGCATGTCAAATTAGCCAAATTGGAGCATGATGGCCGGCCATGCTATGGTGGAAACATGTCTCCAACATGTTAGACTAGTGATGCATGTAGGAAACAATAAAATAAGAAAGTTAGTATTAAAGAAATGGAAAAAGAAAATGATGATAACAAAAAAATAATAATGTGTAGATGCCCCTTTGCCGTGACCAAAAACAAAGAAAGAAAGAAAAGAAAATAGTTGTTCATCCTTTGGTAGTCTTGGCCAAATAGAAGCAAGGGAAGAAGGGGGAAGAGCTTGAGAAAAATCGGCTATGGTGGTTGCTAGACTAAGGTATGTTTGATGATATTCCATGAGATGCATGCATGCTTTAGTTGTTAGTTTAAGTTCTACCTAGCCCATGGTTTAGATTTCTTTTGCTATTTGATGGAGATGAAATTCGGCCATGGATGTTGTCTTTCTTGGTTGGTGTTTTGATGTTGTTGTAATGAAGCATGAAGAGGAGTGAGTTCAAATGTTTAATAAAAGGAGATTTTAGGTCATTGAGTTCTTGTTGTTGTGTGTGTATGTGCATGAGTATTCGCCATGCTATAGAATTCATGTTGCAAAATGATAAATGCTTGGTACATTCGGCTATAATGGGCATTAAGAGGGTGAAGTTTGAATTAGTTAAAGGTTCATATAGGTTGTCTTGATGAAAAGAGAAAGAGAAGAATTAGATATCATATTTGGTGCTAGTGTGGTATAAAAGGGTGTTGAACTTAAATAAGTAATATTCGCTAGCATGATAAGTATGAAATATTAAGTAGATGAGATAATTGATGGTGAAGTGGCTAATAGGGACTTTTAATGAAATCTATGCTAAGGTCGAATGTATCAAATGCTAAATGTGCTTATGTATATTCGCCACCTAATTAAGCACATAGGTGGTGTTGAATTTAATCTTGCACATTCGGCCATATGGGTGTACACACTTGTGATACTATCCTTGATTAGGATAGTTGGCAATAGGGTGATAGCCTAAGGTTGTGAACCAAATAGTTCAAAAGCATGGGGTAGAAGGATAAGAATTTGTCATGTGTATCCTATGAAATGAAATTTTAATGTGTGATACAAATATTTTACAAAGTGGTTGAATGGGTTGATTTAATTGTTTAAGCTCAAGATCCTAAAGGAGAGGCGTCCAACAAGGGGAAATCGAAGGTCATTGAGTAGCTGACTTGGGATTATTTGCCCAACACAAGGTAAGTCATTAAGCATATATTTGGTGTTGATGTAAATGACCATAATATATACGCAATTGTGTTTAAATGAGTTGATGTGTAAATGAAAATGTATGTGTATGGAATGATGCCATTGTTGAATGTATAAAGGCAGCAACATGCATAAGGTATTGGTCTCGGCACTAAGTGTGCGGGTATAAATGGACACGGTGACAAGATTGGCACTAAGTGTGTGGGTTTAAAAATTGTACAGCACTAAGTGTGCGAACTGAAAATATATAGCACTAAGTGTGCGAGCTGAAAATTATATAGCACTAAGTGTGCGAGCTGAAAATATATAGCACTAAGTGTGCGGATTCACTATATACTCTTGCGTTACAATTGGCAATCGAGTGTGCGACATTATCGAGTTAATCCCGGACAGCGGATCGGGTAAGTACCTTGAGCTCATGGCGAATGGGCACTATGGTCATGCTCGGGGTTGAGCTTGGTAAGCTTTAAATCTATGTGATGATTACAATTGTATGATTGTGGTGAAAATGAGTTGGTGTATAAAATGACTCAAATATCTTATTGAATAGAATATGAAATGTGAATGTATGACTTGGTACGAGATTGAACCGAAGGTCTAAGGAACTACGGTATAGTTCGATATGGATGGAACAATTAGCCTTGTTTCATTGTTTCACTTTGTGATGAATTTAGCTAATGGATAATTGTAAAGTGCTTATGACTTCATCGAGTTATAAACTTACTCGGTGTTTTCTTGTCACCCATTTTAGGTCTCGTGGACACGTCTCTTTTGTGTGCTCGGAACCGTCAACGAAGTCATCACACCGGCAAGCAATCTTTGGTATTGTCTTCTTAGTCGATTTAGGAGAACATTTGGCATGTATAGGCTATTTTGTTTTGTTGAAATTTGGGTTGTAAACTTTAGCCATGCGAAAATGGCCCATATGGTTGGATGGATTTGGTTCCAAAACACTTATTCATGAGTCTTAAAAATCTCAATTTTGATAAGGTGGTCATAATTTGTGATATGAATGATGGATGATTAGTTGGGTCATGGAGGAATTATGAAATAGGCATTGTTTGCCTTAGTAACAGATGCTGACAGCAGCAGTGATGTGAGATTGAAAAATCACTAAAAATAGTAGAAGTAGAATTAAATAGTGAATAAATTATGAAATTGAACCCTGATGAATCTACTTTCATATGGAAGAAATGAAACGGTCATATGAGTCGGATTTTAAGAGATAATAAGGTTTTCATGAAACAGGGCCAGAACGGTTTCTGGATCCCCTGCTCCGACTTTGAAAATTCACTATAAATTAACCAGAGATAATTAGAAGTCATACTCTATATGTACAGATTTTTTGTGAGTCTAGTTTCTTTAGAAACAAACGTCATGAGTTTTGGAGCCCTGTACAGGAAGATATTCAAGTCGTAGTGCGCAAAGGTCAGTGTAGTCGAACCCTGAAACAGGGGAGACTTTAACTAATAAACTGTACTAATTTGCTCGACCAAAAATTCTATAAAAATATTTGTAGATGGAATTATGAGTCTAGTTTCAGGGAAAATTTACGGAACTGATTTTCGAGTTCTGGAACTCGAGATATGATTTTTAAGGTAACAGTGACGCAGTTAGCCAGCCTGCCCAGAACAGAAATTAATTATTTCCAAGAGAGAAATAAGGGAAGTAAGCCCGGTAACACCTTGTGGTCAAATCCGGTGACGGTCACGGGTTTGGGGTGTTACACATTGACCTTATCATTTGATGACCACTTTTACCAAACTTTCATAACCATCAATTTATCAAGTAGCTTCAATCAACATCAAGTATTCATGTTCAAACATTATCAACTTGTTTCCATATTATACATTTACCATGAAGCTATGACCATTTCGATCGGTCAAGAATCACCCATCATGCATATATGTCATAATACCAACCATACATATCCCACAAGCATAAACACATCATCGCATCACAAGCACTAGAACTTTTCATGGATAATTAGGCTTAGAAGCCGCAGGCATTACAAGCCACATCTCATGGCTATATACAATGAATCAATATAAGCCAATCCATATGGCTAATCATAACAGCATCTATCATAAAACTAAGTCCCTATAAATGCCACTCACTTGAAGACATTAAGATTCATCAATACTCCAAAGGAGGTAGCTTGATAGTGTGAGGTTGCCTCCGACGATCTCCAACCCCGAGCTAACCTGTCAACACTAAAGAAATGGAAAGGAGGGAGTAAGCTTAAAGCTTAGTAAGTCCATATGAAAATAATAAGCAAATTATCAACATGATTCCAGGGAAATATAATAATAATTTCACGTTTACTTATTTTCTGGTCATGCTGTTTTCTATAGTCAATAGTTACTAAATTATTTATATCTAGAGCTGCGGAACTCCAAATTAAGATCCGTAATTTTTTTCAGAAACTAGACTCACGTATCTTCTTACCATAAAAGTTTCAGAATTTTTGGTCTAGCTAATAAGAACATTGTATTCCTTAAAGTCACCCCTATTTTGCTATCTGACAGTTCCGACCCCTCTATACTAAAAATTAATTATCTCTTCGTAAATGTTTTGGATAATGTTCCTGTTTGCTTCTTTCGAAAATAGGATTTTCATCTTATAAATTATAACCCATAATTATTTTTTTTACAATTTTTAATGATCTTTCCAAGTCAAAACAGGGGATTTCAAAATCATTCTAACACTGTCTCACAAAAATTTAAATATCTCATAATATGAAATTCTTTTGCTTACATCGTTTCTTTTATATGAAAATATATTCAATAAGCTTTAATTTCATATCTTATTCAACCTCTAATTCGATTTCCACGATTTTTGGTGATTTTTTAAAGTTACACAACTAATGTTGTCTAAAACTGTTTTATTATGAATTTCACTCTTACATAATTTCACTTACTCCATTCCATCTTACAGAAAGTTCGCTCAACTATCGAGCACATTGCTCATAAATTTCCACAAACATATACTTGCACTTATTCATCACATGGTCATGTTCACATGTATTTTCACTTAGTCGATTTCCCGTTGAACTCATCGGAATAACAATAGATACATGGCTGCCTGCACATATTACCACCCTAGTAACTGAAGCTATCTAGTATGATAGTAGCCTGCACATAGTACTACACATGCGACCAACAATCCGGCACATGTAGTAGCTTGAACTTAGTACTACACACGTGACCTAACCATCTGATACACGTAGTAGCCTGCACTTAGTACTACACACGTGATCGAAGTTTTGGGTACGCATAGTAGCCTGCACTTAGTACTACACATGGGACCTAACTATCTGGTACATGTAGTACACTGCACTTAGTACTACACACGTGACCTACAACCATCTTAAACACATAGTAGCCTGCACATAGTACTACACATGTGTTCTCACAATGGATCATTCGTATCATTTCTATTCTGAAAGTTCAACCAGGAAATTCCTCATTTTTTAACAGTTACCAAATTCATTCATAGTCTATTTCGATTCGTAATTTACATCAGATGATCATTCTATAGGCAGCAACATCTCATATAATAACGAAATATAATAACATAAAAGGAATCAATATATTACTTACATACAAACTTACCTCAAATACGAGCACGGCTATATATTCCGATTTAGTCCATAGTCTCATTCATTTCCAATCTATGCCCGAATCTCATTTTCCTTGATCAATAATATCACATTTAGCTTACTAATTAGTCACATTATTCATATGGTTCCAAAAATCATATTTTTACAAATTTTCATTTTGACCCCTAAATTTTCACATATTTGCACTTTTTCCCCACGACTCGTAAAATGATTTTTATCTAATTTCCTTGCCTTTAAAGCCTAGCCAAATCATTTTCATAACTATAGAAGCCCTTAATTTCCACTAAATCACACTTTTATGACAAATTTTGTAACTTTTGCAAAACGGTACATTTTGACAATTTCACTGAAAATCACTTAGTAAAAGTCGTTTATTACACACCGAGCTTTCAGTCTCTACCATTAGACATCAAAACCCATGCATGTCATTCATTGTAACACCCCATACCCGAGACTGTTTCCGGAGTCGAACACAAGGTGTTAACGGGCTTAATTCATTACTTAAACAGCTCATACAATTTGTTTTAAAATTTTCTAGACAAGCTGGCTAACTGCGTCGCAGTCGCTTTAAAAATCATATCTCGAGTTCCAAAACTCGAAATCCAATTCCGTAAATTTTTCCTGAAACTAGACTTATATATATATCTAATAAAATTTTTATAAAATTTTTGGTTCGGCCAATTAGTACAGTTTATTAGTTAAAGTCTCCCCTATTTCAGGGTTCGACTACTCGACCTCTGTGCATTACTTAATCGATATCTCCTGCATGGGCTTCAATGCCTATACCGTTTGTCTCTAATAAAACTAGACTCAATAATGAGTCTGTAAATATAAAGCATGACTTATATTTATCTTTTTAAACTTTATGGTGAATTTCCAAATTCAGAACAGGGGATCCAAAAATTGCTCTGGCCCTGTTTCACAAAAATTTAAACATCTCATAAAATATAGCTCATATAGTTGTTTCGTTTCTTCCATATGAAAATAGACTCATCAAGATTCGATTACATAATTTATTCATTATTTAATTCTATTTCTACTATTTTTAGTGATTTTTCAAATTCACATCAGTACTGCTGTCTAAATCTATTTTTTTGGTAAATTTTACCTATTTCATGGTTTCCATGGATTAACTAGTAATTTGACATACATAACACCAAATATGATCATGATTAGCCATTCCAATGGCTAATCATTACCCAGCATTTCCATACTACTCAATAACCATATCATAAGTGTAACACCAAAAATGATCAGCCATGACATACAGCATAATAATCAAATAGACTTAGACTATTACCCAACCAAAACTGAATTTGAACCTAAGATTAAAGTCATTTTCAATGCGTGAAATGCTTACCACAAACATCATCCATTCGTAGTACTGATCACTTTAACTAAAACGAATTTAAACCACTATCAATCATAACCAAATTATCAAGACCAAACTCACTAAACCTTATAACTAAGCACCCATAAGACCAAATCCAAACTTAACATTTAAGCCATATTCGCATGGCTAAAAGTATACATATCAAAGTTCAAACAAAACATAATAGCCTATACATGCCGAAATGTTCTCTTAGACCAACTAAGAAGAAGGTACCAAAAAGTTGCAAGCTGGTATGATGACTTCGACGATGGTCCCGAGCACACAAAATGGGCCAAAGAAACCTAAATAAGTAACAAGTAAACACACCAAATGAGTATATAACTCAGTAAGTCATAAGCATTACACTACCGTCCATTAATAAAAGATCATAGAGAAAACAAATAATGCAAGATCAATTACTCCATCCATACCGAACTATGCTATAATTTCTTAGATTTTCGGTTCAATCTCATGCCAAGTCCTACAATCAAATCAAATACCAAAACAACCCAATTGATTTAGATTCATTTCCTCATAGCATGGAACAATGATGCACTAGGTAAATTTATACATACACATCACATGTCTCAAATTCGATATTTTAGTTAATAGTTCTATCACGTAGTTCTTTCATGCACCTTTTATATTATCAACCGTATTTGCACACATAGTGCTAATTACACTCGCACACATAGTGCCATAGTAAACCGCACACATAGTGCATTGGATTTTCTCTCATGCTTCAACATCCAAATCGGCACACCTAGTGCCACTTAATTCCGCACACATAGTGCCATATGTCAACTCATTATGATAAGGCAATTTACTTAATTCAAATAGCACATATGGTTGCATTAATAAATAGGAAAATCACTCCAAAAGAATACCTAACAAAAGGAATTCTTTTATGATTCACTAATATTATTTATATACAAGCTAATCAACCTTACAAAAATGCTTAAGGACTTACCTTAGGTCGGATGAAGTGATTCCCAATCAACTACTCAATATTCTTTGCTTTGCCTTTGCTTGATTCCCCTCCTTTGGATTCTTGAGCTTGATTAAATAAATAAGTTTAGTAATTTAATTTACCTTGCAAGATACCTATATATATATATATATATAAATTTAATAATTCCATTTTTTTTTTACAATCATCCTTGTTCAAGACATCCAAGTCTCAACTAATGTTCATATTATATCTCAAAGCCGAATGTATTATCCCTTCCAAAATAATATTATGCCAAATATGATTACATTCAAATATACATAATTATGAATCAAACTCAACTTTGTAAACCAACCTCCTCATTTGGTCGATTGTATAGAATCAAAGAAATTTCACCAATGTGCATACTATATAGCCGAATATGCAAGATCAATCTAACATCACCTATGTACTTAATTTTAAATGCCGAATATACAATTTCGATGCAATATCATTTTTTTTCATTTCATTTAAGCACATAGTTCCTCCACATAATAATTTGGCCGAATGTTTCTACTACCAAAAACTCCACATCTATCCATAATATCATACCAAGGTTCATATATCTATTAGCTATTTCATTACTCATCTTTCTAATATTCCATTCCAAAGCATCAAACACTATCCTCTTAACATCTAACCATCACAACCGAATGCCCATTTTTTTTTCACCAAATAGAGAAATCAACCTATGGGTTATAATATGGATTTGTCTATTAACTAAATTTAACAAAATTTAATGAAAAATAACATGCAATCTTACCTTGATTAATCCCTTAAGTTGACCGAATGCTTTTTAACCATTTTTCTTTCCTTCTTCCTTTATGTTCGGTTTTGCAAGGAGAAGATGACACTCTCCCACCTTCCATTTCTTATTAATTTATTTTTCTATTTAGATTATTTTATCATTTACCATTATAAAATTGTATTTAACTTGACTTAATGGAGGATCATCATCACATGGCCGGCCACTTCATGAATTAAGGGCATTTTGACATGCAAATCCATACTTTCTCACCTTGTTATTATTTAATCCTTTCAATTTATCTATCATCTTTTCTAAATTTCTCAACTAAGTCCTTTCATGAAAATTCACATTCCTAAGGCTAATTTTAAACCTTTATTATTTCCACACATACACTACCACATTTAATGTATGCAATTAAAATTAAAATAAATTTTTGTGACTTGGTTTTGTGGTCCCGAAACCACATTCTGACTAGGGTCTGATTAAGACTGTCACATTCATGGGTAAATTTTTAAAAACAAACCCTAGCTCAAAATATGGGTAGAAATGAGTAGATCTTGTTACGAGGATTTTAAAAACATAAAAATCATTAAAAACGGGGCTAGAACGGACTTACAATCGAGCTTGGAAGCTTGAAAATCCCTAGCCATGTCTTCTCCATGTAGGTTTCGGCCATGGGGTAGAAGATGGACAAAAATTGGCTTTTAATTTTGTTTTTAATTCGTTTTAATTACTAGATTACCAAAATGCCCCTAACTTAAAAATATTCAATTTCACCAATTTCATGTCCATTTTTGTCCAGCAAATTATCCAATGGTCTAATTGCCATTTAACGGCCTCCAATTTAAAATTTCATAACAATTAGACACCTCTAACATGTAGAACTCAACTTTTGCACCTTTTACAATTTAGTCCTTTTGACCAAATTGAGTGCCCAAACGTTAAAATTTTCGAACGAAATTTTCACAAAATCATCCTGTGAAATTGTAGACCATAAAAATATAATAAAAATAAATTTTACTACGTTAGATTTGTGGTCCCAAAACCACTGTTCCGACTAGACCCTAATTCGAGATGTTACAACTCTCCCCCTTTAGGGATTTTCGTCCCCTAAAATCTTACCAGAAGAGTGGTTCAGTTTTCACATAAACTCCACTATCTCATAATCATTGCTGAAGAACTTTTACTCAGGCTATGTTTGATACTTAGCTCTTTAATTTCTCATACTAAAGTCATGAACAATTCCGTGTTATACGACGCATCAATCGAATCTTGACTTCAATCAGAGAACTCATGAATACAAGGGTCGAACCTATACCGTTGTAGAATATGTATATACACATCAAACTTGAATCCTCTCGGATTCAAATGGATTAGCCAGCCCGATCATCATTGCCTTAAGTTCTCTATCATTTTATACAGCCCGACAATTTACTAGTTCAACCTATGGTCATCATTAAAATTTAGAGCCTCAATTAGCTTTTTTTCAATAATTCACGATATAAATCCAGGATCTCAATCCGGTTAACAAAAACTAGCATTTTAAGAAAATCAACAATTTCAAAGATACTTAATCACATAAGTCTAATGAGCAGAAATTCAGTACTTACCGATATGATTTGTAGATCCATCAATTACTTAACAATAAGTCATATGACATCTCTCTCTTTCAAAGATAGGAATAATTCTGATATGAAATCTAGAGTAATCTCATTTTCAAAGATCATACCATAACTATCTTATCATCCTTTAACAATTCAAGTCAGCTACACTGTCTCAACCTAAGTCTTTCTATGACAACAGATACTTTAAGCTATCACACTGCCCTTCTTATCTTAAAACACATCACTGAAAATTGAGAAGCCTTTGCTCAATGCAGACTAACCCAGTTTAAAGGCTTCGGTTAACAATATTATCGTATATTCAAATTGTTACCAACATGTAGTAGACCATTCAACTTTCACAAGACGAAAACTTTGTCATTCAAAGCAACTTTAAATCTTATCAAAGTCTTCTAAGACATATACACTTTCATTCATACTATCTATCTTTTACCCGAAGAGATAAAATCTTATTCTTGGACTTGGGAAAAATTTCGGATATAAATATCCCATTAAATCTTTCAAACAATAACCCATACAACCTGAACAACCAAGTCGGTCTTAATTATTACTTGATAAACTTTTAGGAAATCCTTCCTTTCAGTTAACAAAACGATTTAATACGTAATCATGTAGAATTCACTCATCAAACTAATCAAAGTTCATTTCAATTGGATTAGCTCAAGGTAGTATCAATGTTCCCAATCGAAGGCATTAACTTGATTAACTTTCTTGAGAAAAGAAATCCATTATACAAGCTGATACTAGCAATTTCACCACTTATGCCTTTTCTGATGTCAAATCCTTCACAAAGATTTAGAGAAATCCAGATACTAGAATTACCATATTACTATGATCAAACCAGAAGCATAGTTACACTTGGCATGATTATCACAACTGAAGAACACACTGTAGACATGAGTTGTGATTAATAAATTTTGGAATATAGATAACAAGAAAACTAGGATTAAGAAGTCTAAGATACAGAAATCCAAGATAAACAAATCCAAGATACAATATCATAATGAAAGACCCAAAACAAAGCTCAAAAGAAAATATGGAAGATTTCTATAGGAAAGAAGTCCAGAAGAATACATCATTCAAGCCCACTAGAATTAAATGCAACAAGGATAATGTATCTTCCCATATATATATATATATATATATATATATATATAACAGAGCATCCATTAGAAGGAACAGAATAATAACATCAGGTACATTATCTCATAAAATCCCAACAGACAGAACGTAATAGAATGCCAGAGGAAAAATAGAGCAATACAGATTAAATATCAATCAAACTATCAGTACTTTCGTCATATTCCATGATTAGAAAACATTTTCGCATGATAACTATTTATTTGAAAATAGATAGCCCCAGTAATACTTCCGAGAGTAAATGAACTCATAGAGTACATCAAGAGAGACAGTCATAATCTGCTTACTATAATTACCACATTAAGATCTCTTACATTTCAAGATTTATTCCTCAAACTATTTCTATTATTATAAATCCCACATTATGAGTTTCATTGAAGAAGATCGGTTCTAAAGAAATTCCAGTTAATACATTTCTTGACATCGCACTTTACTAGCTCTATCTTTACTTATCAATCCAATTAATCTCTGATCATAGTTATAATCTTTCTACAGCTGAACTCTTTGGTCTCATACTTGTGAGCTTATTCAACACTGATCTTATAAAATCCTTTACAAAACACCACTCTGGTAAGGGGGTGGGGTCGTAAGGTCCCTAACTCGTCTCTGATACATATATAAATATAACACTATTTCATCATCATAGTAACATTTTCAGAAACATATCATTCACTTCTGGCAAATTATTATTCATACCTGTATGGCACGAACCTTCCAATTATCTTATGTAAACCAGTGCATTTATGCATGCATTCTATGGATTCTGAATAACTTTACTTATCCCATTCATTCAATCAAACAAGTCATGCACATAACATCTTATAAGGGCCAAACAAACATGGATAAGTATGTCACAATTAAAACTTTTATCTTGCACATCATCCTACATATATCTTTACCATCATGTAACTCAATTCAATCAATTTTAGCACATTTACTTAATCTGTACGAATTTTCCCATTATAATTATCCAAAAAAGTATACACGAACATTTATTCCATCAATAAGGTTGGTGGGTTACCCAAATACATACATTCACTAGAGCAAATCGATCATATATATCATAGAACTATCAACTAAACATAGATAAGCTTATCATAGTGTATTTCTTAATCTCATTTAAAAATATCATTGCAATCCATCAATATTCAATGTTCAATCAGGACAATGACATTTTATCCGTATCATGTTATTATGAACCTTTTATTCATACCTTCATGAATTTCTATTTGTCTCATTCACTTAATGAAGTAAATCAAGTGCACAACATCATATGAATATAAACAAGCACAGGTACTCATCACAACATGAACTTTCATCTCACATGTTATCACATACATATCATGAAATTTTATTCATACTTTTCTGAGTTTAGGCTAATCATAATTGTACCTTACCCAAATGTCTTAGTTCACATCGAAAATGGTCGGTATAGCTTAGTTGGAGAGCATCTTTGTCCATAAATGATGGTTCTTATTCGTATCGGGAGACATCACACTATCACGGATTTGTAGCATGTATAGCTAGACTCTCATACATGCTAGGTTAGTCTGAGAACTGACTAAACCATAACTCTGATACCACAAAATGTAACATCCCTTACCCGTATCTGATGTCGTGACAAGGTTCGAGGCGTTACCGGTCTTAAACATTCACAAACATGCAAAATCGGGCCACAAAATTTCATTTAAATTAAAAGAATTCAATCACACGCATAAAGTCCCTTACACGAGCTACCGAGGCTCTACACATGCACTAAAGGCAGTTTGTGACTAAATCGAGAACTTTAGAAAGTTTGGGGAACTTAGAAAAATTTTCCTGAAACAGGGTCACACGCTCGTGTGGACACAAGGACACGCCCATGTGTCTCCACCACGCCCGTGTCCTCAGGCCGTGTAACTCTCTATTTATGACATCAGCAAAACAAATTTACCATGTGGCTATAACCATTTCGATTGGTCAAGAGGCACCCATCATGCATATATGTCATAATACCAACCATACATATCCCATAAGCATAAATACATCATCGCATCACAAGCATTAGAACTTACCATGGATAATTAGGCTTACAAGTCACAAGCATTACAAGCCACATATGTGACAGCCCAAAATTGACCCTAGTCGGGATGTGGTTTCGGGACCACAAAATCGAGGCATAAAAATAATTTAAAATTTATTTTGATGCCTATGATATGTGTTAATTTGTGTGTGGCATTTTTGATGATTCGATTTAGTGTTATAAAGGTGAATTTCACTAGAAAGGACCTAGTAGTAAACTTTGAAAGTATGATGGGGAAATGTGTGATGACTAGTTGATAATGCATGCAAAATTAAAGGATTTGCATGTCAAATTCCCCAAAGATGGCATAGTGGCCTGCCATGACAAGGAGTTATGGGCAAGGAAAAACATGTTATGACATGTTTTGATAATGCATGATGTGATGAAATGATAAAAAAATTTAGTGGTGGGAAGAGAAACAAAAAAAATGTGTGTGAGTGTGGTATTCTCCCCATTGTTGCCGTGAGTGAAAGAAAAGCAAAGAAAAATTTTGTTCATCCTTGTTCTCTCCTTTTGGCCGAAAATACTAAGGAAGAAGATAGGATTTTTGCTCCATTTTGGTTTAGAAGAGATCTAGAAGGAGATTTGGCTATACTTGCATCAAGATTAAGGTATGTAAGAAGTTGTGTCATGAGATTCATGCATGTTTTAGTTGCTAACTTGATGTTCATGTTAGCCATGGTTCAAATCCTTGTTATGCCATGGAAATGGTATTAGGCCAAGGTTGATATTGTGTTAAAGCCATTGCATGCTAAATGTGAAGCTTGATAATGATGCATGCAATGATGGATTGACTACTCTTGAAATTTCTTTGTAGCAATCTTGAGTAAGACATTGAGTTCTTTGTTTAACCATGACCGAAGTTGAAAGGGGTATGAATGTGATGTATTCGCCATGATGCATTCATGAGCATGATTTATGCTTGTTACTTGATTGGTAAAATTTATGTTTTAGATGGTTATGAACACCTTGAGGTTCGCCATGCACCTATATGTGTATGTATGTTTGCACATGATGATTTGGTTATGAAGTAAATGATAAATATGTTTGTTTAAAGAAGAAATTGTTGAAGAATGTTTGTGAAATTGCAAGTACATTCGCCTAGTACACATGTGATGTGAAAATCTTGGAATTTATTGTTGATTTGGTGCAAGTATGGCTAAGTATAATCGGCCATATGAGTGCTTGATGCTATATTATAAGTATTGAGCTACAATATGTAAAGCATTAGCTAGTAAAATGTGTGCCATTCATGTGTGGTGTTAAACATGTAATTGGCCTCAACATCAACATGCATAATCGGCCATGAATGAGTGCCTAAGAGGTTGTGTTGTTCGCCATGAGTAAGCATGTTGAAGGCTTTGTGTGTTAAGTCGATTCATGAATTCCGTACTTATGTGACTTTAATGTCTAGTGAATATATGTGGGCTAAGTGCCTTGAGTTCTTCTTTTCGATACTCAAATGATTGAATCAAATTATTTGTTAAATTAAGCTCAAGAGCAAAGGGGACCAAATCCGATAAAGGGAAGGAAAAAGTAGTCGAATAGCCATCGAATCGTTCGACAACATCCGAGGTAAGTTTTCGAGTATCGAACTTAGATTTTGATTCGATTGGATGAAGTAATAAGCAATCGAAATTGTGCCCTTGTATGTGGCCATTGAGCCCAAATGATATTTCTTATTAAGTGAATTGTGCATAAAAGTTTTGTTATGATATTGAAACAAAGATGTGTATGAATGTGCGATTGTGATATCGGGCTATGCCCAAGGCAAATGTGCAATTGTGATATCGGGCTAAGCCCAAGGCAAATGTGCGAGATATGATATCGGGCTAAGCCCAAGGCGATTATGCGAGTTGTGATATCCGGTTAAGTCCCAAGGCATTTGTGCGGGTTATCATAACGGGCTATGTCCCAAGGCGTTTGAACGAGTAGCTATATCCGGTTAAACTCGAAGGTATGTGATTTGAAAATTATAAGCTTGCTGTAAAATTTTCAGTTAATGCACTTGTGAAATTCCCAACAACAAGGTATGTTTTGTGTGTGCTTTGCACACTATGAGTAAATGCGTCTGAATATTCGCTCTAATGATAAATGAGCTATCGGCATTAACTAGGCCGTTATTTGTGTATGAATATAAGAGTTGGGATTGTGAAGTAAGCATGTCTTTGAGAAATTGTGCATATGAATTATTGTTTAGCTACTTGAATGCTATGCTTTGGTTGTGTGTATATTATGGCTCAAACTTACTAAGCATAAATTGCTTACTCCGTTTCTTTGTTTCTCTGTTTATAGATTTTGCTCGTTAGCGATCGGATTCGGGATCATAGAAGTTGAAGTCAACCACACTATCAAAGCCCTTTTGGTACTCCTTTAGTTGAGTTTTGGATATGGCATGTATAGGACTACCCTCGGTTATTTTTAAGTACTTGTGATGTATATGTGTACGGCCATGCGAAAATGGTTCGTAAAAGTGGAGTATGGAATTTGACCATATGTGGTTTGTAATTATATTTGGTTTCATGATGTGATTATGGTTTGGAATGAGAGAGTTGGTCACATGATCAGCCATTGGAATGGCTAAATATGATCATATGTGGACCTAAGTATGACTAGACTATAGTTGGTCCATGGGAACTACAATATAGGTAAAGCCTACCTTAAAAACAGAGGCTGCCAGCTGCAGTGACGTGGATGTGAAAAATCACTAAAATTTTTAGGAATTGTGTTAAATAGTGAATAAATTATGTGATCGAACCTTGACGAGTCTATTTTCATATGAAAGTAACTAAACGATCATATGATCAGTATACCGAGAGATATTAAAGTTCTCGTGAGACAGGGGCAGAACGGTTTCTGGGTTCCCTGTCGCGACTTTGAAAATTTTCCATAAATTATCCAGAATGAATTAGAAGTCATGCCTTATATGTGCAGATTCCTTTTTGAGTTTAGTTTCATTGGAAACAAACGGTATCAGTATTGAAACCCTGTACAGAGAGATATTCAAGTTGTAACGCGCGAAGGTCAGTGTAGTCGACCCCTGTAACATGGGCGACTTTAACTAATAAACTGTATCAATTCGCCTGACTAAAAATTCTAGAAATAAATCCATGGATGGATATATGAGTCTAAATTCAGGTAAAATTTATGGAATCAGTTTCCGAGTTGTGAAACTCGAGATATGCTTTTTAAGGCGACAGCGACGCAGTTTTCCAGCTTGCCTGGGAATGTCAAATTGGTCGGTGCCATAAGTGGTTTTGGCTTGTTAACCCCTCGTGTCCGACACCGGCAACGGTCTCGGGTTCGGGGTGTTACAATTTTATTGGTATCAGAGCCACGGTTTAGTCGATCCTAGGACTACCGTGATATGTTTGGGGTCTAGCTATACATGCCATTAAGTGACAAATTGATAGTGTGGTGATTTCTGACAATTTGAGTTTGTGTTTGTTTATAGCAATGGATCCCGATCCCAACCGAGCAATAGCTGATGATGTGGAGAGTGTGGCGGACTCTCAACCTATTGCCAGCAATCCGAATGATGAGGCTAAGCAAGCCTTTTATAGTGTGATGAATGATTGGTTTAACCAATACATTCGAACTAACACGGCTGTTCCACAACCTCCATTCCCGACTAATGCAACCCCCGCACCTACAATACCTCCGGTAACTGACCAAGTAAGGTCAAGTAAGCCCCAGTCGACAGAATTCGAAAACATGGGGCTACTGAATTTAAAGCTACGGATAGCGACGATGCCGAGCAAGCTGAATTTTGGTTGGACAACACTATCCGGGTGCTCGATGAGTTATCATGTACACCCGATGAATGCTTAAAGTGTACTATCTCCTTGCTACGCGATTCCGCCTACTATTGGTGGAGTACTCGACTTGTGGTGTCTAGAGAGCAAGTAACTTGGGAGTTCTTCCAAACTGAATTCGAAAGAAGTATATCGATCGAGATTTATGGACCAAAAACGAAAGGAATTCCTTGATCTTAAGCAAGGTTCCATGTTTCGATTCTCGTGTGACAACCCGAATTAGGGCCTAATCGGAATAGTGGTTTCGTGACCACAAATCCGAGATAGAAATAATTGTTTTATAATTATTTTGGGGTTTATGATATGATTGCATGATTGTGTGAAAATTTCGTGATGAAATTCTATGCCTAAAGTGCTTAAATTGAAAGTAGGGACTAAATCGAATAAGTTGCAAAATTTGCATCCCGAAGTTTTAGTATGAAATTGTTTTGGAATATTAATTAGGAGGTCTTAAATAGCAATTTGACCAATTTTAAGTTCATGGACAAAATTAGGACATGGAAGGAATTTTGAAAGTTTAGTAAGGAGGGCATTTTGGTCATTTGGATATTAAATGAAATAAAATGGGAAAAATAACACAAAATTGGTCATCATCCTCCTTAGTTGCTGCGAATTCTCCCTCTCTCCATAGCTAGGGTTTCTTCAATTTTCAAGCTCCATAGTAAGTGATTCCAAGCCCGCTTTTAATGTTCTTTACGTTTTGGAATCCCGGAAGCTCGATTAAGCTTATGCTAGTAATAATTTAACCTAGGGTTCACATTTGGAAAAATACCCATAGGTGAAATTTGTGTATTTTGATGTTTTATGATAGAATATGAGGTTTTAAATTATGTTAAATAACTTGTGCTACTCGGTTTTAAGTGAAAACGAGTAAAACGGCATAATCGGTAAAAATACCTATTGTTCATAACTATATGATAGAGTGAGAATTTGATGTTGTTGTAGAAGAGAAAAATGTTCAGCATATCATAAAACATAAGAATAAGGGCTGAAATTAAATTCCCGAGCCTAGGGGCAAAAATGTAATTTTGTAAAAGTTAGGGGGCAAAAATGTAATTTTACCATAATGTGATTTTTGGATTGAAATAAATAGTATGAGTATTAAATGAGCTAAATGTGTTATTATAGATCAAGAAAGACGCGGAATTGATCTCGAACGGGGGAAGGAAAAAGTTTTGGACTAAATTGCAAAATTTCCATATTTTGCACCAAGGTAAGTTTGTATGTAAATATTACAATAATTTCATGTACATTCTTATATTTTAGCCTATTATATAAACATACTAGCTGATGTTAAAATATAAATCGACTATTGGAAGAATGGAAATAAATATAGAGAGAGATCCGGTTGAACATTGGAGAGATCGAATGAAATAGAGGGAGCGTAGCTAGGTCACATGTATGATGCTGAGTGCACATCATGTGTACAAGAAAGCTACGAGACACCCTGTAGTAGCTAGGTCACATGTGTGATACGAGATGTATCCCATGTAGACAAGAGAGCTACGTGAAAGATAAATGTAGCTAGGTCGCATGCGTGATTCCAAGTGAAGGACACCATGTAGACAAGAGAGCTACGTGAAAGATAAATGTAGCTAGGTCGCATGCGTGATTCCAAGTGAAGGACACCATGTAGACAAGAGAGCTACGAGACAAATCGGTTGGGTCGCATGAGTGGTACTAAGTGTTCACCATGTGTACAAGAGAGCCGAACTAAACGAAGTATGATGGTGGGGTGTGTCTTTGAAACCATTAAATATCGAGGATTGATCCGAATTGTTCAACGGGATGGTTTTGTGGTGATATTGTGGTTTGGACCTACACTTATGGTGAATGAAATGTGGTGAAAATGATTTGTGGTATATACATATATAAGATAAAATGAGGTTAGCATAAAGAATGTGTGAAAGAGTGAAATTAGCATTAAAACTGTTTTAGATGGTAGCAGTGACGTGATTTTGAAAAATCACCAAAAATAGGAGGAATATAATTAGAGGTTGAATGAGATGTGAAATTAAAGTTTAATGAGTCTACTTTCATATAAAAGAAACAGAGCAAGCAAAGGAATTCTATATTTTGAGATATTTACAATTGTATGTGACTTGCTCAGGATGAATACGTGATCCCTGTTCCAACTTTGAAAAATCATTAAAATTGTACAAAGCAAATTAAGAAATATAGTTTACATGCCTAAATTCCTTATTGAGACTATTTTTAAATGAAACAGACTTCAGGGTTGTTTGAATTGTGTACTGAGAGAAATTCAATATGTAGTGAACAGGGTTAGATCAGTCGAGCTGTGTAACAGGGAAACTTTAACTAATAAACTGTACTAATCGGCTGAACCAAAATTATAGAAAAAATTGGAAAAAGCTTTATGAGTCTAGATTCAGGGAAATTTTACGGATTTGAATTTCGAGTTTTGTAACTCGAGTTATGATTTATTTAGTGAATATGACGCAGCAGAGACAGCTTAATCAAAGTGGAATGAATAGTGAAGTTAAAGTAGATATACTTGAATTGTTGTGTAAACATGTTAGATTCTTTAATTAGTATTTACATACTTACTTACTAAGCTATAAGCTTACTTTGTTTCTCTCTTTGTCTTATAGTGTCCTTGACTTGTTCAGAGTTAAGGATCGTGAAGATCTACCCGCACTATCATACTTTAGGGTATTTGAACTAAACGTTTTGAATTATGGCATGTATAGTAGGCTTAATTATTTTGTTACGTGTCATATTTGTCTAGGTTTAAAATATTAGTTACAAGATTTCGACCAGCTACTTTGTACAAGCCATTAAAGTTGGCTAATATTGTTCAAGACATATGTTATACGATGCACTATCAAATTGGATGACATATTTATATCTCGATTATGTTTAATGGTATGTGTTATGTTCGGTAATACCTTATATCCTGTTTAAATGACGTAGCGGGTAAGGGTGTTACATACCGACTCTGAACGAAAATTTGCGAGGCTTAGCGATGCACGCTGCTGAAAGTGCATTTCTTGAAGCTGTGATGTAAACGCTCAAGATGGGTGAACGATGATATAAAGTCGTATGTTGGCATTTTGGAAATCCGAGAGTTTGTGGCTCTTGTCGAGCGGCGTGCAAAGCCGAGGAGCTCGAGATGGAGAAAAGAAAAGCTGAAGTGGGAGCAAGGAGTTTCAGAAGAGGTCTTGAAGCCCTTCCACATCATCAAAGAAATTTAGAGATGGCTTAGGCGGTTTAGAGACATTTCGGGCTTTTCTAGATGAGACCGCGATCGACCCCTATGGGCACGCTGAGTCACTTGATCGCCAGTGTTGGCAATGATCGTCGAGATGAACGGAGTGCCAATATTGTGGCAAATGGCATTCGGGAGTTGTAGATTCCGTGACCGCTCTGTTACAAGTGCGGATCATCGATCATTTCATTAAGGATTGCCCGAGCTTATCCGAACAAAACGTAAATCAAAGTGGGAACCCGGTGCTACCACAACTCGAGGTAGGCCGTCTAGAAACACGGCAATGCTAGTGGCGGTCGAGAGGATCTAGAGATGCCACCATCGATCCGAGGCTCGTGCTCCTACTAGGACTTATGCCATACGCGCAGACGCGAGGATCTTTGCCTCACCGGATGTTATTACCGGTATCCTCACTCTTTTCGATACTAATGTGATTGCTTTGATTGACCCCGGTTCTACTCATTCTTATATATGCGAAACCTTAGCATCCAAAGAAGACTTTGCCCATTGAGTCTCTCGAGTTTGTAATCCGGTGTCAAACCCTTGGGTCATTACGTGCTCGTCAACAAAGTGTGTAAGAAAAGTCCCCTAGTATTTTGAGGTTCTTGTTTTGCGGCGGACTTGATGCTTTTGCCATTCGACGAATTCGACGTTATTCTTGGTTTGGATTGGTTGACCATGCACGATGCGTTGTAAATTGCAAAAGCAAGACTATTGATCCGAGGTGCACGAATAACGAGATAATTCGGGTTGAGTCTACGGACTTAAAGGATTGCCAATGTAATATCGCAATGTTGGCTCGTAAATACGTAAGAAAGGGGTGTGAAGCATACCTTGCGTATGTTCTAGATGACAAGGAGTTAGAAAAGAAACCGAATCTGTGCGGTGGTTTGTGAATACCCGGATGTTTTCCACGAAGAATTGCCGGGTTTACCACTGTTCGGAAATAGAGTTTGGCATCAAATTGGTACCGTACCATTCCAATTTCGATGGCTCCGTATCGTATGGCACCAACGAATTAAAGGAGTTGAAAGCTCGGTTGCAAGAATTGGTGGATAGAGGTTTTGCTCGCCTGAGTTTTCGCCTTGGGTGCGCCGGTGTTGTTTGTGAAAAGAAGGATGGAACCATGAGGTCGTGCATCGACTATCGTCGACTTAATAAAGCGACGATAAAGAACAAATATCCGTTATCAGCAGATCGATGGTTTGTTCGATCAAGCTGAAGAGCCTCGGTGTTTTGAAAATAGATCGAGATCGGGCTATTATCGGTTGGGAATTCGAGATTCGGACGTACCCAAGACTACCTTCAGAACAAGATATGGTCACTACGAGTTCCTAGTGATGCCGTTTGGGCTTACTAATGCCCCTGCGGTATTTATGGATTTGATGAATCGGATCTTCAGACCATATCTGGATCGGTTCGTAGTTGCCTTCATTGATGACATTTTGGTCTATTCGCAAAATGAGACCGAACACGCTGAACACCTGAGGATAGTGTTACGAATTTTACGGGATAAGCAGTTATATGCTAAGTTCAGCAAGTGTGAGTTCTGGTTGAGGGAGGTTAGCTTCTTGGGTCATGTGATATCTGACGGGTATTCGAGTCGACCGAATAAAATTTCAGTCATACTTAATTGGAAGCCTCAGAAATATTCTTGAGGTTCGGAGCTTTTGGGGCTTAGGTTATTACCGACGATTTGTAAAAGGTTTCTCAACAATAGCCACGCCAATGACGGCTACTCCAAAAGGATGCTAAGTTCGAATGGATGGACAAATGTCAGAAAAGTTTCGATCAACTGAAAACTTATTTGACTGAAGCCCCAATTCTAGTGCAACCCGAATCTGGCAAAGAGTTTGTCATCTATAGTGACGCCTCCCTACTTGGGTTAGGTTGCGTATTGATGCAAGAAGTGCGTCGAGGCAATTAAAGCCACATGAGAAAAATTATCCGACCCATGGTCTCGAATTGGCTGCCATCGTATTCGCCTTAAAGATATGGTGACATTACTTATTTGGTGAGAAGTGCCATGTGTATTCGGATCATAAAAGTCTCAAATATTTGATGACTCAAAGAGACTTAAATCTGCGATAAAGACGTTGGCTCGAGCTGTTAAAGGATTATGAGCTGGTCTTTGACTATCACCCGGGAAAGGCGAATGTGGTTGCGGATGCCTTGAGTCGTAAATCATTATTAGCTTTACGAGTGATGAACGTGCACTTGTCCGTTCGATCCGACAATGTGTTAGTAGCTGAATTAAAAGCCAAACCATTATTGATACATCAAATTCGTGAAGCTCAGAAAGTCGACGATGAGTTGGGCGCAAAAGAAATTTGAGTGTGTTCGAACAAGGACTCGGAATTTCAAATCAATGATGACGATTGTTTGAGGTTCAGAAGTCGTCTGTGTGTTCCAAAGAATTCAGAACTTATTTCGATAATCCTGAACGAAGCCTATTGTAGCCGAATGGCAATCCACCCGGGGAGTACGAAAATGTACAATGATTTGAAACGTCGGTTTTGGTGGCATGGTATGAAACGAGACATCTCCGACATCGTTTCGAGGTGTTTAATATGTCAACAAGTGAAAGCGGAACATCAAGTACCTTCAGGATTACTTCAGCCGATCACGATACCCGAGTGGAAATGGGATCGAGTCACAATGGACTTTGTATCCGAACTGCCATTGTCAACGAATAAGAAAGATGCGATTTGGGTTGTTGTAGATAGATTGACTAAGTCGGCTCACTTTGTCCCCGTACGTACGGACTTTTCAATGGACAAACTAGCCGAATCATGACGTTCTCGATTGTGAGATTACACGGGTGCCTATTTCCATCGTGTCGGATAGAGATCCGAGATTTACCTCGTGATTTTGGAAAAGGTTGCAAGAAGCTTTGGGTACCAAGTTGCATTTCAGCACCGCCTTTCACCCCCAAACCGATGGTCAATCCGAGCGGATAATTCAGATACTTGAGGATATGTTAAGATGTTGCATCCTCGAGTTCAGTGGTTCATGGGAACGGTATTTGCCTTTGATTGAATTCGCTTACAACAATAGTTTTCAATCAAGTATTAAGATGGCACCTTACGAGGCCTTGTACGGCCGTAAATGCCGTACACCATTGTGTTGGACGGAGCTCAGTGAAAGCAAAATTTTCAGGGTGGACTTGATTAAAGATGCTGAACAGAAAGTGATAGTGATCCGTGAAAATCTGAAGATAGCCTCCGATCGTCAGAAGTCGTACGCAGATCTGAAGCGTAAAGACATCGAGCATCAAGTGGGAGATAAAGTGTTTCACAAGGTTTCGCCTTGGAAAAAGATACTCAGATTCGGCCGTAAGGGCAAGTTGAGCCCGAGGTTCATTGGGCCATATGAGATATCCGAGCGAGTCGGTCCAGTTGCATATCGTTTGATTTTTGCCCCCTGAACTCGAAAAGATTCACGATGTCTTTCATGTTTCGATGCTTCGACGCTATAGATCTGATCCATCGCACGTAATTAGTCCATCAGAGGTTGAAATTCAATCCGATATGAGTTATGAAGAAAACCGATTCGTATCCTAGCTCGTGAAGTGAAGGAGTTGCGAAACAAAAGGGTTTCGTTAGTAAAAGTGTTATGGCTCAAACACGGGATGGAAGAAGCTACTTGGGAACCCAAGAGCTCTATGAAAGAGCGTTACCCAAACCTATTTCTTGATAAGATTTTCGGGACGAAAATTTCTTAAGTGGGGAGAGTTGTGACACCCAAAATTGACCCTAGTCGGGATGTGGTTTCGGGACCACAAAATCGAGGCATAAAAATAATTTAAAATTTATTTTGATGCCTATGATATGTGTTAATTTGTGTGTGGCATTTTGATGATTCGATTTAGTGTTATAAAGGTGAATTTCACTAGAAAGGACCTAGTAGTAAACTTTGAAAGTATGATGGGGAAATGTGTGATGACTAGTTGATAATGCATGCAAAATTAAAGGATTTGCATGTCAAATTCCCCAAAGATGGCATAGTGGCCGGCCATGACAAGGAGTTATGGGCAAGGAAAAACATGTTATGACATGTTTTGATAATGCATGATGTGATGAAATGATAAAAAAATTTAGTGGTGGGAAGAGAAACAAAAAAAAAATGTGTGTGAGTGTGGTATTCTCCCCATTGTTGCCGTGAGTGAAAGAAAAGCAAAGAAAAAATTTTGTTCATCCTTGTTCTCTCCTTTTTGGCCGAAAATACTAAGGAAGAAGATAGGATTTTTGCTCCATTTTGGTTTAGAAGAGATCTAGAAGGAGATTTGGCTATACTTGCATCAAGATTAAGGTATGTATGAAGTTGTGTCATGAGATTCATGCATGTTTTAGTTGCTAACTTGATGTTCATGTTAGCCATGGTTCAAATCCTTGTTATGCCATGGAAATGGTATTAGGCCAAGGTTGATATTGTGTTAAAGCCATTGCATGCTAAATGTGAAGCTTGATAATGATGCATGCAATGATGGATTGACTACTCTTGAAATTTCTTTGTAGCAATCTTGAGTAAGACATTGAGTTCTTTGTTTAACCATGACCGAAGTTGAAAGGGGTATGAATGTGATGTATTCGCCATGATGCATTCATGAGCATGATTTATGCTTGTTGCTTGATTGGTAAAATTTATGTTTTAGATGGTTATGAACACCTTGAGGTTCGCCATGCACCTATATGTGTATGTATGTTTGCACATGATGATTTGGTTATGAAGTAAATGATAAATATGTTTGTTTAAAGAAGAAATTGTTGAAGAATGTTTGTGAAATTGCAAGTACATTCGGCCTAGTACACATGTGATGTGAAAATCTTGGAATTTATTGTTGATTTGGTGCAAGTATGGCTAAGTATAATCGGCCATATGAGTGCTTGATGCTATATTATAAGTATTGAGCTACAATATGTAAAGCATTAGCTAGTAAAATGTGTGCCATTCATGTGTGGTGTTAAACATGTAATTGGCCTCAACATCAACATGCATAATCGGCCATGAATGAGTGCCTAAGAGGTTGTGTTGTTCGCCATGAGTAAGCATGTTGAAGGCTTTGTGTGTTAAGTCGATTCATGAATTCCGTACTTATGTGACTTTAATGTCTAGTGAATATATGTGGGCTAAGTGCCTTGAGTTCTTCTTTTCGATACTCAAATGATTGAATCAAATTATTTGTTAAATTAAGCTCAAGAGCAAAGGGGGACCAAATCCGATAAAGGGAAGGAAAAAGTAGTCGAATAGCCATCGAATCGTTCGACAACATCCGAGGTAAGTTTTCGAGTATCGAACTTAGATTTTGATTCGATTGGATGAAGTAATAAGCAATCGAAATTGTGCCCTTGTATGTGGCCATTGAGCCCAAATGATATTTCTTATTAAGTGAATTGTGCATAAAAGTTTTGTTATGATATTGAAACAAAGATGTGTATGAATGTGCGATTGTGATATCCGGGCTATGCCGAAGGCAAATGTGCGTGTGATATCGGGCTAAGCCCGAAGGCAAATGTGCGAGATATGATATCCGGGCTAAGCCCGAAGGCGATTGTGCGAGTTGTGATATCCGGGTTAAGTCCCGAAGGCATTTGTGCGGGTTATCATAACCGGGCTATGTCCCGAAGGCGTTTGAACGAGTAGCTATATCCGGTTAAACTCCGAAGGTATGTGATTTGAAAATTATAAGCTTGCTGTAAAAATTTTCAGTTAATGCACTTGTGAAATTCCCAACAACAAGGTATGTTTTGTGTGTGCTTTGCACACTATGAGTAAATGCGTACGAATATTCGCTCAAATGATAAATGAGCTATCGGCATTAACTAGGCCGTTATTTGTGTATGAATATAAGAGTTGGGATTGTGAAGTAAGCATGTCTTTGAGAAATTGTGCATATGAATTATTGTTTAGCTACTTGAATGCTATGCTTTGGTTGTGTGTATGTTATGGCTCGAAACTTACTAAGCATAAATTGCTTACTCCGTTTCTTTGTTTCTCTGTTTATAGATTTTGCTCGTTAGCGATCGGATTCGGGATCATAGAAGTTGAAGTCAACCACACTATCAAAGCCCTTTTTGGTACTCCTTTAGTTGAGTTTTGGATATGGCATGTATAGGACTACCCTCGGTTATTTTTAAGTACTTGTGATGTATATGTGTACGGCCATGCGAAAATGGTTCGTAAAAGTGGAGTATGGAATTTGACCATATGTGGTTTGTAATTATATTTGGTTTCATGATGTGATTATGGTTTGGAATGAGAGAGTTGGTCACATGATCAGCCATTGGAATGGCTAAATATGATCATATGCGGACCTAAGTATGACTAGACTATAGTTGGTCCATGGGAACTACAATATAGGTAAAGCCTACCTTAAAAACAGAGGCTGCCAGCTGCAGTGATGTGGATGTGAAAAATCACCAAAATTTGTAGGAATGGTGTTAAATAGTGAATAAATTATGTGATCGAACCTTGACGAGTCTATTTTCATATGAAAGTAACTAAACGATCATATGATCAGTATACCGAGAGATATTAAAGTTCTCGTGAGACAGGGCCAGAACGGTTTCTGGGTCCCCTGTCACGACTTTGAAAATTTTCCATAAATTATCCAGAATGAATTAGAAGTCATGCCTTATATGTGAAGATTCCTTTTTCAGTCTAGTTTCATTGGAAACAAATGGTATCAGTATTGAAACCCTGTACAGAGAGATATTCAAGTTGTAACACGCGAAGGTCAGTGTAGTCGACCCCTGTAACATGGGCGACTTTAACTAATAAACTGTACCAATTGGCCTGACTAAAAATTCTATAAATAAATCCATGGATGTATATATGAGTCTAAATTCAGGTAAAATTTACGGAATCAGTTTCCGAGTTGTGAAACTCGAGATATGCTTTTTAAGGCGACAGCGACGCAGTTTTCCAGCTTGCCTGGGAATGTCAAATTGGTCGGTGCCATAAGTGGTTTTGGCTTGTTAACCCGTCGTGTCCGACACCGGCAACGGTCTCGGGTTCGGGGTGTTACAACATATCATGGATATATACAATGAATCAATATAAGCCAATCCATATGGCTAATCATAACAGCATCTATCATAAAACTAATTCCCTATATATGCCACTCACTTGAAGACATTAAGATTCATTAATACTCCAAATGAGGTAGCTTGATAGTGTGAGGTTGCCTCCGATGATCTCCAACCCCGAGCTACCCTGTCAACACTAAAGAAATTGAAAGGAGGAAGTAAGCTTAAAGCTTAGTAAGTCCATATGAAAATAATAAGAAAATTATCAACATGATTCCATGGAAATATAATAATAATTTCACGTTTACTTATTTTCTAGTCATGTTGTTTTCTATAGTCAATAGTTACTAAATTATTTATATCTAGAGCTACAGAACTCCAAATTAAGATCCGTAAATTTTCCAAAAAACTAGACTCACTTATCTTCTTACCATGAAAGTGTCAGAATTTTAGGTCTAGCCAATAAGTACATTTTATTCTTTAAATTCACCCTGATTTTGCTATCTGATAGTTCTGACCCCTCTATACTAAAAATTAATTATCTCTTCGTACAAGATTTGGATAATGTTCCTATTTGTTACTTTCGAAAATAAACTCATTAAGGATTTTAAGCATATAAATTATAAGCCATAATTATGTTTTTAAAATTTTTAATGATTTTTCCAATTAAAAACAGGGGAGTCCTAAATCATTCTGAAGCTATCTCACAAAAAATTTAAATATCTCATAGTATGAAATTCTTTTGCTCACACCGTTTCTTTTATATGAAAATAGACTCAATAAGTTTTAATTTCATATCTTATTCAACCTCTAATTAGATTTCCATGATTTTTTGTTATTTTTCAAATTTACACAACTGCTATTGTCCAAAACTATTTTATTACAAATTTCACTCTTACATAATTTCACTTACTTCATTCCATTTTACTGAATGTTCGCTCAACTATCGAGCACATTGCTTGTAAATTTTCACAAACATATGCCTGCACTTATTCGTCACATGGTCATGTTCACATGTATTTTCACTTAGTCAACTTCCCGTTGAATTCATTGGAATAATAACAGATACATGGTTCCCTGCACATATTATCACCCTTGTAACTGAAGCTATCTGGTGCGCATAGTAGCTTGTACTTGGTACTACACATGCGACCAACAATCCGGTACACGTAATAGCCTGCACTTAGTACTACTCACGTGACCTAACCATCTAATACACGTAGTAGCCTGCACTTAGTACTACACACGTGATTGAAGTTGTCAGGTACGCATAGTAGCCTGCGCTTAATACTACACATGTGTTCTCACAATGGATCATTCATATCATTTCTATTTCGAAGGTTCAATCGGGAAACTCCTCACTTTTCAACATTTAACAAACTCATTCATAGTCTATTTCAATTTGTAGTTTATATCAAATGATCATTCTATAGGTAGCCACATCTCATATAACAACGAAATATAATAACATAAAAAGAATCGATAAATTATTTATGTACAAACTTACCTCGAATGCGAGCAAGGCTATATATTCTGATTTAGTCCATAATCTCATTCGTTTCCAATCTATGCCCGAATCTCATTTTCCTTGATCTATAATATGACATTTAGCTTACTAATTAGTCACATTATTCATATGGGGTCCAAAAATCATATTTTTACAAATTTGCATTTTGACCATTAACTTTCACATATTTGCACTTTTGCCCCACGGCTCGTAAAATTATTTTTATCTAATTTCCCTGAATTTTAATCCTAGCCAAATCATTTTCATAACTATAACATCCCCTAATTTCAACTAAATCACACTTTTATGACAAATTTTATAACTTTCGCAAAACGATCCTTTTTGACAATTTCACCGAAAATCACTTAGTAAAAGTCGTTTATTACACACCGAGAATTCATTTTCTACCATTAGACATCAAAACACATGCATATCATCCATGGGTAAATTTTTAAACACAAACCCTAGCTCAAAATATGGGTAGAAATGAGTAGATCTTGTTACAAGGATTTCAAAAACATAAAAATCATTAAAAACGGAGCTAGAACGGACTTACAATCGAGCTTGGAAGCTTGAAAAACCTAGCTATGTCTTCGCCATGCAAGTTTCATCCATGGGATAGAAGATGGACAAAAATTGGCTTTTAATTTTGTTTTTAATTCATTTTAATTACTAGATTACCAAAATGCCTCTAACTTAAAAATATTCAATTTCACCCATTTCATATCCATTTTTGTCCAACTAATTATCCAATGGCCTAATTACCATTTAAGGGCCTCCAGTTTAAAACTTCATAACAATTAGACACCTCTAACATGTAGAACTCAACTTTTTCACTTTTTACAATTTAGTCCTTTTAACCAAATTGAGTGCCCAAACGTCAAAATTTTCGAACGACATTTTCACGAAATCATCCCATGAAATTGTAGACCATAAAAATATAATAAAAAATTTTATTGTGTTAGATTTGTGGTCCCGAAACTATTATTCTGACTATGCCCTAGTTCGGGATATTACACAGGCAGTGATTCAACTTTTTTTTTGACACTTTCGAATCGATCACATAAGCAAAGTAAGCTTCACAACCTTTTCTCACAATACTCAAAGCTTTCATCGAAGATATCACAGCAGGTAATCCATTCAAATCACTAGATTCAATTCAAACTATTATATCATTCTTGCATCTCAAATCAATAGTTTTCCGCTTTCAATTCAGAACAGCATCATGCAAAGTTAACCAATCCATACCCAGAATTATATCAAACTCGTCAAAGGGCAATAACATCAGATCAGCCAAAAAACAAATATCTCAAAACATTAACGGACAATTCTTCTAGACTTTATCAACCAAAACACATTTGCCTAGTGGGTTTGATACTTTAATTATGAATTCAGTAGACTCTACAGGAAAAGTCTTATTGTTCACTAAATTCATGCATATATAAGAATGCGTTGATCTAAGATCTATCAAAGCAATCATAGAAGTGTCATAAAGTGTGAAAGTACCAGTTATAACATTTGGAGATGAAACTTCTTCACGAGCTCGGATGGCGTAGGCTCTGGCAGGTGCTTTAGCCTCGGATTGAACAACAGTGTCTTTAGTCCCTCTTTGACTACCACTCAAATTTCTCATATTTCTGAGAGGTCTACCACAAGATGCATTGCCACTTGGCCTCATATTTTGTATAATTTCTTTCTCAACAAACTCAAGGCAATCACGGATAAAATAGTCTAATGATCTACATTTGAAACAAGCCCGATTGTAACGCCCCGAATTTGGGCCTAGAAGTATTGGGCCTTGAGTATGGGTCTGTGAGGAGGTTCTATATAAGTATTTAATTGTGCAAGGAAATGACACAATTAAATGTCTACTTTGGTGGTTAATGGCCCTGAGAAGTGTTGGAGAAATCATGGGTTCAAACCTAGGCTTTAGCAAAAATTTTGGTTTTAAGTGAATAAAACCTTGGATGTTTGGAAGTAGGCCTTTTAAATTATTATGTTAAATAAATGTCGCAAGGAAGCATGTGGTCTAGTGGTTGTGGCGTCATTATGGTTGCAAGGGAGCCAGGGTTCAAGCCTTGGCTCTTGCAATTTATTTTGGCTTTTCTTTTAAAGGAACCTGGACTTTGGCCTATAGACCTTATAATTAATTGAGGCTAAAATGGTGACACAAAGAGCCTGTGGTGGAATGGAAAGGTGGCATGTTGTGTAACTGTGAGGTCTAAGGTTCAAGTCTTGGGATACGCAATGGAGTATTTATTTTACTGTTTGAGCTGTGTAGGAGGTGGAGTTGGACTGGAACTCTGTGGTTGAAGTGGTCATAAAAAAATAAGGAATTTTCCTAATGGTTAAAAGTAATCCCACATCAGGAAGCTAACATGAGAATTGGCGAGAAGCTAGCTTTAAATAGAGCGAACAAGATGAGTTGGTGATCACTGGTTTTAGGAGGGATTATTTAAGCAAGGTTGGTGATCGTGGACTTCGATGTGTTCTCATAAACAGGTGTGTATTCACGCCCTTCTTTGTTAGAGGTCGACAAAAGCTGAAAAGTCAAAAGTTGGCATTTGGGGCCTCACGAGCGTGCGATCGCTCGTGGGGTAAGCCGAGCCCATGAAACGCAGGTGTACGTCGAGGAAGGCCACCATGAGCGATCTCATGGCTGGGGCTGGAATGGGCCCAATGGGCCCGTGGGCCCACGTAGGTAAACTTTACTGTTAAGTGGGACGTAGATAGACTTGTCATTCGCGCACACGACTTAGGTAGTTCTGGGCCACGTTGGGCCTAGATGGGCTGTGTGGGCCCAATGGGCTCGTGGACCCCACACGGATTAAATATGCAAATTGTGATAATTATTGGACTGGGCTATGTAGGTCACATAGCCGTATCTAAATTTGGGCTAAATGGGCCATACAAGGGTGTGGGCCCATTTTGGCCAAGTAATGGGCCTTAGGCCCATTTGCACCGTTATGACTTTTTAGGTTACTTAAGTCGCTTGAGGTGACGGTGGACCTTCTGTTGGGTCGTTAAGACCCCGGTTTGTAAAATCACCGAAATATCCTTGTAGTGTAAAATGACCATAATACCCCTATATGGTAGAATAACGATTATGCCCTTATGTCCCGTGTAACTAATGTGCCTATGATTTACATATATGATTGTACTGATTATGACTTTGCATGCACGTAATATTTATGACATGACATATTGCATGAGGTTGGGTTATTATGGATGAGGAGGGTATCTGACTGTAGTTCTTACGTACAAGGCTTTCAGCCTTTCTGTGATACTTATGTTTTATAGTCGATTACATTAGCGGCGGCGTTCTTTGTGATATTCTGACCTTTAGGTGTTGAGCCATTCTGTTAACTTAGTGTCGTAACTGGTGCTAAGCTTGGTGTGTTGGTTGGGTGGGTTGATTTTATCCCTATATGGTGTGTTGGTTGGTACGGGTGGTGTGTAGGTTGGACTGGGTTGGGAATCTATCTTCATATCTGCATCTGATACTGATTCTGTATTGGGCTTAAGCCCACTTAATTTTGTTATTGGGCTAAGGCCCACTTGATACTGTTTCTGAGATGGGCTCAAGCCCAGTCTGTTTCTGCATACCGTATATCTGACTGTTTGTTTTTTTAGGGATTTCACACTGAGTTTTCGCAAACTCACCCTTTCTGCCTAACTGTGCATGTAATACCCAGACTTAGACGATTTGGAGCCACAAGGGACTCGGAGATGGCCACACGATTGCATTGGATCTGCAACTTGACTTTATTTATTTTAAATTTCATATTGGGTTTTGGATTATGTAATAAGGCCATAATGGGTTTAAGGTTCAAGTGGACTTTTGATTTCTTATATTAAACTGCTAGTCTAGAAAAACTCGAGTTTTCAAAATATTCACGATTTCCAAAATGCTTCCGCGATTTAAGTTGGATTAATATTCCAAAGACAAATACTTTGGCAAACGTTTGTGATGAGATGATTTGCTAACCACGTACAAAAGGTTTTAGCTTTAGAAATAAACTTTTAACGGCAAGTCGATTCTTGAACGACGCTTTGATGCAACACGCTAGATTTGGCCATAACGTCTAGGCTGGGTTTGGGTGTTACACCGATCATACAATCTACAATTGTCGGGATGTCTTTTACCATAGTATTTACACTCAAAGCAATCAGATAAGATATTTCCAACACTGGCAATAGATGTAGCTGGAGCTCTGAAACTCAAATACGATCTCATATGATATCTACTCGCATGTCCCACATTAGCCTTTGAACGGCTATAATCATCTCAAAACTTCTTTGATGCAAATTAAAATGGCTTGCTCAATGATCTCTTTCGCACTTCTCTAGCTTCTGAATCAGCTTTTCTTTTCTCTTTCTCGAGCTCTGCAGCTTTACATGCTTGTTCAACAAGCACAACGAATTCTTTGATCCCAAGAATTTTGACTAAAAAACAAATATCTTCATTCAGACCGCCTTCAAATCTTTTGCACATTATTGCTTCAATAGATACACATTCTTGAGCATACTGACTCAGTCTTACAAATTCTCACTCGTATTTTGTAACAGACATACGACCTTGTTTAAGCTCAAGAAACTCTTTATGTTTCTGGTAGATAAATCTCTGACTGATGTATTTTTTTCAGAATTCAGCTTGGAAGAAATCCCAAGTGACTTGTTCCCTTGGAACCACGGATATTAAAGTCTTCCACCAATGATACCTCATATCTCTCATAAGTGAAATGGCATATTTTATACATTCATCAGGATTTAATGACAATTCATCTAATACTCATATTGTATTTTCAAAGCAAAACTCCGTTTTCTCAGCATCATCACTAGTGGTAGCTCGGAACTCTTCGGCCCCATGTTTTCTAATTTTATTGACTAGAGGCTTATTCAACTGATTCGGGTTAACTTGTATCATAACAGGAACTTGTGAAGGATTGACCATGGCTGGGGGTTATTGAACAGCCGTATTAATTCTAATCTATTGGGTGAACCAATCATTCATCACTTGATAAAAGGCTTGTCTAGCCTCTCCATCATGGCTACTCGTAGCCGGTCTAGAGTTAGATCGCACTATCCCTTACTCTCGACATCGTCAGCTACGGCTCATTCGGGATCAATTTGCTATATAAAAACACATTTTCATTGTTAGGATTCATTACACTAACACATTTCATAAATATGGTATGTATAGCTAGACTCACATACGCTATGTTAGTCCTAGAATCGACTAAACCGTAGTTATGATACCAGCCAAATTTAACACCCCTAACCTGTATCCATCGTCGAAATAGGGTTAAAGGCATTACCGAACAAATTAAAACATTACAAAATCATAAATCATACATCACCATATCATAGCAATTCATACACAAATAGTCCTTTTATAAAGTTTACTAAACCTTAAACATGCTTTAGAAAGGGGTCAGGACTAAACCGAGCTCATACAAAATTTTTCTAAAACTTCAACATTTTTCAAAGTTGCAAAGGTTACACGCCCGTGTCAACATGTGGTGTGCCTCACACAGCATTGACACGTCCATGTGTCTAGACCGTGTGAAATCAGGGCATACATACTAACTTAATCACATGGCCACAAGACATGCCCGTGTGTCTTGGCTGTGGTCAAAACTAACTTGGGTCACACGGCTAACCGCACACCCGTGTGCCTTGGCGATGCTCAAGACTGACTTAACATCATAGGGTACCCCAGGGGATACACGATCGCGCAACATGACCATGTGTCGCACACGGCTGAGACAGACACTTGTGTCTCTGCCTATGTGGACAAAATAGGCCATTTGAAAAGCCAATCTGCCATCCAATTTGGGTCAAACCTACAAGCATCAAACCAAGCACATCTGTATTATAATTTCAGCCAATTTTAATACCAAAACTTACATTATTCATGTCATATTATTGACTACAAACTCATGCTTATAACACATACCAAGACATATCATCCTATAAGTTAAAATCATTCCAAAACATATGATTTCATAATCTCTAATCATACAATCAAATCTCATGCCAAAAACCTTACCAAATTCCATACTAAGCACATTTCAAAAACTTACCAAATTGACCAACTCCCTTGGCCGTCCAAAACACTTCACATAGTTAATATTGCATCACATAATTCATACCAAAACTCACTTATATACACAACCAAAACCAAGCCAAATCACATGGCTAGATATATATACTTCACAACACATATTCAACTATTTCTAGCCTATACATGCCATAGTCCAATATTTACACTTTTAAAATGTACCAAAATAGAGTTCGACAATGTGGTGACGATCCTCAATGATCCCCAAGCTCCCAATAGCTATGATATCTATAAAACAATGCAAACACATACAAAGTAAGCTTTCAAAAGCTTAGAAAATCATATTCAAATAAACTTATCATCTAAATCATATAAGCATCATCAATTTGCATATAATCCGTAACTAAATACTATCATCAATCATATGATTCATATATATATATATATATATATATATATATCACATATTTCCAATTCATTTGCACATATTGCATATTTTCTAATATATTTGTCACATATCATCACTTGTTCACTAAGGTACATATACTTACCTTTCAACATTAAGTATGATATACATTTCAAACATACTTGAATTGGATACACGTCTTATATATTCATTCCTTTCTCGGAATGCCCGTTGAATCATTCAGAATCATAAGGATACGTGGATAACTCAAAAAGCTCGTATAATGCCAACATCCCAAACGTGGTCTTACATGTAATCAAATATTGATGCCACTGTCCTAGACAGGGTCTTACACGAAATCAAGTACGATACCAATGTCCCAGACGTGGTCTTACATGATAACACATATCGAATCCTATGTCATGACATATGTATCCTAACTATTCCTAAGGTTCGTACAGGGCTTTTCGAACGTCAGAACTTTGTTAATACTTTCTTGGATATCTCATATTCAATTCAATATCATTGTTAAATATCATTTAAACATAAGTAAACCATTACAAACACATTTATTTGTATATAGACTTACCTCGTACAGATTCAGATAGACAGACTCGGCTACTCGACGACTTTCAACTTTCCCGGATCTAATTCTGTTTTCTTTAATTCTTGACCTATATAAATTCAAATTTAACTCATTTATTTACCAAATCATTCAAATCAATCCAAAAAAACATATTTAGGGCATTTTACAAATTAGCCTCACATTTTCACATTTTTGCACTTTAGTCCCTAATCAAAAAAATTACAAAATGCACAAAATTTCTTTGCACACATGCCTAGCCAAATTCTCATAGTGTTCATACAAGCCCATATGTTTCATTTATTTCACATTTTAGTGCCTCAATTTACAAATTTCTCAATTTAGTCCAAATTACTCAAATTCATCAAAAATTCAAAGAAAAAAATATACTAACCCAACACATATCTTTAATATACTATCCTAAAACTTCATAAAGCTCATAGTTTCATCAATGGCATAACTCAAAATCATCAAAAAAATCAAAAATTGAGACATGGGCTTGATAGTATATAAAGCAATGATTACAAAAATGTAGAAATTATCAAAAACTGAACAAAACACATACCTCGATTAGCCAAATTCTTAGCCAAAACCCAAAACACATTCAACCTCTTCTTTTTATTTTATTTTTGGTGCAAAATGGAAGATAATGGCCTTTATTTTCATGTTGGTTTAATTAAAATAACTTAAATTACTAAATATCAATTTTGCCCTTGATTTATAACATATAAAACATTAATATACAAGGCCATAAATGTCCACTTACCATGAAAATGGCATAATAACAATATAAGGACCTCACATTTAAGAAGACAAATCAATTAAGCACTTTAACAAGCAACAAACAACTTTTATATTTTACGCGATTAGGTCCTTTTAACAAATTGAGCACACAAACGATCAAATTTACGTACGAAATTTTCATACATGTCAATTCACATATTTTAAACATAAAAAATAATATTAAAATATTTTTTGACTCGGATTTGTGGCCATTATGAATTTTTTGTTATGCATTTTGGATTAACTAATTCTCCTGCCGTTTTTATGGATTTGATGAATAAAATTTTTCGCCCGTATTTAGATAAGTTTGTAGTTGTATTTATTGATGACACATTTATTCTTGAGATGAGTCTGAGCATTCTGAACATTTAATAATCGTATTGCAGGCATTGAGAGATAAGAAATTGTTTGTTAAATTCAGAAAAAGTGAGTTTTGGCTCTGAGAAGTCAGATTTTTGGGACACATTATTTCAGCGGAAGGTATACGGGTTGATCTGAGTAAGATTTCGGCAGTTGTTGATTGGAAACCACCGAGAAATGTATCTCAGGTTAGAAGCTTTCTAGATTTGGCTGGTTATTATCGACGCTTTGCTAAGGGATTTTTGATGATTGCTACACCCATTACCAAATTGCTACAAAAGGATGTGAAATTCGAGTGGTCTAAAAAATGACAAAAGAGTTTTGAACAGCTAAAAACATTGTTGACTGAGGCACCAATGTTAGTGCAACCTAAGTCAGGAAAAGAGTTTGTGATTTACAACAACGCATCACTGGACAGTCTTGGTTGTGTGTTGGTACAACAGGGCAAAGTAATAGCTTACACCTTGAGACAATTGAAACCGTAGGAGAAGAACTATCCGATGCACGACTTGGAATTTGCTGCCATTGTATTTGCTTTAAAATTTTTGAGACACCATTTATTCAGTGAGAAACGTCGTGTGTTTACTAACCATAAGAGTTTAAAGTATTTGATAACTCAGAAAGATTTGAATTTGCAACAACGGGGATGGCTCAAGCTGTTGAAAGATTATTCGTTCGTGATTGATTATCACCCGGGGAAAATGAACGTAGTTGTAGATGTTTTAAGTAGAAAGTCTTTTTTCACTTTGAGAGCGATGAATACACGGTTAACTTTATCTGATGATAGTTCGATGCTAGCTGATTTACAAGCTAGATCGGTATTTCTTTAGCAAATTTGTAATGCTCAAAAATATGACAAAGAACTTCAAGCTAAAAGAGTTCAGTGCGAATCGACTAGTGGTTCAGACTATCAAATTGGGACCGATGATTTCTTGATGTTCCGAGGTAGGATTTGTGTATCGAGAAATACCGAGCTTATTTAGAAAATTCTTCACGAGGCACAGAGTGGTTGTCTGTCTGTTTATCCAGGAAGTACGAAGATGTATAATGATTTGAAGAAATTGTATTGGTGGTCAGGTATGAAACGAGATATTTCTGAATTTGTATCGAGATGTTTAATTTGTCAACAAGTAAAGGCCAAACATCAAGTACCTTCGGGTTTACTTCAACCTATAATGATTCTTGAGTGGAAATGGGATAGAATTACGATAGATTTCGTAACTGGATTACCTCTGACTCCAAAGAAGAAAGATGCTGTATGGGTCGTTGTTGATAGATTGACGAAATTGGGTCATTTTATTCCGATACGTATCACTATTCACTTGATAAGCTAGTTGAATTGTACATTGCTGAGATTGTTAGATTGCACGGGGTGGCTATTTCTATTATTTTGGATAGAGATCCAAGTTTTATGTCTCGATTGTGGGAAAAGTTGCAGGAGGCTTTGGGCACAAAGTTGAACTTTAGTTCCGCGTTTCATCTACAAACTGACGGTCAATCTGAAAGAACCATTCAGGTTCTCAAAGATATGCTTCACTATCGTGTTTTAAAGTTCGAAGGTAGCTGGGAAAAATATCTACCTTTAGTCAAATTTGCTTATAACAACAGTTTTCTGTCAAGTACAAAGATGGTGCCGTATGAGGCATTGTATGGCTGCAAGTGTCGAACTCCATTGTTCTGGACTGAGCTCAGTGAAAGCCAGATTCATGGGGTTGATTTGGTTAGAGAAATCGAAGAAAAAGTGAAAGTAATTCGTGATTGTTTGAAAGCAGCTTCGGATCGATAGAAATCGTATGCGGATTTGAAACGAAAGGAAATTGAATTTCAAGTCGGTGATAAGGTATTTCTAAAAGTGTCTCCGTGGAAGAAAATTCTTAGATTCAGTTGCAAGGGTAAACTAAGTCCTAGTTTCATTAGTCCGTATGAGGTTATTGAAAGAATAGCGCCGGTGGCATATCGGTTAGCTTTACCAACAGAGTTAGAAAAGATCCACAATATGTTTCATGTATCGATGTTGCACCATTATCAATAAGATCCTTTGCACATGATTTCACCAACAGAGGTTAAGATTCGACCTGATATGACTTATATTGAAGAACCGATCAAGATTTTAGCTCGAGAGATTAAACAGTTGTGAAATGAAAGTATAGATCTACTGAAAGTTTTGTGGCAATGACACGAGGTCAAAGAGGCTATGTGGGAACCCAAGGAAGCTATGAGAAAACTATACCCAAACCTCTTTTTTGGTAAGATTTTCGGGGACGAAAATCCCTAAAGGGGGACAGTTGTAACAACCCGTTTTTGGGAAAATCAGAACAGTGGTGTTGGGACCACAAATCCCAAGTAGAAATATTTGTTTTACTATTTCTTTAAGGTCTATAGCATGATAGAACAATTGTGTGAAAATTTCGTTAAGAAATTTTATTTATTGAGTGCTTAATTTGACTAGAAGGACTAAATTGCAATAGGTGCAAAGTTTGAGTTCTATAGGCTAAAGGTAATAAATTGTTACGAAATTCTAAATTAGAGGTCCTTAAATTGTAATTAGACCCTTATACTTGTATGGACAAAAATGGACATGGTTAGGAAAAAATTTCAAACTTTAAGTGAAGGGCATTTTGGTAATCTAGTAAATAAAGACAATATTAACAAATAAAGTGTCCATCTTCTTCAATTTAGTCCCCCATAGCCAAAAATTGCAAGAGAAGACATAGCTAAGGTTTGGCCAAGCTTCCAAACTCGATTGCAAGTCTGTCTTTGTCCTACTTTTAACTATTTTTACGTTTTTGTGAATGTTGTAACTTGATCTAGCTATTCTAAAGACTAATTTGAAAGAAAATCAAAGTCTAAAATTTTACCCATGTTGAATAAGCTTGTACTCTGATATTTAATGGTAGAAAATGCATGTTTTTGTTAGTTAAACAACATTTACAAAGTGATTTTTGATGAAAATGTTAAAAAGGGAACTATTTGTAAAATGTTGTAAAAAGTGTGGTAAAATGTGAATAAATGGAAAATGTGGGCTTTCATGAGCATGAAAAATGTTCAGCTAGGCTTGGGTAATGAAGAAATCGAATGAAAATCATTTTACGAGCCTAGGGACTAAAATGTAAAATGTCAAAAGTTTAGCGGTAAAAATGTAATTTTTTCCATAGTGTTTTTTAGGTTGAATTGAATAATGTGATGATTAAATAAGTTAAATTTGATATTATAGATCAAGAAAAATGAAGTTCGAGTTTAGATCGGGGAAAAAACAAAGTTGTGGACTAAATCGAACTACTAGTCGTTTTTGTAATCGAGGTAAGTTCGTATGTTAAATAAGCTTGAATATAATTTTATTTAAATGCTTTAATATTGCATGAACTGTATGATTGATTATGTGGACGAGTTTAATTCTATGATCGAGTTCGACGATGATTCGAAAAGTAAAAAATCCTGTTTGAACCTTAGGAATAGATTAGGATACAAGTGACATGTCAGTAGGGTTATCATGTGTTATGTGATTATGTGATCCGGGTGCTGGTCCTGTGAGTCCTACCAGTGGCTGAGTATACTGCCATATGTTGCGATTACTTGACAGTTTGTGTGAGCAGCACAGTGTATTTACGTCTTGACTGAAAACTTGTGTGAGTTGACCCGTTGTTAGCTTGAGAGTGAGCAACTATGTGGTATGAGATTTAGGTAGCATTGGCTACATATGTGCACTTAGTGTGCAAATTTCTCAAGTATCTGACATTATTATTCCGAGTGGTGCACGGGTATGTCAAGGATGAGAATAAGTGTAAATTCATTTCGAGATGGTACAAGTATGTACATAAAGCTTATATTTATTGAATTCGAGAAATTATGAATTCAGGATAAGTTTGTGAAGAAATGAGTTATGATATTAAAACTTATGGTAAATTACATCATATTATATTATATTTCTTGAATGTTGATTGTATGGTAAGGTTTGCTTATTTCTTGCATACGGGCTTACTAAGCTATATAGCTTACTCCATTTAATTTTCCATGTCTTATAGTGCTGCCAAGCTAGCTCAGATTAGGGATCGTCGGAGATTTGCCTCACACTATCAAAACTATCGTTTTGGGTATTGATGAAATTTAGCATTTTGAGTATATGACATGTATAGGGACTTGGTTATTTTTTTATATGTGTCATTAAGAATTTGGCCAAATCTATTGGCTTGTAATTGTCAAGGACTTGATGTGGTGTTTGGCCATGTAACTTGGCCTATTTTGGTTGAATTGATTGTAAGCTTATATATATATATATATATATATATATATATGCATGCATGTGCAACAATCTTTTGTGTGATGTGGTTTATAAATGCTTGATAAATGGTTGGATGTGGCTTAATGAAGTGTTGTTGAATGGTTGAAGTTGGCTTATTTGTATGTTATGAAATTTATGAAGAATTATGCATGATAAAAGTATGTGTGGATAATTAGGGATGTGAGTTTGGTTTGATTGGTTTGGTAGAATATGATGTTGCAAGTATGTTATGAATTGTGTCTTGAACTTGTGCATGTGTAGGTGTAAATAAGTGTGACAGCCCAAAATTGACCCTAGTCGGGAAGTGGTTTCGAGACCGCTAAATCGAGTCACCGAAATGTTTGAACGTAGTATTTATTGTCTAAAATATGTGATTATGAATGTGTGAAAGTTTTAAGTTTCGATTTAGTAAATTTCATGTGAATTTAGTCAATAGGACTTGTGTGACACTTTTGAAATGTGATAGGCTAATCTAGAAGGATCTAATAGTGCATGTAATCAAAAAAGAGGGCTTGCATGTCAAATTTCCCTAAATCCAAGCCTAGTGGCCGGCCATGACAAAGAAATATGGGCAAAACATGTCATAGACATGTTTTGTTGGTGCATCATGGGAGGAAAAAATAAATAAATAAAATAAGGAGTATGGGTAATAATGAAATGGAAAAAAAAAAAGAAAAAGATGAAAAAAAAAGGGATTATGATGAAAACAAAGAAAAAAAAAATGTTCATCCTTTTTTCATCTCTTTTGGCCGAAATTCTCTAAGGAAGGAGGAAGGAGTTTTTGCTTCATGTTTGGTTTGGAAGAGGATTAGGAGGAGATTTGGCCATACTTGCATCTAGATTAAGGTATGTTTGAGGTTGTGCCATGAGATTCATGCATGTTCTTAGTTGCTAGCTTGAGTTCTAATTAGTCCATGGTTCAAAACTTTGCTATATCATGGGGATGATATTCGGCCAAGGTAGATTTTGTGTTAATGCCATTGCATGCTAAATATGAAGCTTGTTAATGATACATGTGATGGTGGATTGATGACTCTTGGATTTTCTTTTTAGCATTTTTGAGTAAGACATTAAGTTTTGGAATTGATGGAATGGAGAGTATGCTTAAGTTGTGTTATGAACAACTATGTGTTAAATCGAGGTTTGCTAAGCTAGCTATTAAGGTGAAGTGCAATGTTAGTGATTGATTAATAGTGTATATACATGTATGCATATTCGGCCATCAAATTAAGAGCATAGGTGATGATGAGTCTATACTTTGTACATTCGGCCATATATATACATATATGCATGTGTGATTGGATTATTGATAGTAGGGCTATAGCATATGGTTATGAGCCGAATAGCTAAGAGCATGAGGTAGCAAGATAAAAATTTTACCATGCCGTTCGTATGTCATAAAATCATTAAAATGTGAATATCAATATGTGTAGCAAAGCGGTTGAATGAGTTAATTTATTTGTTTAAGCTCAAGATCCTAAAGGAGGCGTCCAACAAGGGAAATCGAAGGTCATCGAGTAGCCGACTTGGAATTATTTTACACCACACAAGGTAGGTCACTAAGCATATATTTTGTATTGATTTAAATAGACATAATGTCTATGTAATTATGCCGAAAGGAATGATAAATTTATATACATGTATGTATGTGGTGATGAAAGTATTGAATGAAAAGAAAAGAGGTGAGATGCATTGAGTTGTTGATTTCGGCACTAAGTGTGCGGGTATAAACATTAGTGATCATGAGAATGGCACTAAGTGTGCGGGTTTAAAATTTGTACAGCACTAAGTGTGCGAGTTTGATCATATAGCACTAAGTGTGCGAGTTGATTATATAGCACTAAGTGTGCGGACTCACTATATGCTTTTGAATCACTATTGATACTGAGTGTGCGACATTATTGAGTTGATCACGGACAGCGGATCGGGTAAGTACCTTGAGTTCATGGCTAATAGGCGCTATGTTTATATTTGGAGTTGAGCTTGGTAAGTTTTGAACCTATGTGACAATTCAAATTGAAGTCACATACATAAGAATTATCGTGGAATAAGTGAAAGGTCATGTAGATGTATGATTGTAACGAAAACAAAATGGTGTATAAAAATGCCTCAAATATCCTATTGATTAGTATGTGGAATGTGAATGTGTAACTTGGTATGAGATTGAATCGAAAGGTCTAAGGAACTATGGTATAGTTCGGTTTGAATGGAGTAATTAGCCTCGTTCCATTTTGTTTCCTCTTGTGAAAATGTTATTAATGGTAGGTAGTGCATTGCTTATGACTTACTGAGTTATATACTCATTCGGTGTTTGCTTGTCACCTATTTTAGGTTTCTTGGACTCGACTTTTTGCGTATTCGGGACCGTCATCGAAGTCATCACACCGGCTAACAACTTTTGGTATTTTCTTCGTAGTTGGTCTAAGAGTACATTTTGGCATATATAGGCTATTATGCTTTGTTGAAATTGGTATGTAAACTTTTAGCCATGCGAAAATGGCGTAAATGTTCGGTTGGAATTGGTTTTGTGATGTTTGGACACAAGTCATGGTTATAATTTGGGACATGCATGATGAATTATTAGTTAAATCAAGGAAAAGTCATGAAATAGGCATAGTTTGTTTTAGTAACAGATGCTGACAGCAGCAGTGGTGTGGATGTGAAAAATCACTAAAAATAGCAGGAATGGAATTAAATAGTGAATAAATTATGTAAATGAGCCTTGATGAATCTACTTTCATATGGAAGAAACGAAACTGTCATATGAGTTGTATCCTAAGAGATATTTAGGTATTCGTGAAACAGGGCCAGAACGGTTTCTGGATCCCTTGATCTGACTTTGGAAATTAATTATAAATTAACCAGAGACATTTAGAAGTCATTCCATATATGTATAGATTCCTTTTTGAGTCTAGTATCTATAGAAACAAACGGCATCAGTATTGAAGCCCTGCACAGGGAGATATTCAAGTTGTAACGCACGAAGGTCAGTGTAGTCGACCCCTGTAACATGGGAGACTTTAACTAATAAACTGTACTAATTGGCTCTACCAAAAATTCTAGAAAAAAATCTGTAGATGGAAATCTGAGTCTACTTTCAGGGAAAAATTACAAAACTGATTTTCGAGTTTTGAAACTCCAGATATGATTTTTAAGGCGACAGTGATGCAGTAACCAGCTTGTCTGGAAATTTTTTTATGGATTTGTGAAAACAATTAAGTTAAGTCTGTGCACCTTGTATTCGACTCGATTAACGGATTAGGGTGCGGGTGTTACAATTTTATTGGTATCGAGCTATGGTTTAGTCGGTTCTAGGACTACCATAGCACGTATGAGTCTAGCTATACATGCCTTAATGTTAATGTTTAAATGTGTGATGACTTGACGGTTAAAATTTTTGTTTTGATTAGTAAATGGATCCGGTGTAGAGAGAACCTTGGCGGATGACGTTGAAAGTGTAGCGGCTGCTCTCTGCGCAAGGGACGCCGCTGTTGAACCTCGGTCATCTGCGAATAATCAAGGTGAGGGGCTAAACAAGCCTTCTTTACCATGATGAATGAGTGGGTCGCATAATATGCCCGAACCAATCCGGCTGTCCAACAATTCCCAAATTTGAATAATCCACCCCAAGAGCCCGTAATGCCATCGATTCGATCCTGTGAGGCTGCGTAAGCCACCAGAGACTTGATTAGGAAGCGCGGGCTGAGGAGTTCAAGGCCATAGTTCTTGATGATGCCGAAAGGGCCGAGTTTCGCTTGATAACACCATTCGGTGTTTGATGAATCATGCACACCCGATGAGTGTCTAAAGTGTGCTATATCCTTGTTGCGAGACTCAACTTACTATTGGTGGAGGACTTTGATTTCCATAGTCCCAAACGAACGAGTTACTTGGGATTTCTTTCAAATAGAATTTGAAAGAAATATATTAGTCAACAGTTCATCGATCAAAAGCGTAAGGAATTCTTGGAACTCAAGCAAGGCCATATGACAAGATGTCGAATCTGAACATGAGTTCGTAAGACTCGATCGGTATGCCCGGAGTGTGTGGTGATAAGGTTGCTATGTGCAAGAGATTTGAAGAAGGATTGAATGAAGATTTAAAGCTACTAGTGGGTATTTTGGAGATAAAAGAATTCGTAACACTAGTTGAACGAGCCTGCAAGGCGGAGAAACTTGTTAAGGAGAAGAAGAAGGCTGAATTTGAAGCTAGAGACTATCGCAAAAGATCGACGGTAAAGCTTAGTTCTCGGTGTAAAGAAGTTCAGGAGGACACTAATAAATCAGACGACTACGGAATTTCCATTAGAGCACGACCATCGACGGACTCGAGCTACTTGGTAGCTAGTGTGGGCAATAACCGTCAAGAGAAACTGAATGCCCCCAATGTGGGAGAAGACACATAGGTGAATGTTGGGGTAAGTCTACCAAGGGCTTGTTACGGATGCGGTTCGAAGGACCACTTCATTAGAGATTGCACGAGCTTGATGAGAAGAATAGGATGCAAGGTGCAAGACCTAGTGGAATGATGACTAGAGGTAGACCACCGAGAATTTCAGGAGGTAAGGGTGGTAGTCGAAAGGGGCCTTTGATACTACTGTTCGGTCCGAGACCGTACTCTGCTAGAGCATATGCCATTCGGCGCGAGAGGAGGCATCCTCCCCGATGTTATCATGGTACTTTCACTCGTTGATACTAGTGTGATTGCGTTGATTGACCTTGGCTCTACTCATTCATATGTATGTGAAACCTTAGCATCCAAAGAAGACTCTACCGTTGAGTCTCTTGAGTTCGTAATTCGAGTGTCAAATCCCTTGGGTCAATATGCGCTTGTTGACAAAGTGTGTAATAGATGCCCTCTAATGATCCGAGAATCCTTTTTTCCAGCCGATTTGATGCTTTTACCATTTGATGAATTTGATGTTATTCTTGGTATGGACTGGTTGGCCGTATATGACGCACTGGTGAGTTGCAAAAGAAAAATCATTGATTTAAGGTGCGTAAATAACGAGATAATCCGAGTTGAGTATACGGACTTAAAGGGGTTGCCAGCTGTAATATCATCAATGTTGGCTCAGAAATATGTAAAAAAGGGGTGTGAAGCATACCTTGCGTATGTACTTGATGACAAAGAGTTAGAAAAGAAACCCGAATCATGCTTGGGTGGTTTGTGAATACCGGACGTTTTTCCGAAGAATTATCGGGTTTACCACCTGTTCGGGAGGTAGAGTTTGGTATTGAGCTTGTACCTGGGACTACGCCGATTTCGATAGCTCCGTACCGTATGGCACCAACCGAGTTAAAAGAGTTGAAAGCTCAGTTGCAAGAATTGACGGATAGAGGTTTCGCTCGACCAAGTTTCTCACCTTGGGGTGCACCAGTATTGTTTGTGAAAAAGAAGGATGGAACCATGAGATTGTGCATCGAACCATGAGATTGTGCATCGACTATCATCAGCTGAATAAGGTGACAATAAAGAATAAATATCCGTTACCGCGTATTGATGATTTGTTTGATCAACTAAAGGGAGCCTCGGTGTTTTCAAAGATAGATCGAGATCGGGTTATTATCGATTCATGGATTCGAGATTCGGATATACCCAAAACCGATTTCAAAACGAGATCTGACCACTACGAGTTCTTAGTGATGCCGTTTGGGCTCACTAATGCCCTGCGGTATTTATGGATTTGATGAATCGATCTTCGAGACAATATTTGGACCGATTAAGTAGTTGTGTATTGATGACATCTTGGTCTATTCAAGAGATGAGACCGAACATCGAGCACACGAGATTAGTGTTGCAAATTTTACGGGATAAGCGGTTATATGCTAAGTTCGAGAAGTGTGAGTTCGGTTAATGGAGGTTAGCTTCTTGGGTCATGTGGTATCTCGATCGGTATTCAAGTCGACCGAGCAAAATTTCAGCCATACTCAACCTGGAAGCCTCAGAAATATTCTTGAGGTTAGGAGCTTTTTGGGACTTGGTTACTACCGACGGTTTGTGAAAGGTTTCTCGATGATAGCCACACCCATGACGGCTACTTCAAAAAGATGTTAAGTTGAATGGACGAAAGATTTCGAAAAGTTTTGATCAACGAAAACTTATTTGTGGAAGCTCAATTTTAGTGCAGTTGGAATCGGGCAAAGAGTTTGTCATCTATAGTGACGCCTCCCTACTTGGGTTCGGTTGCATATTGATGCAAGAAGGTCGAGTTGTGGCCTACGCGTCGAGACAATTAAAGCCACATGAGAAAAATTATCCGACCCATGATCTCGAACTAGCTGCCATCATATTCGCTAAAAAAATATGGCGACACTACCTATTTGGGGAGAAGTGCCATGTGTATTCGGATCACAAAAGTCTCAAATATTTGATGACTCAAAGGGACTTGAATCTGCGACAAAGACGTTGGCTCGAGTTGTTGAAAGATTATGAGCTTGTCATTAACTATCACCCGGGAAAGGCTAATGTGGTTGCGGATGCCTTAAGTCGTAAATCACTGTTTGCCTTATGAGCGATGAATGTACACTTATGCATTCTATCCGACAATGTACTAGTGGCGGAGTTAAAGGCCAAACCCTTGTTGATTCGTCAAATTCGTGAAGCTCAGAAAGTCGATGATGAATTGGTTGCAAAACGGGCTGAATGTGTTCCGAATGTGGAATCGAGTTTCAAGTTGATGATGACGATTGTTTGAGGTTGAAATCGTTTGTGTGTTCCAAGAAATTGAACTCATTTCGATGATTACGAACGAAGCTCATTGTAGCCGAATGTCAATTCACCCGGGGAGTACGAAAATGTACAACGATTTGAAATGTCGGTTTTGGTGGCATGGTATGAAACGAGACATCTCCGACTTTGTTTCGAGATGTTTAATATGTCAACAAGTGAAAGCGGAACATCAAGCGCCTTCAGGGTTACTTCAGCCGATCATGATACCCGAGTGGAAATGGGATCGAGTCACAATGGATTTTGTGTCCGGAGTGCCATTGTCAGCAAGTAAGAAGGATACGATTTGGGTTGTTGTTGATAGACTGACTAAGTCGGCTCACTTTATCCCCGTGCGTACGGATTTTTCATTGGATAAACTAGCTGAATTGTATGTTTCTCAGATTGTGAGATTACACGGGGTACCGATTTCTATTGTGTCGGATAGAGATCCGAGATTCACCTCACGATTTTGGAAGAAATTGCAAGAAGCTTTGGGTACCAAGTTGCATTTTAGCACCGCTTTTCATCCACAAACCGATGGCCAATCCGAGTGGATAATTCAGATACTTGAGGATATGTTGAGATGTTGCATCCTCGAGTTTAGTGGTTCATGGGAGCGGTATTTACCTTTGATTGAATTCGCATACAACAATAGTTTTCAGTCAAGTATTAAGATGGCACCTTACGAGGCTTTGTACGGTCGAAAATGCCGTACGCCATTGTTTTGGACCGAACTCGATGAAAGTAAAATTTTGGAGTGGACTTGATTAAAGATGCTGAAAGAAAGTAAAAGTCATCCGTGAAAGTCTAAAAGGCACCGCAGATCGCCGAAATCGTGCAGCGGATCTGAAACGAAAAGACATTGAGTTTCGGTGGGGATAAAGTGTTTCTTAAAGTTTCACCTTGGAAAAAGATACTCGATTTGGCCAGAAGGCAAATTGAGTCCGAGGTTCATCGGACCATATGAAGTATCCGAACGAGTCGGTCCAGCGCGTGTCGATTGATTTTGCCCCGAACTTGAAAAGATTCACGACGTCTTTCATGTTTCGATGCTTGACGTTATAGATCTGATCCGTCGCACATAATTAGTCCATCAGAGGTTGAAATTCAAGCCGATATGAGTTATGAAGAAGAACCGATTCGTATCCTAGCCCGTGAAGTGAAGGAGTTGCGAAACAAAAGGGTTCCGTTAGTAAAAGTGTTATGGCTCAAACATGGGATGGAAGAAGCTACTTGGGAACCCGAGAATTCTATAAAAGAGCGATACCCAAACCTATTTACCGGTAAGATTTTCGGGGACGAAAATTTCTTAAGTGGGGAGAGTTGTGACAGCCCAAAATTGACCCTAGTTCTGAAGTGGTTTCGGGACCGCTAAACCGAGTCACGAAATGTTTGAACGTAGTATTTATTGTCTAAAATATGTGATTATGAATGTGTGAAAGTTTTAAGTTTCGATTTAGTAAATTTCATGTGAATTTAGTCAATAGGACTTGTGTGACACTTTTGAAATGTGATAGGCTAATCTATAAGGATCTAATAGTGCATGTAATCAAAAGGAGGGCTTGCATGTCAAATTTCCCTAAATCCAAGCCTAGTGGCCGCCATGACAAAGAATATGGGCAAAACATGTCATAGACATGTTTTGTTGGTGCATCATGGGAGGAAAAAATAAATAAATAAAATAAGGAGTATGTGTGACAGCCTTAAAACGACCCTAGTCGGAATGTGGTTTCGGGACCACAAAACCGAGGCATAAAAATAATTTAATATTTATTTTATTGCCTATAATATGTGTTAACTCATGTGTGACATTTTTGATGTTTTGATTTAGAGTTATAAATGTGAATTTCACTAGAAAGGACCTAGTAGAAAACTTTGGAAGTATGATGGGGAATGTGTAATGACTAATTAAAGCATGCATGCAAAACAATGGCCTTGCATGTCAAATATCCCTCTTTTATAAGAGGTGGCGGCCATGACAATGAGGATGGGCAAAACATGTCATAGACATGTTTTGTTGGTGCATTAGGAGAAAAGAAATAAACAAATAAGCATGGGTAATAAAGAATGAAAAAAAATGTGTGTGAGTGAACCCCCTATTGCCGTGTATTGAAGAAAAGAAAAAAATTGATCATCCTTTCATTCTCTCTTGACCGAAAATCCTAAGGAAGAAGAGGGAATTTTGCTTCATGTTTGGTTTGGAAGAGGATTAGGAAGGGTTTGGCTATACTTGCATCAAGATTAAGGTATGTTTGGGGTTGTGCCATGAGATTCATGCATGTTTTTAGTTACTAGCTTGATGTTCTTATTAGCCCATGGTTCAAATCTTTGTTATATCATGGGGATGGTATTTGGCCAAGGTGGATTTTGTGTTAATGCCATTGCATGTTAAATATGAAGCTTGTTAATGGTATATATGATGGGGATTGATGGCTCTTGGACTTTCTTTTTAGTATTTTGAGTAAGACATTAAGTTCTTTGCTTAATCATGACCAAAATTATGGTGTTGTGATGTATTCGGTCATGGTATATCCATAAGTATGATTCATGCATGTTGCATGGCGAGTAAGATTTGAGCTTTTGATATGTGTTTATATTTGGATATAAACAACTTGAGATTCGCCCTTGCACCTACATGAATATGTGTTTGCACATGATGAATTGGTATGACATATATACTATTTCAAGGTGTATATTTGTTTGTGATGATGTTTTGGTTATGTAGTAAATGAGAGATGTGTATTGAGCTACAATATGTAATCGTTAGTTAGTAAAATGTATGCTGTTTTTTGTGTGGTATTAAGTGTAAAATTGGCCTCAACATAGACATGCCTATTCGGCCAAATGAAGTAGATTGGTGTGCATGTATTCGGTTAGAGGCAACTGTATTGAAGCCTTATCTTGGCTTAGATAATTGACTAAATGGGTAATAAGTGAGGATGGTTGCCGAATATACAAACATACGTATGCATGTGTAATTGAATTATGAATGTTTAGCAAGATGGTTAAACTAGTTGATTTATTGATTAAGCTCAAGGAGTTAAAGAAGGAGAATCAAGCAAGGGAAAGACGAAGGTCATCGAGTAGCCGACTTGGACTGTTTTACCCAACACAAGGTAAGTCACTAAGCATATATTTTGTATTGATTTGAATAGACATAATGTCTATGTAATTATGCCGAAAGGAATGATGAATTTATATACATGTGTGTATGTGGTGATGGAAGTATTGAATGGAAGGAAAAGAGGTGAGATGTATTGAGTTGTTGATTTCGGCACTAAGTGTGCGGGTATAAACATTTTTGATCATGAGAATGGCACTAAGTGTGCGGGTTTAAAACTTGTACAGCACTAAGTGTGCGAGTTTGATCATGTATCACTAAGTGTGCGAGTTGATTATATAGCACTAAGTGTGCGGACACACTATATGCTTTTGAATCACTATTGACACTGAGTGTGCGACACTATTGAGTTGATCATGGACAGCGGATCGGGTAAGTACCTTGAGTTCATGGCTAATAGGCGCTATGTTTATATTTGGGGTCGAGCTTGGTAAGTTTGAACCTATGTGACAATGTAAATTGAAGTCACGTACATAAGAATTATCGCGGAATGAGTGAAAGGTCATGTAGATGTATGATTGAATCGAAAGGTCTAAGGAACTATGGTATAGTTCGGTTTGAATGGAGTAATTAGCCTCGTTCCATTTTGTTTCCTCTTGCGATAATGTTATTAATGGTTGTTAGTGCATTGCTTATGACTTACTGAGTTATATACTCATTCGGTGTTTGCTTGTCACCTATTTTAGGTTTCTTGGACTCGACTTTTTGCGTATTCGGGACCGTCATCGAAGTCATCACACCGCTAACACTTTTGGTATTTTCTTCGTAGTTGGTCTTGGAGTACATTTCGCATGTATAGGCTATTATGTTTTGTTGAACTTGGTATGTAAAATTTTGAATAGCCATGCGAAAATGGCTTATAAATGTTTTGAGCATAATGTTATAATCATTTGGTATGTATATGCTCATTAAGAAGCACGGAAATGTTTGGCAATGACCAGCCATTAGAATGGGTCATCATGATTATATTTTGGACTATATATGTAAAAGGGGTGGTTGAATCATAGAAACTATGTGTTAGAGAAAGTCTACCCTAGAAATAGATGCTAGCAGCAACAGTGACGTGGATGTGAAAAATCACTAAAAATAGTAGGAATGGAATTAAATAGTGAATAAATTATATAAATGAACCTTGATGAATCCATTTTCATATGGAAGAAACGAAACGGTCATATGAGTTGTATGTTAAAAGATTTTGGGTTTTCGTGAAACAGGGCAGAACGGTTTCTGGATTCCCTGTTCCAACTTTGAAAATTCATTATAAATTAACCAGAGATAATTAGGAGTCATACCATATATGTATAAATTCCTCTTTGAGTCTAGTTTCTATAGAAACAAACGGAATCAGTATTGAAGCCCTGCACAGGGAGTTATTCGAGTTGTAACGCACGAAGGTCAGTGTAGTCGACCTCTGTAATATAGGAGACTTTAACTAATAAACTGTACTAATTGGCTATACCAAAAATTCTAAGAAAAAATATGTAGATGGACATATGAGTCTAGTTTCAGGGAAAAATTACGAAACTGATTTTCGAGTTGTAAAACTCAAGTTATGATTTTTGAAGCGACTAGTACACAGATTGGCAGCTTGTCTGGGAAATTCTCAATAAGTGGTTTGAAGCCTGTTAACACCTCGTGTTCGACTCCGGCGACGGTCTCGGGTTCAGGGTGTTATAGTATGGGTAATAATGAAATGGAAAAAAAAAGAAAGAAAAAGATGAAAAAAAAAGGGATTATGATGAAAACAAAGAAAAAAAAATGTTCATCCTTTTTTCATCTCTTTTGGCCGAAATTCTCTAAGGAAGGAGGAAGAAGTTTTTGCTTCATGTTTGGTTTGGAAGAGGATTAGGAGGAGATTTGGCCATACTTGCATCTAGATTAAGGTATGTTTGAGGTTGTGCCATGAGATTCATGCATGTTCTTAGTTGCTAGCTTGAGTTCTAATTAGTCCATGGTTCAAAACTTTGCTATATCATGGGGATGATATTCGCCAAGGTAGATTTTGTGTTAATGCCATTGCATGCTAAATATGAAGCTTGTTAATGATACATGTGATGATGGATTGATGACTCTTGGATTTTCTTTTTAGCATTTTGAGTAAGACATTAAGTTTTGGAATTGATGGAATGGAGAGTATGCTTAAGTTGTGTTATGAACAACTATGTGTTAAATAGAGGTTTGCTAAGCTAGCTATTAAGGTGAAGTGCAATGTTAGTGATTGATTAATAGTGTATATACATGTATGCATATTCGCCATCAAATTAAGAGCATAGGTGATGATGAGTCTATGCTTTGTACATTCGCCATATATATACATATATGCATGTGTGATTGGATTATTGATAGTAGGGCTATAGCATATGGTTATGAGCCGAATAGCTAAGAGCATGAGGTAGCAAGATAAAAATTTTACCATGCCGTTCCGTATGTCATAAAATCATTAAAATGTGAATATCAATATGTGTAGCAAAGCGGTTGAATGAGTTAATTTATTTGTTTAAGCTCAAGATCCTAAAGGAGAGGCGTCCAACAAGGGGAAACCGAAGGTTATCGAGTAGCCGACTTGGAATTATTTTACACCACACAAGGTAGGTCACTAAGCATATATTTTGTACTGATTTAAATAGACATAATGTCTATGTAATTATGCCGAAAGGAATGATAAATTTATATACATGTACGTATGTGGTGATGAAAGTATTGAATGAAAAGAAAAGAGGTAAGATGCATCGAGTTGTTGATTTCGGCACTAAGTGTGCGGGTATAAACATTTGTGATCATGAGAATGGCACTAAGTGTGCGGGTTTAAAATTTGTACAGCACTAAGTGTGCGAGTTTGATCATATAGCACTAAGTGTGCGAGTTGATTATATAGCACTAAGTGTGCGGACTCACTATATGCTTTTGAATCACTATTGATACTGAGTGTGCGACATTATTGAGTTGATCACGGACAGCGGATCGGGTAAGTACCTTGAGTTCATGGCTAATAGGCGCTATGTTTATATTTGGAGTTGAGCTTGGTAAGTTTTGAACCTATGTGACAATTCAAATTGAAGTCACGTACATAAGAATTATCGTGGAATAAGTGAAAGGTCATGTAGATGTATGATTGTAATGAAAACAAAATGGTGTATAAAAATGCCTCAAATATCCTATTGATTAGTATGTGGAATGTGAATGTGTAACTTGGTATGAGATTGAATCGAAGGTCTAAGGAACTATGGTATAGTTCGGTTTGAATGGAGTAATTAGCCTCGTTCCATTTTGTTTCCTCTTGTGATAATGTTATTAATGGTTGGTAGTGCATTGCTTATGACTTTCTTGAGTTATATACTCATTCGATGTTTGCTTGTCACCTATTTTAGGTTTCTTGGACTCGACTTTTTGCGTATTCGGGACCGTCATCGAAGTCATCACACCGCTAACAACTTTTGGTATTTTCTTCATAGTTGGTCTAGGAGTACATTTCGCATGTATAGGCTATTATGCTTTGTTGAAATTGGTATGTAAACTTTAGCCATGCGAAAATGGAGTAAATGTTCGGTTGGAATTGGTTTTGTGATGTTTGGACACAAGTCATGGTTATAATTTGGGACATGCATGATGAATTATTAGTTAAATCAAGGAAAAGTCATGAAATAGGCATAGTTTGTTTTAGTAACAGGTGCTGACAGCAGCAGTGGTGTGGATGTGAAAAATCACTAAAAATAGCAGGAATGGAATTAAATAGTGAATAAATTATGTAAATGAGCCTTGATGAATCTACTTTCATATGGAAGAAACGAAACGGTCATATGAGTTGTATCCTAAGAGATATTTAGGTATTCGTGAAACAGGGCCAGAACGGTTTCTGGATTCCCTTTTCCGAATTTGGAAATTAATTATAAATTAAACAGAGATAATTAGGAGTCATTCCATATATGTATAGATTCCTCTTTGAGTCTAGTTTCTATAGAAACAAACGGCATCAGTATTGAATCCTTTCACAGGGAGATATTCAAGTTGTAACACACAAAGGTCAGTGTAGTCGACCCCTGTAACATGGGAGAATTTAACTAATAAACTGTACTAATTGGCTCGACCAAAAATTCTAGAAAAAAATCTGTAGATGGAAATCTGAGTCTAGTTTCAGGGAAAAATTACAAAACTGATTTTCAAGTTTTTAAACTCCAGATATGATTTTTATGGCAACAGTGATGCAGTAACCAGCTTGTCTGGAAATTTTTTTTTATGGACTATGAAAACAATTAAGTTAAGTCTGTGTGCACCTTGTATTCGACTCCGGTAACGGATTCGGGTACGGGGTGTTACAATAAGGGTGGAAAATGGCTTCGTAAATGGCCTTTATTTGTCCACATGGGTAGACACACGGGTGTGTGTCTAAACTGTGTGTGACACACGGTTTGCCCCATGGGCATGTTTTTTGGCCGTGTGTCCCCTGCACCTTAATTTTGTGAAACAGAATGCTCAGAGTTGAGTACACGGGCGTGTGTCTCATCCGGGTGAGGGACATGGCCTCAAGGACAGGCGTGTGTCCCGACCGTGTGTCTCGACCGTGTGAAGTCTACACCTATTTTATGAAAATTTAATTAACCACACGGCCTTGCACATGAGCATGTGACTTAGTCGTGTGACCTCAATTTCTTCATGACTTACAAGTTAGAGAGTTAAACGGGTTAGGGACACGCGCATGTGTGACCACACGGCCTGCCTACACAGGCATGTCCCAAAACCATACGAGTGTGTGACCCCTGTTTATAGCAAAAAAAATTTAAGTTTTGTAAAAATTTTCTGAGTTGTTGGTTTAGTCCCAAACCACTTTCGAAGCATGTTTTAGACCTCATAGGCTCGTATTAGGAACTTTATGATTGAATGCAAATGATTTTAATTTGGTCGAAAATTTATGAGTTGGATTTGTATGTTTGCTTGTGATGTGAGTTTAGTAATGCCTCGTATCTTGTTCCAACGTTGAATACGGATAAGGGGTGTTACAATCCTACTACTATAACAACTCAGTCTTAGAAATTCGGCCTCATACTTGACCACAGTCCTATCCTCCTGAGTGAGATTCATAAACTCACGTTTACGAGCATCCAAATAACTCGCCCCCATATATTTACTCTAGAAGGCAGTCTTAAAATAATCCCAAGTATTTTGATCTAGCTGAGTACCCTCATCAACTGTTAACCACCACTGATACGCCTCATCGCAAAGTAGAGATACTGCACCCTTCAATTTCTGCTTAGGGGTGCAGTCGTTATCATTCATGATTCTCTCAGTGGCCTCCAACCAATATTTGGCCACAGTCTGGGCCACTCCACTAACGCCCCTAAATAACTTTGCATCGTTAGACTGAAGTCATCCAGTTACCAACCCACGGCTCTTAGGACCAGAATGGGGTCTAGTGACCCTCTTCAAAACTCTAAGCATAGCTTGGGACAATACGTCATCCCCAGCCGAGCAACTTTGAGACCCAGTCTCAGAAAGAGGTGTAGTTGGTGTCTCACTTGTATCCAAATTAGGCATACTACCCATCGAGGATGACTCAGCTCGAGACCCTCTATGGTGCCCGCTGTGCCACGAGTACCTTGGCCACATGTTCCACTAGCACTTGTTGTATTCATAGATTTATCTATATTGTAAAGTTTTATGTATCAGTTTTAGTGTTTATTAGCAAGTGTTTTTTGTTTCAAATAAATATCAGAAGGAGTTTCAAAAATTTTAGAAAATTTTAGTCTCCAACTAACTCAGTACAGTTTTAATCATTTCAGAGTTTTTCTAAGTATTTCTAAGTCAAAAGTACTTACAAGATCGGTGCAGAGACTCGGTATTCCACAAACTTACTTTTCATATTCATTTAAAAGTAAACTTTACTTGGAAAAATAGTTTTTAAAAATACAATTTTGAACCAAAAATTATCACAGCCCGAGTTTTGTAACCTAGCTCTAATACCACAAAATGTAACACCAAAAACCCGACCTAGACGTTATAGTCGAATCTAGAAATGCTGCATGATAAGCTGTAAAAGTAACATATTTTAATGTCATTTTTAATGCATTTTTAGATGATTAATTATGTAAATTAGTTAATTTTATGCTCCTAATCCTTTAAATTTATGTTTCTATACTTAAGCGAGTATTTGGAAGCGAAAGGAGTGAAAAACGAGCCACAATCAGACAAATAGAGCTGTTTCTAGGATCCACATGGCCTGGGCATTTCCACACGGGCAGGCCACACGCCCATGTGCCAGCCCATGTCAAATTTGCAACCTGCTTCTTAGATACGCAGAAAAACCCGATTTTTAAGCTTTCTGAGCATTCTAAAGTCTATAAATACAATTATAAGAAGACCTAATGGGGAAGGGGAGAATATTGAAGAAAACACTTGAAAAACACCATTGGAATCGACTCAGAAGCGGATCTCCCTCAAGATCGAATATCTCCATTTAATTTCTTTTGAAGTTTTATTGAGTTTCTTTATGTCTTGTGGTTATCCTAACTTTGAGATGTTTCTATTCAGGATTATGAGCTAAATTCCCTAGATACCTAGAGAAGATGAAACCTATGATGAATCTTATTATTTGATTTCTGATTTACGCGATAAATATTTTATTCTTGTTCTCAGTTATGTATACTTATTTCTTGTTTTAATATTTCTAGGGATATTAATTCATGTTTAATGTGCTTAATTCAATAGAGCAAAAGGCTCTGTTTAAGAGTAGATCTAGCATAATTGAGAGGAGTTGCTTGCAATCCTAGAAATAAGACGACATAAATCTACCTGATTAAAGTCAAATCGAATAAGGGAATCCATATATTGAGTTAATACGACAATAGGGGTTTTAATTAAAAAGAGATTTCAATTAATCAACTTAGAGTCAGTTGTTCTTACTCTCGAAAGAGATATTAACATAATTTAGGGATTTTTATGAATCAAGACACAAGTGAATAAATCGTTTAATTTAGATTTATAATAATAGGTGAAGTCTAGGTGAATTCTTTCCTGGGTATTGTGTATCTCATTGGTTATCTTCGATTATTTACCTATTTCATTCTCTATTGAATTCTTAGTTAAATTAGATTAGTAATTTTAGATTAAAAACAATCACTCCAATTTGTAGGCAAAATAATAGAAAAATGGTAATTACTGGTACTTTTAGTCTTCATGGATATGATATTCTCTACTCACCACAACTATACTATTGTTCGATAGGTGCACTAGCCTTAGTCGTATTTATAGTTAGTTTAGTGACCATCACTACGTAAAGTAGTTATAAATATGGCTTTCACTTTTTGAAAAACTTCGTGAATCTTTGTTACTCAAAAAGCCCGTTTTAATTGAAAACATTTGTCATACTTAATAGTTAAAAATCGTTAATTGGTTACATTTTCTAAATAAATCGAACAAGTTGCAGTGGAAGTTCTTAAAATGTTATAGTTTGGAAAACCAAGTTTGTTTTCTTGAAAAACCATTGATTTTAGAAATATATTCGTTTTCGTAAAGTTATTTTATCATGTGTCATGCCAAAAAAATACAAATAAAAATCCAAAAAAACAATCTCAAATGTCTGAAGAGTCCAAAATTTACAAAACTCTTAAATCAAGAATTTCAAATAAGTCAAATTTAAGCAAAATCAGGTTTACGGAGTTGTGGACATAACCGAGCTCCCGCCGCACCGACCCATTTAAACCTAAGGGTTACCTGAAAGTGACAAATAAACAAAGAATGAGTTTTTATAACTCAATGTGTAACTCATACGAAATACAATTCAAATTTAATCACATGGCAAAACAAATATAGACATACATCTTTTACAGAATTAGAATCATATCGAGTATTACAGATGCATATATATATATATATATATATATATATATATATATATATATATATATTCCTACCCTATCCTCTACACACCAGCTCTGATCATCCCATCACACCATGTGGGGTATAAAACACCCACCCTGGCCTACACAACACTTAGTGTCCTTACAACACTTTTCAGAATAAACGCAACAATGTTGCCAATATAATGGTGGGATATCGCTTCACACAGAACACTTCCTCCACATAATATATGTCTCACCCCATGGTCAGACATAAAAAGAAATAACAAATATATCAGATACAGAAATGTAAGGCCCCAAAAATCCCGAAATCTCGAATTTTTTTTGTGCTTAGCATTTCCAATTAAGTGTTAATTATGTGATGGTAGGTCTTGGTCAAGGTTTGAGTTCGAACCTAGAGGTAAAAGAAATTATAGTTTAATTATTAAAAGAACCCTGATGGCAAGTAGGTGGGCTTTTGAATAAATGAAGGGAAAATTGGGTAGAAAAGAGTCTGCTAGCCTTGGGGATAAGTGGCGTGTTGCTAGTGTTAGAAATCTAGGGTTTGAATCCCACTTTGCTCAAAAGAGGGATTTATTTTTGCTAAAAGATGGACAGAGGTGGCGTTGGATTTGAACTCTGTAAGGAGTGATAAGAGAAGAAATTTGAGGAGAGGATCAAGGGGTTATTAGAGAGAAAAACAAGAGATGAGCAGTGAGGAAGAGATGGAGCCGAATTGGGAATTTGGGCTTGGGAAATTTGACTATAGAGGCTATATATAGGTGCCGAATGGGAGGTTACCAGGCTAATGTCGAATTCTCTTTCACCTTGTTGCCAGAAACCCTTTTTTCCTAAAAGCCAAAAACCCTTATTTTTTTTTCTTTTCCTTGTGTCGATTTCCCATCCTTCCTCTACTCAATTTTTTTTAATTCACTTTTGGTTTAGCCGACTTCTTCTTCCCTTTTTCTTTGGTGCCGAATAATCTTTTGTTTGCCATACAACCCTCAAGGGCCGAACACCTCTTTGGCCGAATACCCTTGGTGCCGCCACTACCCTTTTCACTCAGTCGATTCTATTGTAAGTGTTTGCTCCCCTAATCGGTTTTTTCTAAGTATCGATTACTTTGTTCCTTACTTCTTCCAATCGGTTTTGGTAAGATTAGTATCAAATTCCAGTCCTTTGGATCCCTGTCGATTTACTCTTCAGGTGAGAGACTTTGGTAAGTGTTCTTGATCTTAGTTGGTCGAATGGTCATAGTTAAGGGAAGCAAGACTTGTGTTGGATACAAATCACCTGTTATTCTGGTTTTAATAATTATGATTGGTGCAGATCTAGGAGTTGATCGTGGTTAGTGATTAAAGAAGGGATTGTTATAACTTGTCGTGCAAGGTAAGGTAAAGGGTGAGGTTTCAGTTTTGGTAAAGATATGTATTAAGCATGCGATTAATTGAAGGGTGATATCGATTGTAGGTTCAGGGCTAATAAGCATGCGATTAATTGAAGGGTGATATCGATTGTAGGTTCAGGGCTAATAAAATCGCAAACGCTTTATATCTAGGTGTGTACATACACTACACACACAAGTAGATTGGAAAAAGCTGAAATGCCGAAATGCCGAAATGTCGAAAAGTCAAAAATTTGGCTACAGTAGTCTTGCGAGTGCACGAACACTCGTAAAGGGGAAACCAATAGGTTGCCTCAGGCCCAGGGGCAATTCCATGGACTTGGGCTGTGAATTAGCCAACTGAGCCGGAATGGGCTAAATGGGCCGATGGGTTGTTGGGCCCATAATAGACAAAAAATGATAATTGATGCTATGTGATGGAAAATTGTATATGAGCATGACTGTAAATGTGATTTGGGCCTAATGGCCATATGAATGTGAATTAGGTTGCATAAGGCCTCCCATTTTGTTATTATTTGGATTTTTAATTTCGTGTATTGTAATTATAAGAAGTGGAACACAGATTTTCTAAACCATAGTTTTCTTTTAATACTACATTTCTGCAACTAATTTTTTAAAGGATAAGTTTTCTTTAATCAAATGTCTTAAACAAAGCTTCGTAATAAAAAAGAGATTTTACTAACTAGTTGAGATGTAACTTTTTAAGGAAGGGTTTTCAATGAAATAAGGTTTTCGCTAAAACACTTCAATGTGACACTAACGTCCAGGCCGGGTTTGGGGTGTTACAAGAAATTTACTTATCACACATGCTCATTTAACAAATGTAGAATATGTTTTATACATAATAGATCATATTTATCTCATCATAATACATGAAATTAAACATCATTTACGTCAAGTTTCATACTAACATATTAACAGAAATCATGTCTTATAGCTTATATAAACACATACCGACCCCACAGAAGACCCACAATCAATCAGGATGACATGTATGACCCTAGGGAAAATTTCTAAATTTTGGGCCCATACGACCCAAAATGGCCTAGGCCGTGTGTCGCACACGGCATGAGGCATCGACATGCCCCAATTTTGGCTTTCATTGTTCGTTATTTTTCAGGTTTCTTGTTACACACTTGATCCAATTTCATTGTAATTCTAACAGTCGAGTAGCCAAGACCTAATTTGACAGAATACTAGTCAATTAATACATTCCCAAGCCGAACCTAAACACAAAAATTTGTAACAAAATAGCCATAACTTACCCCAAACTAATAGCCGAACACCACAGAACTTAACTTGTCGAAGGCTCAACTGCTTCGTGAACTTCTTGTAACAGCACTTAAACGATCAACACACCACACCACACATAATTTAAACAAAATAATAAAATGAATAAAGGAAACCAAGAAGAACCATATCACATGCTTAAGAACAGTTCGGCTAAAAAATGACAACACACCCTCACCAAAAATTGTTTGAAAAGGTTTTCAAATGATTAAGCAAGAAACAATTGTAGCAAAACATGTACTGATTCCATGTGCAACAAATTGGGTAGCAAATCAAATGAAAATGATTGAAAATGAAAATGAAAACGATTGAAAATGAAAATGAAAATGAAAGAAAGGATAAAAATGGGGAGTATATAGGAACGTGAAAACTAAAAAGGAGTTTAAGAATTTGTTGGGATTTTTTTTTAAAACAAATAAATGATAAAAACAAAATAAAATCAGATAAATGAAATAAAACCAACTCAACCATTAATCCCTATCAAATTACTTAGAGATCAAATTAATATAAACCCAACCACTAACTAACCACTAGAACAAACAAACAAAAATATAGCAAAATCTTCCCACCTTTCTCACTTCGAGACTTGAAGACCAGTCCCTAAACACACTCTCATAGTCCCAACCACTCAGACAGGCACTTAGTCGTGTCAGTTTTTAACAAATAACAACTCATATTCTTTGGGGACGTTACACTTATTATTTTATTATTTTATTATTCTAAATTTTTATTATTATCAAGTATTTTAAGTTATTTAGGAGTTTTATGTAAACAAGAAAGTTTAGTTTAAAATTACATCTTGCTTAGGTTAATTAAAGTTCTAGTATACTTAAGAGTTTTATTTAGATTTATTTAGCTAGCCTATATAAAGGCTTCTTCATTGTTCATGAAGGAAACAATTTGGCATTCATTAATAAAGTTTTCAATTCTTAGAGTTTGTTTATTGTGCAATACTTCTTTCTTGTGATTTTTAGAAGTAGTTTTCTTCTCGATTTTTTTCAAGGAGTCATAGGAATTCATTCTTCACCTTTCAATTTGTCAAGGATTATTTCTTGGAGGGTTGATTAGAGCCATTAATTGAGTTTGTTAGGATTTATATCTCAAAGGGTTCAATTGGATATTTATCCTTCTATCCATCAATTCCATTTGTTTATCATTCCATCTTCCACTTTGCTTTAATATATCTTTTTGTGCTATTTAGTTATTATTTTGAATATTTATCCTTTATTTTTTTCTTATTTTTCTTATTTCCTTTGTTATTTTCTAAATTTGTTTGGTTTCTCACTTCTAGGTCACATCCATATCTTTTCTTTTCAAGTCAAACAACTTGGATTCGATCCTTCTTCCACTTCTTCTGTTTCATTTCGTATCATTTGGTATCAGATTTGGGCGTTTTATGTGACTTGAACAAACTTTACGATCCGCTTCCGCATTCATCCACCTTATTTCTTTATCAATCTAACTCGTAAATATTAAATAGTAATATTTACAGACTCGCTCATCAGATTTGTGGCCCTAACACTACTGTTTCCGTCAGCACTGAAAAATAGGTTGTTACATGGAGACATCTTCAAGCTAGCGTGATAACTATTATTGTAGCCGAACTCACCCAAAGGAACATAACTTTCCCAGTTTATCCCAACGTAGATTACATAGCTTCTTAACATATCTTCTAAACCTGATTGACTCTTTTTATTTACCATCAATCTGAGGGTGAAATGCAGTGCTAAATTGTAGCTTAGTTCCCAATGGTTTCTATAACTGATTCCAGAACCTTGAAGTAAGCCTTAGATCTCTATCGGACACTACGAAAGATGGTATTCCATGCAAGCGTGCTATGTAAACAATATAAAGTTTAGCTAGTTTTTCCAAAGAATAAGTAATATTCACAAGAAGAAAATGAGTTGTCTTGGTAAGTCGATCTACTACCACCCATACAGAATTCTTCTTGGGTGGACTGAGGTGACAGGTTCTTAATGCTTTTGAATAGGTTAAATGGTTAGCATATTGCATAACTTGTGGCTTAATGTGATTGCCTATTTTGGAAGGTATTTTAGGCACACACTGTTTGCCACATGGCCATGTGCCATACATGGGCATATGGCACGACCATGTGGTTTGTTTAATTTAGGTGCACGATGATCCACATGGCCACAGTTTGTTACACGGCCGTGTGACCCAAGTTACATTACAACAATCAATTACAAAGTTTGGCAACACAATAATGTCACTTGGCTTCACATGGTCTCAGCCTGTGACATGGCCATGTGACCCCTGTTTTTGCTTTTTACTTATCTTTTCATCTAAGTTTCAAATTATTCCTGATTTGTTTCTAAGTTGGTCTAAGAGCTTCGTAGGCTTGATTAAAACTCGATTTTGATTGCAAATCATATAATACTTGTATTATTAATGTTTTATGTTTTGGTTGATTATTTGTGTCGAATTCATGAATGATATTTATTATTAACTATCGTAATACCTTATAGTTCGAGTCTGGGAGTCGGATCGAATATATGGAGTTACATGTTAACATCATTAATTTTTTTATTAGATTTAGGTCCATTGCAATGTCAGTGTTTTGTCACATGATTATTGAGTGAGCATTTTTTTTAAAAGCTTTAAAATGTTATGTTAACAAATTTAACATAAGAACTTTAATGGTGTTAACAACTAGACTTGAATTTTTAAATTTAAAATTAAAAACACTAAAATTATAAAAATAAAAATATGAAAACTAAATTCTAAATATACAGAGAATATAAAAACTTAAAGCATTATAATCTTTAAATTTTAACTATTTCGTGTGGCTCAAACAATTACATTAATATCTATAAGTTGAAAGTACACTAAATATAAATCTATTTATTATTTTATTAAATGTGATTATTATATATTTTAATTCTAAGTAATAAATTAAAATATTATTTTACTAAAAGACAAAGTTAAAAATAAAATATTTAAATTTAGAAATAATTACATGAATAAATTGAATTAAAATTTTACGCTCAATATAATATATTAGGTATGTAATAAAAAAAGGGGGAATTTAGATAGTATGAGAATAATACATAAAACTTCTGGCTTTTCATTCTTTGTTTTATAAAAGGTTTGGCAAATGTGACCATCGATGACAACAGGCAACAGCTTTGGAAGCTGCGTGAATTTGCGGGAGTGTGTTTTTGAAAGTTGAAAATAGCTGCCAACCAGGAGCCAACAGGGAACAAAACCAAGCCACCAAGTGTTTTTTTTTTTCTTTTTTCTTTTTTCCTTTCGTCTAATCTTAGGATATGATAGAACGAATAAAGAAAACAGACATTAAATTTATAGTAACCTGAAAACTACAAATATTTTAAAATATATACTAAATAATTAATATATATAACCTAAAATAAACATGATTATGAAAAAAAAAACGAAAATGCACAAATTATGTTCACTTAATATCTCTATTTCTAAGTTTTCTTTGTTTTCAATAATGGTAATAGCAGTCGTACACGCAATTCTTATTTGACTGCCCAAACCCAAATATATAATGTTCCCTTCAAATTCAAAGCCAATTTCGACAGCCTATTGTTTTTGACCTTCATTATTATTATTATCATATTATTATTATTATTATTATTGATTATTATTGAAGAAAAACGGAAACAGCCCAGAAGCTCCTTTCCTTGGACCTTGTTCTTCTGCATAGCTTAGCAAGGCTGCTGGCAGCTATGCATTTGAGCTTGCCTGCCTTGTAACAAGCCTCCTCTTCGCTCATATAAATATCTCTCTTCTTCCATTCTTTCTATTCTACTTACTGTAACTTTCTTTTCTTTTCTTTTCCCTCAGCTCTCATATTTCTCGGAAAAAGATTTGAAAAAAAAATAAAGAGACAGCTTCCTCAAAGCACTCACAACATAGTTATATCTGCTTCTCTCTCTCTCTTAAAATAATCTTTTTATTCCTTTCTTCGAACTGGGGTTTTAGTTCTTTCAGCAACCAACCATACATAGCATAAAAAGCAAGTTTTCTCTCTGTTTTTGGGTTGAGTCGTTTAAACCGCAAGGCTAAACTCAGAACATAAAAGTTGAAAAGGAAAAAGTTTGGGTTTTGAACATAAGAAATGGTGCAGCATCAGCGTTACAATCAGTTGAAAAATGGTGGAGATGAAGAGGCAGCAACCCTTGTTTTCGTGTGGACGGACCGTGGTTATTACAGGAGAAGAAGGCCTAAGATTCTCTCTTTCCTTTTACTTTCTCTTCTTGCTTGTGGCTTCATATTGGCTCCTCACTTCTTTAGCTTTTCTTCTGCTTTATCTCATCTCTGTAAGCTTTTCTTTTCCTTCCCTGGGTTTCGATTAGTTGCCTTTTTTTTTTTTTTGCTCTCTGTTTATGCGTCTTGACTTCTCTTACATGTTTTTAGCAGATTTTTTTGGTGTACAAAATGACGGCCTTGCTGGTGATTTATATGTAAATGCTCCTCTTTGTTCTTCAATCTCTAATGGTTAGTAGTCAGTACTAATTTTATTTATTTTCTGCACCTTCTTGATATGATCGAACGGTGCCTTTCATATCAGAAAATTGGTTGCCTTAATTAAATACACATTGAACTATCATTTTTCAACGTTCCCAAACTGCTTATTTGAATCTTATGATTCTTCTTTGGGCTAAATACAGGTTCAGTTTGCTGTGACAGAAGCCATTTTCGATCTGATATTTGTTTTATGAAAGGTGACATAAGAACACATTCTCCCAGCTCTTCGGTTTTCCTTTATTCACCAAAAAATAGCGACGATGACGCTTCAAGTACGGTTGATGGTGATGAACTTCAACACGAAAAGATCAAACCTTATACCCGAAAATGGGAAACGAGTGTAATGGCCACCATTGATGAATTGAACCTTATCTCAAAGAGACGAAATTCGGACGTTGACCATTCTTGTGACGTAATTCATGATGTTCCAGCAGTTATCTTCTCAACTGGAGGCTATACAGGCAACGTTTATCATGAGTTCAATGATGGGATCATCCCCCTGTACATCACTTCGCAGCAATTTAACAAGGAGGTGGTGTTTGTGATCCTTGAATATCATGATTGGTGGGTTATGAAGTATGCTGACATCCTTCCACATCTCTCCAGTTATCCACCAATAGACTTCAATGGAGACAATCGAACCCATTGCTTTACTGAGGCAATAACTGGGCTTAGAATCCATGATGAGCTCACTGTGGACCCCACATTGATGAAGAACAATGAGAGTATTGTGGATTTTCGAAACCTTCTCGATAGAGCTTACCGACCCAGAATTACAGGTTTGATACGAAAAGCACAGGAGAAGACATCAGGGTGCGCATTAGCTACCCCAAAAAGGATGCACAATCAACAAAAGAAACCAAAGTTGGTGATATTGTCTCGGAAAGGTTCTAGAGCAATAACTAACCAAAACATTTTGGTGAAAGCAGCCGAGGAAATTGGGTTTGAGGTTCATGTTTTAAGGCCGGAGCCAACAACGGAATTAGCAAAGATTTACATGGAACTTAATTCAAGCGATGCCATGATTGGTGTCCATGGTGCTGCCATGACTCATTTCCTGTTCATGAGACCTCGCTGCTCGGTTTTCATTCAAGTGATCCCCCTAGGAACAGACTGGGCAGCTGAGACATACTACGGGGAGCCAGCAAGGAAGCTTGGTTTGAAGTATATTGGGTACAAAATCAGCCGTAGAGAGAGCTCATTGGTTGATGAATATGATAAAGACGATCCCGTTCTCACAGACCCTTCTAGTTTAAATCAAAAGGGATGGGAATACACCAAGAAAATCTATCTTGAGCGTCAAAACGTAAAATTAGACCTCACCAGATTCCGGAAGCGCCTTCTTCGTGCTTATGACTATATTACTGGAATCCATCTCCAGTCTCAGCATTTGGCTTAATGAAATGTGATTCTATGGACACCACACACACGTAGATATTATACAGCTGATTTGTACAGTCGGCAAACTTTTTGTACATTATTTTGTTCAGCCTAATTATTTGTTTTCTCTAAAACTTTACTGCTGTCTATTGTTTCTGCTATGTTTCATGGATTTTATTGTTTAGAATGAACTCCTCTCTCTCTCTGACGTTATGTTAATCACGTCATGACATTAAAGAATTCTAACATCTTGAAAGCTTTAAAAGGATTGAAAGCTTTGTATCGTAGTAGAGAGGAAAAAGAAAGGATTCTTATCTTTATTTGCATGTACTTTTAATTTATATAAGGAAAATTGAGTATCCTTTTATTTCATCCGCGTCTGAGGATAAAAAAATTATTAGAATTTTATAATTTAAAAATATAACTATAAAATGAGAATATTTATATTAAAAATAAATGATATAAAAAAATTAGTATTATATTTGTAAAATTTTAAAATGATTTTCAAGTTTAAGTTTTATCTTATAGTGAGATAATATGTATTAGATCAAATAAAATTATCAGCAATGTTAGAATTTGAAAAAGAAAATTTTGTGGTTAAAAATACCATATTAAGATTACTCACAAATTTTGAAAATTTTTAATTTTATTACATTCCAAACATTTAATATTGTAACACCCCAAATTCAATTCGGAAGTTCGATCGGATTTGGAACGCCACATTGGTCGCCGAATCGATATTGGTCAATTATGCACATTAAAAAAATACAAATAATAGATCATCTATCAACATCATACTTATGAAAAAAAATTAAAATCATTAAACATAACTCGGTAAACAATCAAACGATTAATCGATATAAAAGTTATCGACTAATCAAACAATCCTAACTCCTAAATACATGTCAAGGCTAAAACTAAATAGAAACGTCTTTGCTACTCGAACAAGAACTCACAAACTATCTGTAACTTGTGCATGAAATTAAAAACTCGAATGCTAAGCTTTTCACAGCTCAATGGTGAGCTCTAATTTCTAATTTTACTAAATATTAAATTCAATTTAAATGCAATTTAAAAATAACATTTAAACAATTCGAGCTTGGAAAAATAAAGCCATAAAACATTTCGTATAGCAAAATCTTTTGATATGAGTCTCAAGGCCTAATTTTAGGCTCATGGGTGTGATGAGCTTACACACCCTTGTAATATCCTAATTTTGGGCCTAGTCGGAATAGTGGTTTCGTGACCTCAAAATCCGAGATAGAAATAATTATTTTATGATTATTTTAAGGTCTATGATATGATTGCATGATTGTGTGAAAATTTCGTGAAGAAATTTTATGCATAAAGTGCTTAAATTGAAATTAGGGACTAAATCGAATAATTTGCAAAACTTGCATTCTAGAAGTTTCTAGTATGAAATTGTTTTGAAATATTAATTAGGAGGTCTTAAATAGCAGTTTTACCAATTTCTAAGTCTATGGACAAAAATTGGACATGGATGGAATTTTTGGAAAGTTTAGTAGTAAGGGCATTTGGTCATTTAGGGGTAAAATGAATTAAAATACAAAATTAAAAGCCAATTTTGCACATTTTCAACCCCATGGCCGAATATAGCAAGGAGAAACCATGGCTAGGGTTTTTCAAGCTTCCAAGCTCGATTGTAAGTCCGTTCTAGCCTCGTTTTTAATGATTTTTATGTTTTTGGAGTCCCGGTAGCTCGATTAAGCTTATGTTAGCAATAATTCAACCTAGGGTTTATATTTGGAAAAATACCCATAGGTGAAATTTGTGTATTTTGGTGTTTTATGATAGAATATGAGGTTTTAAATTATGTTAGACAACTTGTGCTTCTCGGTTTTAAGTGAAAACGAGCAAAATGGCTTAATCGGTAAAAATACCTAATAGTCATAAGTACATGTTAGAGTGAGAATTTGATGTTTCCATAGAAGGGAAAAATGATCAGCATGTCATAAAACATAAGAAAATAGGCTGAAGTTTAATTTACGAGCTTTGGGGCAAAAGTGTAAATATGCAAAAGTTTAGGGGCAAAATTGTAATTTTTCCAAAATATGATTTTGGGTCAATTTGAATAATGTGAGTCCTAATTAGACTATATTTTAAATGATAGAGCAAGGACAACTGAAATTCGAGCTAAAATGGGGAAAATACCAAGTTGTGGACGAAATGGTAAAAGTAGCCATTTTCGCATACGAGGTAAGTTCATGTGTAAATGTAGTAACATAATTGTCATTTTAAGCAATTTAATGTTGTTTGTATGATATGATGCTGATTATTATCATGAAATATTGTGCTTTGTGGTTATTGTTGAATAATATGTAATTATGTGAATTACTTGATGAGTATGAACTATCACCGAAGTATCGGTTCCGATATTCCATGGAAGACGGCAAATGTGAGATCGAGGGAAAAAGCCCGTTTGAACCTTAGGAATAGATTAGGATACAAGTGACATGTCACTAGGATGGTTGAGCATCCGAACTCGTTGAGTTGAGTCCGAGTTCACTTATGGATGCAAATGTCCGAACTCGTTGAGTTGAGTTCGAGTTCGTGAGATGTAACTAGGCATCCGAACTCGTTGAGTTCAGTCCGAGTTCACTTTTGGGCGGGTTACATGGTAGCTTGGCTACATATGTGGCACTTATGTGCAAACTTTCCATGTATCCGAATTATATTCCGACGTGTTCAACGGGTAAAATTCTACTCAAGCGGAGGAATACTCGAGATGAAAGGGACGTATTGGTAAGTGTTGTGAAATGGACACTTTAGACAGGTATGTTCTTAACCCTCGGGTTGGAAATAGATACAACAACGGTAATATCGTAAGATGATGAATGATATTTAGAAAATGTGATATGAATGTCTCGGTGATGATTATGTAAATGATGTTTTATGTTTGCTTCTATAGTTATGTTACTTGCTATTTGCATGTGAACTTACTAAGCATTTATGCTTACTCCTCCTTTTCATTCCTTGTAGTTTTGACAAGCCAGCTCGAAATCGAACGATTGGAGGCTCGCTCATACTATCCGTATACCATCTTGGCATAATGGCTTGTATATTTTGAGTATGGCATGTATAGCATTATAATAATTTTGTATATATGGTCTTATGATATGGTTATTGAGTGGTATGGAAATTCTTGGTAGTGATTAGCCATTGGAATGGCTAATCATGATCATATTTGGTCTTATGTATGTCAAATTGCTAGCTAATCCATAGAAACCATGAAATAGGTAAAATTTACCATAAAATGGATTCAAACAGCAGTAGTGACGTGAATTTGAAAAATCACTAAAAATAGTAGAAATGGAATTAAATAATTAATAAGTTATGGAATTGAATCTTGATGAGTCTATTTTCATATGGAAGAAGCGAAACAGGTATATGAGCTATATTTTATGAGATGTTTAAATTTTTGTGAAACAGGGCCAGAGTAATTTCTGGATCCCCTGTTCTGACTTTGGAAATTCACCATAAATTTTACAAAGATAATTAGAAGTCATGATTTATATGTACAGATTCCTTATTGAGTCTAGTTTTATTAGAGACAAACGGCATAGTCATTGAAGCTCTGTACAGGGAGATATCTGATACGTAATACATAGAGGTCAGAGTAGTCTAACCCTGAAACAGGGCAGACTTTAACTAATAAACTGTACTAATTGGCTTGACCAAAAATTCTATAAAAAAATTAGTAGATAGATATATGAGTCTAGTTTCAGTAAAAATTTACAAATTGGATTTCGAGTTTCGGAACTTGAGATATGATTTTTAAAGCGACTGTGATGCAGTTAGCTAGCTTGTTTAGAAATTTTAAAATGAATTGTATGAGCTGTTTAAGTAATGAATTAAGTCCGTTAACACCTCGTGTTCGACTCCGGAAATGGTCTCGGGTACGGGGCATTACATTTAGTGGTATCAGAGTAGGTTTAGTCGGTTCTCGGACTAACCGAGCATGTGTAAAAGTTTAGCTATACATGCCACTGATTTGTGATAGTGTGATGTCTTCCGACACGTATGAGTACCGTCTTATTTAGACAGGTACTCCTCCAACCGAGCTGTGCCGACCATGTTCAATGTTATGTGAAGGTATTTGAGTAAAATTATGATTATGATAAGTCTCGGTTCAGAAAAGTATGAATAAAGGTTTATGATACATATGTGATAAATATTCATATTTGCTTAATGCTCATATGATGTAGTGTATGTGGCTTACTTGATAAGATGAACGGAATAAATTGAAAGTAGTAGAGGTATGAATAAAGGTCATAATATTATGATACGAGTGAAAATGTCCTTGTCTTGATTTGGACGTCGAATGTTGATAAATGTTAATGATATATAATTTTTATGAGATAAAGGATTATAATGAAATGAACTTATCTATGTTAAATTGTTGGACTGAATTATATGATTGTAATGATATGTACATGATGATGCACAAAATGAAAGTTGTGATGGTGATGCAAATATCTATGTTTGTTTGGCCTTATATAATGTTAAGAGCATGACTTAATTTAATTAAATGAATGGATAAGTAAAGCTATCTAGAAAACATAGAATGTATGCATAAGTATATTGTCTAAATGGACAATAGGAAAATTTGTGTAAGCCAACATGAATGTTGCATTGCTTGAATGAATGACATGATTTTGATGATGTTGCTATGATGATGGAAGTTGTGTCATATGTGTATGTATAAGAAAGTCGAGTCAGAGGTCCTACAACCCCTCCCCCTTACCAAAATGGTACTTATAATGGAATTTCATGAGATTTGTATTAAATAAGTTTCCGGTTGAGAACCCAAAGAGTACAGTGATAGAATAATTATAAGTATGATTAGAGATTGAAAATGAGCTGATAAGTAAAGTCAGAGCCAGTAAAGTATCGGATTGACGTAAAGATTATTGGAGTTATGCACTGTCCCAGTTGGAAAAGGAATTCTCCTTGGTAAACCGAATTACTCAGGTGCAAGGTTGAGAAAAGTGTAAATCAAAATTTATTCAGAATTGGCCTTCTTTAGTTAATGGTTTAATATGAAATTTGTGACGGAAAAACTAGCTGGGGAAATGATAATTGAAATGTGAACTATCTGAGTGTGACAGTTATGACTGGACAGATTTAGTAGTCTCTTTTGAGATGTTCTATGTGTTTACCCGTTCTCAAAAATATTTCTATGGCTATTGATCTTCTGAAGAAATTCTTGTTATATGGGAATGTCTTCTAATTCCGGTGTTGGATGAAAGCATTGGTAGTCTGACTGGTTTATAATTTATATTGCTCTATTTCATCGGGTATTCTATTTCATTTCGTCTGATAAGAATTGATGAGAGAATACGTATGATATTATGATCCTGTTTCTTCTACTTGATGCTTCATCTGATATATATGTATGGGAAGATATATTGATCTTGTTATATTTGATTTCATGGGATTAAATGATGTTTTCTTCGGACTTTCTTTCTTTGAAGAATTATCGGGTATTCCGTATTTTCTCTATGAGTTTGGTTTTCGATTCTCGCATAATATCGTATCTTGGGTTTCTTTATCCGGATCTCTTTATTCGGATTTCTTTATTCCGGTTTCTCTATCTTGGATTTCTTTATTCGGTTTTCTTGTTATCTTTGTTCCATAATTTGTCAATTACGACTCATGTTCAAGTGGGTTCTTCAACTCGTGATAATCATGTAAAATATGACTATACTTCTAATTTGATCTTAGTAATGTGGTGATTTTAGTATTGGGATTTTTCTAATTTACGTGTAAGGATTTGACATCGATAAAGGCATAGGTGGTAAAAGCGAGTTTCATCGGTATGGTAAATTATTTATTTGAAAGATTTCATGTGACAATTATGTCGATTATTTTCCCAAGTCCGATAATAGAATTTCATTTTGTACGGATAAAAGAGTAAATAGTTTGAACGAGAAGTGTATATTTATTAGAAAAGAGTTGGATATTAGTTTAAGTCACTACGAATGATATGGTTTCCATCTTGTGAAAGCTGAAACGTTTATTACATGTTGATGAGTTCGGATAGATGAGAATATTGGTAACCAAGCGTCCCGAACTAGACTAGTCTACATTGAGCAAAGACTTCGACTTTCAAGAATGTATTGTTGTATAAATTGTGATGTGTTTCAAGACGGTGAGGTAATGTGATAGTTTAGAGCATCGATGTTACATAAAATCGGAGTTGTTAAAGGGTTAAAGTCGAGCATTGGGATCTATCAAAATTATCCTTGTCAGTGTTGATATTGGGATGGAAATGAGAAGGATTATTCTTGAGGCCATATCAGAATCATTTCTATGGCGGAAAGAGGAAAATGTGATGTATCCTATTATTAAATGTTTGGCGATATCTATAAATCATATCTGTATTGAATGAATTCCTACTCATCAGATTCATGGAATTTCAGGTCTCTTTGATTGTTGGATTTCTTGGAATTTTGGTCTCCATTAAATCAAGTTGAGATCCGGGTTTTATGTCATGATATCATGGGAAACTGAGAAGGGTTGAAAGTTTAAGAACAGTTGAGAGTTGAGACTGTAAACTTTTAGATCATATGAGAAATTGAAGAGATGTATTGGAGGTTCAGTCTAAGCGCAAGTTCTTCGGCACCGAATATGAGATTAAAAGTGAAGACTACTTTTCTGGTAAGATTTTCGGGGACGAAAATCCCTAAAGGGGGGAGAGTTGTAATATCCTAATTTTAGGCCTAGTCGGAATAGTGGTTTCGTGACCACAAAATCTGAGATAGAAATAATTATTTTATGATTATTTTAAGGTCTATGATATGATTGCATGATTGTGTGAAAATTTCGTGAAGAAATTTTATGCATAAAGTGCTTAAATTGAAATTAGGGACTAAATCGAATAATTTGCAAAACTTGCATTCTAGAAGTTTCTAGTATGAAATTGTTTTGAAATATTAATTAGGAGGTCTTAAATAGCAATTTTACCAATTTCTAAGTCTATGGACAAAAATTGGACATGGATGGAATTTTGGAAAGTTTAGTAGTAAGGGCATTTTGGTCATTTAGGGTAAAATGAATTAAAATACAAAATTAAAAGCCAATTTTGCACATCTTCAACCCCATGGCCGAATATAGCAAGGAGAAACCATGGCTAGGGTTTTCAAGCTTCCAAGCTCGATTGTAAGTCCGTTTCTAGCCTCGTTTTTAATGATTTTTACATTTTGGAGTCCCGTAGCTCGATTAAGCTTATGTTAGCAATAATTCAACCTAGGGTTTATATTTGGAAAAATACCCATAGGTGAAATTTGTGTATTTTGGTGTTTTATGATAGAATATGAGGTTTTAAATTATGTTAGACAACTTGTGCTTCTCGGTTTTAAGTGAAAACGAGCAAAAGGGCTTAATCGGTAAAAATACCTAATAGTCATAAGTACATGTTAGAGTGAGAATTTGATGTTTCCATAGAAGGGAAAAATGATCAGCATGTCATAAAACATAAGAAAATAGGCTGAAGTTTAATTTACGAGCTTTAGGGCAAAATTGTAATTTTTCCAAAATATGATTTTGGGTCAATTTGAATAATGTGAGTCCTAATTAGGCTATATTTTAAATGATAGAGCAAGGACAACTGAAATTCGGGCTAAAATGGGGAAAATACCAAGTTGTGGACGAAATGGTAAAAGTAGCCATTTTCGCATATGAGGTAAGTTCATGTGTAAATGTAGTAACATAATTGTCATTTTAAGCAATTTAATGTTGTTTGTATGATATGATGCTGATTATTATCATGAAATATTATGCTTTGTGGTTATTGTTGAATAATATGTAATTATGTGAATTACTTGATGAGTATGAACTATCACTGAAGTATCGGTTCCGATATTCCATGGAAGACGGCAAATGTGAGATCGAGGGAAAAAGCCCGTTTCAACCTTAGGAATAGATTAGGATACAAGTGACATGTCACTAGGATGGTTGAGCATCCGAACTCGTTGAGTTGAGTCCGAGTTCACTTATGGATGCAAATGTCCGAACTCGTTGAGTTGAGTCCGAGTTCGTGAGATGTAACTAGGCATCCGAACTCTTTGAGTTGAGTCCGAGTTCACTTATGGATGCGAACGCCCGAGCTCGTTGAGTTGAGTCCGAGTTCACTTTTGGGCGGGTTACATGGTAGCTTGGCTACATATGTGGCACTTATGTGCAAACTTTCCATGTATCCGAATTATATTCCGACGTGTTCAACAGGTAAAATTCTACTCAAGCGGAGGAATACTCGAGATGAAAGGGACGTATTGGTAAGTGTTGTGAAATGGACACTTTAGACAGGTATGTTCTTAACCCTCGGGTTGGAAATAGATACAACAACGGTAATATCGTAAGATGATGAATGATATTTAGAAAATGTGATATGAATGTCTCGGTGATGATTATGTAAATGATGTTTTATGTTTGCTTCTATAGTTATGTTACTTGCTATTTGCATGTGAACTTACTAAGCATTTATGCTTACTCCCTCCTTTTCATTCCTTGTAGTTTTGACAAGCCAGCTCGGAAATCGAGAATGGTCGGAGGCTCGCTCACACTATCCGTATACCATCTTGGCATAATGGCTTGTATATTTTGAGTATGACAAGCATAGCATTATAATCATTTTGTATATATGGTCTTATGATATGGTTATTGAGTAGTATGGAAATTCTTGGTAATGATTAGCCATTGGAATGGCTAATCATGATCATATTTGGTGTTATGTATGTCAAATTGCTAGCTAATCCATGGAAACCATGAAATAGGTAAAATTTACCATAAAATGGATTCAGACAGCAGTAGTGATGTGAATTTGAAAAATCACTAAAAATACTAAAAATGGAATTAAATAATGAATAAGTTATGGAATTTAAGCTTGATGAGTCTATTTTCATATGGAAGAAGCAAAACAGGTATATGAGCTATATTTTATGAGATGTTTAAATTTTTGTGAAATAGGGCCAGAGTAATTTCTGGATCCCCTGTTCTGACTTTGGAAATTCACCATAAATTTTACAAAGATAATTAGAAGTCATGATTTATATGTACAGATTCCTTATTGAGTCTAGTTTTATTAGAGACAAACGGCATAGTCATTGAAGCTCTGTACAGGGAGATATCTGATTCGTAATACATAGAGGTCAGAGTAGTCTAACCCTGAAACAGGGCAGACTTTAACTAATAAACTGTACTAATTGGCCTAACCAAAAATTCTATAAAAAAATTAGTAGATAGATACATGAGTTTAGTTTCAGTAAAAATTTACAGAATTGAATTTCGAGTTTCGGAACTCGAGATATGATTTTTAAAGCGACTGTGATGCAGTTAGCCAGCTTGTCTAGAAATTTTTAAATGAATTGTATGAGCTGTTTAAGTAATGAATTAAGTCCGTTAACACCTCGTGTTCGACTCCGGCAACGGTCTCGGGTACGGGGCGTTACACACCCTTGTGTCAAAACCATGGTAAAACAGAGCATGCATACTGACTTTTCTCCACGTCCAACAGACACGCCCATGCGCTATGGTCGTGTGATACTTAGCTAGCTACTGACTTAAGCCCACAGCCATATGACACGCGCATGTGTCTTAACCATGTGGTCTTAAGAGGTTACTGCTTTGCAAAAACGGCCACAAGGCATGCCTGTGTTCCCTAACCGTGTGGCACAATGCAGGCTTGGTTTAAGTCAACTTGCCACCCCTTTTTGGGTCATCCTACAAGCAATGTAAACAAGCATAATTCTACCACCAATTCAGTCAAATTTTATGCTATATCATTCATCATTTATAACATAACATTATCAACTACTTCTCTATTCATAAACCTCACCAATTCAAGTTAAACACAAGATAAATTCATACCAAAACATTTCCTTCCATACATCATCCAAACCCAAATTAAGCCTAACAAAACTTACCAACATTTAGCATTTCTTTTGTCCATCTAAAACATACCATCATTGCATATTAGCATCACATATTATAAACCATTCACAACCATAAATTCAAACACAAATTAGCAAAATCACATGGCTAAATATATACATCACAAAACATACTCCACAACTACTAGCCTATACATGCCATACTTCATATAAATATACATTTTCAAAAGTTCTTGACGAAGCTCTTAAAACCAATTACGTATTCGTGGTATTTTTGAAAAATATTTATCTTTTTGACAACTCGCGTCTTTTCCTACTGCTAGCAGTTATAAATCAAAGCAAAACAAATAAATACCCAAATTAGAAATAAAATCCAAAGAGGCCTTATTACAATAAAAATACCCCAAAATAAAATTACTTATAATTTAAAAATCACATAAGAAAGTATGTGCGATTGTATGGCCACCTTTGAGTCCCTCGCAGCACCGATCCGCCTAAGACTGGGGATTACCTGTACAGTTGAACAGAAGGGTGAGTTATGAAAACTCAATGTGTAATCCCATATCAAATAACCAAACAGTGAGCATATAGAGTCTGGGCCTAAGCCCATTTCAGTAATGGTTTAGACTTAGTTAGGGCCTTAGCCCAATACAATATCATGTCGATCGGGCATGAGCCCATCTCGAAACTTGATAATGAATAAAGAATAAAGACAGATATGCAATCATGAGATCCTACCCAACCAGCTTCTACACTCCATCTCTGTCCAACCCTGCACTCCATGTGGGGATATAATCAACCCACCCATCCTTACACTCCAAATAGTACCGGTTGTGGCACTGAACAGTATTTGCAGCAGAGCTGGCAGTACAGTACACTTTCGTCAATCATAATAAAACCCATCCCCATGCAACATATCGTGCATCATATCATGTCATGTCATAATATCATACATGTATTCAATATGTTTAAAATGGCATGCTCAAATATAGTCATTCATCTCATAGGGGCATAATAGTCATTTTATCAATTAGGGGGTCTAGGTACACTTACCGTCCCGACAGTAAGTCCACAGTCATCTCAGGCGACCAGTGCAACCTTAACAGTCAAATAGAGAAAATGTACCGACGGCCGATATTACAGGCCCATGTTGGTCCACACGCCTGTGTGGCCCACAAAGCCCATAATGGCCTTGGCCGTGTGTATTACACAACCCAACCCAATAATTTCCACATGTCCGTGTGGTTTACCTGTGTGAGGCCCACATGCCCATGGGGCCTACATGCCCGTGGGTACTACATGACCCAATTCGACCTGAAATGGCCCATAACAACCTCGGTCCATGAAATCGCTCATGGCTGGCCTCAATGATCATGCGCCCATGTTTCGTCACACGGACCACCACACGAGCAAGTGCACACCCGTGTAGCATCATGGCTCACTTATTCTGGCTTTTGCCGATTCCAATAATTGAGAATGTGTTTACACACCTGATGTGATTTGAAGTTAACCGCACTCCAAATACTCCTATACCTAGATTCAATCAACATGCCATATAATCAGTTACTTAACTCATGTATCAAATGGAATCTAACGGAGTTCCAAATTGATCACAATAGCCACCTCCTTACCGATATCAATCTAAATCGCACCCTTGGTTCTTAGGAGACGGACCAATTAACCTTGATCTCCACCTACACAAAAGTCACAACCTTTTTTTATTAAACCTAAACTTGAATCATAATACAATCTTGACCGAACCGCACTTACCGCTCAACACTACCTTCATTCAGTAACCTATGATTCGTTACAACAATACCTAAAACACATACCAACAACAATAGAGCAGAATGTAATTTGGTGATGCAGCGAACCAAGAACCAAAAAGGAGGATTGAACTGAAACAATAAATAGGGGGTAACGACAAGAAGAGGAAAAGAAATGGTGCTTAGAAAAGAGAAAAACTGAAAGGGGCAGAAGTAAAGTAGAGACTTACCTACCAATATTCAGCCAAGGAAACGTACAAGTAGATGCACAACCTACTGAAGAAAATGAGGAAGAAACAGAGAAGGAAAATCGGTAGGAAAGCAAGTAAAATGAGAAGAGGGATTTGTCTAAAAACTAAAAGACAAGAGAGGGGGAGAGCAGCAATATTCTGCCAAAGCAAGAAGACGCAAAAGAAGGGAAATTGTTAGACCCAAAAGAATAGAGAGAGGAGCTGAGAGAGCATTCGGCTAATGAGAAAAAGGGAAGAGTGCCTGACAGAAGAGTAGGGGAGAAAGAGAAAAAAGACAAGCAAGGGACCTGAAGAAAAGTGCAAACCCAAAATAAGCCAAAAACGAAAGATACAACAAGACTCCCTAGCACAATTCGGTCTCCAAAGAAAATAAAAGAACCAAATGTTGACAGCAATTGCCAACCCAAAGCCGAATTCTTGAGTGACCAGAATCCCAATTCGGCACCAACTCTCCCCCAACTTCAAATCCCCATACTTTTCTCCTAAAATCACTCAAACCGTCCACCAAATCCCTTAATCAACTCTTCAAAACTCTCCTCCAATCTCTCCACCATCTAATTTGAATTCCCCCCAAACTCTTTAGAGTTTTGGCTAAGCTAGAACACTCCCATGGCACTGGCAGTAAAATAAAACACACCTTGCGCATAGCAGGAATTGAACTCAAGATCTTCAGTAACAATGACACGCCACTTATCCCCTAGACTAGCAGGCCTTTTCTGTCATGAAATACTCACATTTATTTAAAAGCCTACTGACTAGAGATATGGTTAATTCATATAAAAAAAAAAACTTTTGCACAAGCCAAGGCTTGAACCCAAGACTTCACCGACTCTTCCCAAGACACTTAACCACTGAAGCAGATATGCAATTGTGTACCACAAACATAAAAAAAATAAAAACTTAGGATTTTGGGGCATTGCATTAGGTCCTTTCGGAATCATTTACTTAGTAAATACGCATTTTACTAATCCTTATTTACTAAATATTTCTTAGTATTCATGCGAGGTAACAGAGACGTGTTAGGTTTGAAACAGTTTAATCACACAAATCTAGAAACTATGTAGATAACAGAGCTTGGTTAGGGTTGTTATGCAACCTGCAATTTAATCGGGTTAACATCTAAATTGAGCATGCACATTTCAATTATATGTCCATTAGCCATCATCTGGTTAGGATCGCTCAGCTATTTCAGGTGCATTTCAATCACATATGAACGAAATACAAACTTGATTTTAATTGAAAACATGATCGATTGAGGCAAAAACATTATAAGCATGAATCTAATAAATATTATTTAATCCAAGCAATCATCCTAGCTTAAATAAAATTAAGCTAACATTGTTGCATACAAGAGCAAAGAACTCATAGCAAACATCTTTAAGTTAAATTAAAGAAAAGAAAGATTAAACCCAATTTAGAGTGGCTGTCACCCAAGACTCTAACTGACGAGGCTCCTTCATTCCTTTGCTTCACTCCTTTGTTGATGGCTCTCCAAGGTGGCCGACTAAGGGTTCTTTAAGAGGCTCAAATGCTAAAATCTTTATGAAAAGATGATGATAGGTGTGGGGAGAAAAGAAGAATTCTAAGAGAATTTAGAGAGGAAAGAATAATGAATAATAAGGGATGATTAGAAATGTGAGCATGAGGTCGTACTTATAAGTGAAGAGAGGGGGATAGTTTACTAAAAATAAGAGTTTTCATCGTTTGAAGCATCTTCCATGGGTGGCCGGTCATAAATTGAGGAAGTTGAGCTAATTTTTGCTTGATTTTTGGTCAGTTTGAGTGCCACAACAACTTAGGATTGAGACTCGATCAAGTGCAAATCTTCAGGTAAATCTCTAATTTCTTCAACTCTTCAAGGACCTGTGCGATTAAACCAAAAAGTGGTTTATGGACAGCCATGTGCAGCTGAATTTTGGGTTGACTTGGTCCCCAATTTAAACGGTTTTGTAATCCAACAAAGCTATCAGGCCTGTCCAGAATAAATCAACAAGTTAGAGGACCAAAGAATAAAATTTATTCAATTTAATTAATTAATTTAAAACCCAAATTATTAATGAAATATTTTAAAATGAATTATTAAATATAATTTTATATTTTATTATTTAATTTAATCATGCATGGCCCACTTTATGTCTTAAAAATATAATATATTCAAATTAATATAAAATAAGCCATTTATTGCATGAAAACTATATAATAAAGCATAAAATCACATTTTAATAATTTCTATGTCCTAATTTCATTTTTTCACATATTTCATTAATTTATTAAACAATTACTTAGTTTTAACAACAATTTTAAGTAAAAAGGTGATAAATGACATAGGAAAAATCCTATATATTTTTCCGTTTACAGTAACTCACTAACTTGGGTCACACGGCCAAGCCATACGCTCGTGTGCCAGGCCATGTACCCTTCGAAATAACCCTACACACCTGTGTGTCAGGCCATGTGTTACGCCGTGTAACAGCCTGACTTGCAACCCTTTGAAAGCTACAAGGGACACACGGCCATGTCGCCTGGCCGTATGTCACACACGACCATGTCTCCGCCCGCGTGGACTGAAAATAAGCCATTTTCAAGCCATTTTCTCACCATATTTCCTACCACTTGCACTCAAAACTCACTTAATATATGCAAATTCAAGCTTAAACAACCTAAAAACTATCCATACAACTAATGTGCCAAAATAGCACCTCAACATCCACAATCAAACTTACCTAAATAACTATCCAATTCATTCATCATTTAAGCTACTAATTGAACAATCCCAATGCGACAATTACCAAAATGTTCATATAACGAATATAAGCATAATGAGCACAATTTTGGACCATTTTTCATTCCATCATACACCTTACCATTTTGTCTCAAAGCCAACCACATTTAAGCAACCAAATCTAGTCATTAACCACATCATGAATTATATCGAATCCAAACCAACAAACAATTCGTAAAAGACTATTATTAGCTTCATTTTAGTTTTATCGTATTAACCACCAACTCATCAAAATAACAACCACAAAAAATACCATAGATTCATAATATCATAACTACTAGCTCATCAACTAACATGTCACATATATATACAAGCCACATACAATGGCTAAATTCACCAAAACATGCCATTATAACCATGACTCAAAATCATCAAAATCTATCGGTTTAGTCGATGGATAGTGTGATGGATCTCCTACAAACTTCCAACCCGAATGAGCTTCCGATTATCTAGATACACAAAGGAAAATAACACGAAGTAAGCATATAATGCTTAGTACGTTCGTAATTCATAAACAAAGCTTACCATTTCAATTTATAAGCATAAAAAAATTTGAGATAATCCAACATGACTTAGCATTAACCTAAGCAACAACAACCTTTCAAGTTAGATAACCACATAGCTTAACAAATCATCTATAAACATCATAGCTTTTGTGCACACTACTTATAAGCATTCATACTTTCATGTATATGGCTAATCATATTTAGAACATCATCAACTCATACCTTTAATACTTTCATGGCATCACTTATAGAAGCATTTGTCGAACCTTCCCTTTTTCATACTCATTGAACAACTTGAATAATATCATATACTTGGGAATATTGCACACTATGTGGTCGAAACCACTACTGTCTCATATCTCATATAACTACTCTTTCTTTAGCCATAAGTGGGTCTGCTAGAACGATAGAAATGTGCAAGCGTACACAATCACAATAATTAATAAAGTGACAAGTAAATGTCGAGTTATCATACCCACAGGGATTGTGAAAAGAATTATTTATGAATGCTATTTAAAACACTTTGGGGGAAAAATATTTTGTTTGAAGAGGGTGATTAAAAACTAAGATTTTAAACTAAATAAATAAATCTCAAATGCACGATTTCGAAATATGAGTTTAATCAAGATGACATAATTGTGTTAGAGTAATTACATTTCTTAACTTAGAATTATTAAACTCATGTTTATATTGTTACGAATAAATTCACGACAAATCGGTAATTTGATAACTTATGAACATACTCACCTACCAAAATCCATTCATCTCTTGACTATATCCCTATGTCAATTCAACCGATTAAACAAATATTAATAAGCAAATATGTTATTGCACATACATACTTATTAAATAGAAATAATCTCTTGTACATATCCCTATGTCAATTCAAACGATTAATTAAATCTAATAAGCACATAAAAGACTACCTGAGGTAATAAGGTATCCCTACCTTGAAACAGTTTAATTACAATAATCTTGCAAGTTATGAAAGGTAAATGTATGGTCAGATATTGTTGCTAATTTAACCCTCAACTACCTTGATAATTAATCATGCACTGATTAAGTACTGTGTCCATTAATTACAATTTCAATCCTTTTAAATAATTAATTCATTAGCTGCCTCACAATTTTAATGCAAGAATAACTTATTCATGATTTTACTTAACCAAGCATCTTACCGAGCCCTATAACAACATAAACACAATTTTAACAATTTTAGCAAATGAAATACAATCAACCTAACACGAATTAAATTCAAGCTAAATTGATTAAATTAACCATTCCAACAACATAAATATTCATAGATATGTTCATCATAACAATAACAAAAATTAAAGAGATAGGGAACAAGAATCAAATTTGGTGTTTTTTTGTGGCTTGACTCGTTTGCTCCGTTCTTCCTTCTCCATTTCCCCTGTCGACCAAGGCTACTATGAACACTTAATTGATTCTCCAAATGGCTAATGAATGCCCTTTTTCCAAGAGGAAAAATCTGAAAGAGAGTAAGAGAATTTTGAATGGAAAAGAAGAGAGAAAGTGGAGAGAAGAGAGAAAGATGTGAATGCTTGAGGTGTGTTTTAAATGAATAGCTTAAAGGGGTTTTTATAGCTGAAGAGGGCTGCTAAAAATAGCTAAAATTAGCAGCCAAAGAGCCCTCCCTTGGCTGGCTACACATATGGTAAGTTTGATGATTTCAAACTTGCTAAATTAAGCTTGGGGCAAATCTAGAAAGCCACCATTTGTGGAGGGGTTTGAATGCTATTTTAACAAGTCTTTAAGGGCCTCATTGGAAGCTAAATATTCACCCAATAAGCTGATTTGGGTTAGCACATGGGGCGGTTTTGGGCCGCCCATTACTTGGTCGGTTCGGTTCACTGGACTACTTGTCATAAGTTATTAATAATAATTTATTAACCCAAATTAAATTGGATATAAATTAAAATTAATTATATTATGAATTAATACACATAATTTTGGACCGTCTTAGGCTGAAAATTAATTCGCCTTGATACTTCAAATTGCTTTTCGATTTTGTGCTTCTAGCAGTGTCTACCGAGCCATTTTTCTAACTTTGTGCAAATCTGTCGAAAATAACCAAAATTTATCAAAATTAATTATAAAATTAATTGAAAATTAACATGTTCATATTTTAAGTACACTTTAATTATTTTATAAAAATTGATTATTTTCCGACAAGAATTTTATCGAAACTGCATGAATTTAAGTTAAAAATGGCATGAAAAAGTGTGCAAATTTTCGTTTCTATTTACTCACACAAGCTGTCAGTTAGGACGTAGCTACACAGTGCTGCTCACATAAGCTGTTAATAAATCGGAACACATGCCGAAAACTCAGCCACTAGTAGGGCGTACAAGACTAACACCCGAAACACAGTAATCTCTAATGACATGTCATTTGTATCCTATATATTCCTAAGGTTCAAATGGGATTCGAAAATTGCCGAAAATTGTTGGATATTTCTGTAGAGTTGTAATATCAATACATATAACATGGAAGCATTTAATTCAAAGATATTTCAATGCTATTTAAATTAACGAACTTCCCACAAACATGAATGAAGAAATACTATTGAATCCAACACTTATTCTTTTCCCTGATCTAAATCTATACATGCTTTCTTGATCTATATAATCAAATTTAGCTCATTCAAATTTCATTCTATTCAATTTAATCCAAAAATCATTTTTGACAAAATTATGTTTCTACCCCTAAAGTTTTGAATTCATCACAATTTAGTCCCTAACTCATAAAAATCAAAATTCATGCAATTTAGTATGAACCCATTCTAGCCGAATATCCATTAAGTCCTTAGCAGGCCCTATATTCCATTTATTTCACATTTTACTATGAACATTTTTTTATTTTTCAATTATATCCCTAAATGACAAATTCATCAAAAATTCCTTTACAAAAGTTGCTTAACTAACATCAAACATTTACTTTCATCCATCAAAGATAAAAAAAAAACACTAATACACATTCATGGTAAAACCCTAAACTTTTAACTGTTTTGCAAATTAGTCCTCGAGCTAGCTAGATAAAGCTACAACAATTATAAAAACATAGAAATAATTCAAAACGGAACAAAAATACTCACCATGCACCCAAGGATATCATGGCCGAACCTAGAAAGCTTTAATGGTTTTCTTTCCTTAGTAAAATCTATTAAAGATGGTGAAGAAAGATGATAGCCATGTTTTATTTTATTTAATTTATCTTTATTTACTAATTTACTTTTACTAAGCCATGAACATCCACTATCTTCTTTAATGGTCTAATTGCAATATAAGAACTCATACTTTAAGGTTCTATAGTTATTTAGTACTTTTATGCAACACCCCTAACCCGTATCCGTCACCGAATTAAGGTTACGAGGCATTAACTAACTGAAAACATAATAATTTTGCTTTTTCAAACATTCACAAATTTTACACATATCATTTTAGCATTATACGAATTATACAACTGATTTAACTTTAGCCATATCGTATAAATCATAATACAAAAAACAAATCATTACACAAGTCAAATATAATATACTTTTAAGTATAAACACATTTGAACCAATTCATATAATAAGCCAACATCATTTTGAACAATTATGCACTTCCACAATCTATTTTAACATAAATGCATAAAACTCATGATTTTTCTTTAGCAAATTCACATATAAGTATTTTAATAGTAATTGACAAAAGTTACTATCATTTGGTCAATTTTCATCTCATTAATTGAATAGGCACATACCTATCATCACTTTTCTTTCAACTTTATTTCATCACAAACAAATATACTACCGCACATGGAAACATGTATAAACATCCTATAATTTACATTATCTAAACGCATCATTCAAATATATTTTAACTTAAGCAAAAACCTTAACTGAAACAATTAATTATGCCATGAAATTTTATACATACAATGATCATTACATCAACCACTTCCAAATTTACTAACATCATTAAATCATTTTCAAACATACAACATTTATCACATAGACCATTCATGTATAATATATAACATTATAACTAAAAGTGAGTTCAAACCATAATTAAAGTATGACTGAAATTATCATGGAAATTAAGCCATTTTCGCATGGCTCAAGTTATTTATATTCAAGGTCGAACAAAATACATATTAGCCTATACATGCCATAAGTTCGAAAATAAACTTTTAAAAGTACCGAGGTTGACAATAGTGTGGATGACTTCAATAACGATCCCCGAGCTCGTAACTTGCAATCAAAATCTATAAAATAGAGTAACAAAAACACACAGAATAAGCTAACTTACCTTAGTAAGCCTTAAGCAATTATCAAATCAATAATATATTTATATATCAACTTCTTAAAATCCAAAAACTAATTTACTAAATCAATGTATATTAAATTTTAACTTAACAAATCCATAACCACACATGATTATCATATCTACCATTTTGGCTGAATACTTATAAGATTAGCATTTTGCAAGTTTTCATACCACTTTCAAAGCAAAATATCATTATAAATTCAAAATATACTTTCACACATCTATACAAGATCAAAAAACCACATTTGACTTCATATACCATCATATCTTTACATATGCAAGACCAAACATATCTTTACATATATATATACATACCTCTGTGGCCCAATTTACAAGTTCAATTGGAACACCACATAAATACTTACCTATATGATCGGATATACCAAGTTCATTATATCATCACATATGGCTGATTATACAAAATTCAAAATATCCTCACATATAACCGAATATACAAATTCAATATATCATCACATATAGCCGAATATACAAATTCAATATATCATCACACATGGCCGAATATACAAATTCAATATATCATCACATATGGCCAATTATACAAGGTTCATATAGCTCGATTTTCTTGTTCACTTACCACATCAACATGAAATCTTTTAAATATAGATTTGAAAATAAATCACCGGTATAAAGCCTGCCAGGCATGAGCTTGAATCACAAACCGGCACAAGTCCTGCTAGACCCAAGGTCTGATATTTATTCATCGGCACTAAGCCTGCTAGGCACAAAGTCCGATTAAAGTCACCAGTACAAAGCTTGCTAAGCTCAAAGCCCGAATATCACAATTATAAAATCATTCCATAATAGTTCATATATCGAATCGTCCAAATATTCCATGTAATTCATACAAACTTTCAGAGGTTTTTAACTCAGTCGAATAAAACTCAACCACATTAATTCAATGATAAATCACATTCGGCTATTATACTAATAAACTATAAAATTTGAATCATCATAGTAAAACATTATATGTTCGAAATAAACGATGTTTAATTGCTTAAAGACTTACCTCGGATATCGACGAACGTTATAAATCGGCTATTCGACTATTTTTCCTTTTCCCCGACCCAAGTCCAATTTCTTTTTTCCTTGATCTATATAATTCCAAATTAACCTCATTTAAACACAATTTTATTCAATTTAATCCAACAACACATAAATGGGAAAATTACCATTTTACCCTTGATATTTCATACTTTTACAAATTAGTCCTAATTTCACAAAACACAAACTACACAAATCTCACCACATCATAGTTAGGCCGAATCTTCCTTATGCTCATACTAATCCATATATTTCATTTATTTTGCATTGTAGCCCTTCAATTTATTATTTTTTCAATTTAGTCCTAGTAATTCAATATCATCAAAAACTCCAATACAAAACATATTAATCCAAAACATATCTTTCATAATTTATCATCAAGCATCACAAAACACAAATACTCATCAATGGCATAACTCAAAATATTCACAAAAATCAAAAATTCAAGCATGGGTCGGATAGTATTCGAAGCAACGATCTCAAAAACGTAAAAATTATCAAAAACCAAAACAAAACATACCTTAAAATTGAATCAACAATGGTCGAATACCTAGCTTTCCCTTTTCTTTTCTTTTATTTCTAGTTTCGGTCATGAGATGAAAGTATGAGCACTAGTATATTTTATTATATGTTTTATATTTTTATTACATTTTAATTAATTACAATTATAACCTTTATAATTAAATAACTAAAACATATATTCCAAGGTTACAATCGGCCACCACTAATTCCAATGGTTTATTTCCAACTTAAATGCTTCAATTTAAAAAGCCAATTGCAATTCGGCCCTTATACATTAAACTATCAAGTTTTCATTTTACGCGATTAAGTCCTTTTATTAAATTAAGTACACAAACAATCAAATTTTCATACGAAACTTTCACACATGCAAATTCACATATAATAAACACGAAAAATAATATTTAAATATTTTTCTGACTCAAATTCGTGGTCCCAAAACCACTGTTCTGATTAGAGTCTAAATCGGACTATTACACTTTAGCTATTAGAGCTCAACTTTTGCACTTTACGCGATGTAGTCCTTTTTATCAAATTAAGCATGCAAACAATAAAGTTTCTTCACAAAATTTTTATACGATGCTACTACAATGCTATAGACCCTAAAATAATACTAAAATAAATTTTTTATGTTGGATTTGTGGTCCCGAAACCACTATTCTGATTTCACTGAAAACGGGCTCTTACAACTCTTCCACCACGAAAATTTCGTCCTCAAAAATCTGACTAGAAAATAGATTAGGATATTGATTTCTCATAGCTTCCTCGGGTTACCAAATGGCTTCTTCAGTCCTGTGACGTTGCCAAAGATCCTTTACTAAAGCTATGCTTTTGTTTCTTCACTCTTTAATATCACGTGCCAAAATTCTGATTGGTTCTTCATTATACGACATGCGAAGGGTCTGATCGATACCGTCGTAACATGGATACGTGAAACACATTACGAATATTTTCTAACATTGATGGTAAAGCTATCTAATACGCCATTGGCCATATTCCTTTAATAATCTCATACGGTTTGGTAAATCGCGGACTAAGCTTCCCTTTGCAACTGAAACGAATAACTCTCTTCCAAGGCGATACTTTCAAAAATACTTTTTCATCGATTTGAAATTCAATATCTTTATGCTTTAACTGTGCATAGGACTTCTGTCGATCTGAAGCTGCTTTAAAACTATCACGGATTACTTTCACTTTTTCTTCAGTCTCATGAGTCAAATCGACCCCGTGTATCTTTTTCTCATTAAGCTCAGTTGAATACAAAGGTGTTCTGCATTTATGACCATACAAAGCTTCATATGGTGCCATATTTATACTTGTTTGATGGTTGTTATTATACGCAAACTCAACCAACGGTAAATAGTCCTCCCAGTTACTCTCGAACTTTAATACACAACAATGAAGCATATCTTTGTGTATCTGAATTACTCGCTCGGACTAACCATTTGTTTGAAGATGAAATGCAGTACTAAAATGTAACCGCACAAGTAAAGCTTCCTATAACTTGCTCTAAAATCGTGATGTAAACTGCGGATCTCTATCTGAAATAATAGAAATTGACACCCCATGCAATCTGATAATCTCAAAGATGTATAATTCAACTAGCCTTTCAAGGGAGTAATATGTACATACCAGAATTGTAATATCCTGATTTTGGGCCTAGTCAGAATAGTGGTTTCGTGACCACAAAATCTGAGATAGAAATAATTATTTTATGATTATTTTAAGGTCTATGATATGATTGCATGATTGTGTGAAAATTTTGTGAAGAAATTTTATGCATAAAGTGCTTAAATTGAAATTAGGGACTAAATCGAATAATTTGCAAAACTTGCATTCTAGAAGTTTCTAGTATGAAATTGTTTTGAAATATTAATTAGGAGATCTTAAATAGAAATTTTACCAATTTATAAGTCTCTGGACAAAAATTGGACATGGATGGAATTTTTGGAAAGTTTAGTAGTAAGGGCATTTTGGTCATTTAGTGGTAAAATGAATTAAAATACAAAATTAAAAGCCAATTTTGCTCATCTTCAACCCCATGGCCGAATATAGCAACGAGAAACCATGGCTAGAGTTTTTCAAGCTTCCAAGCTCGATTGGAAGTCCGTTCTAGCCTCGTTTTTAATGATTTTTACATTTTTGGAGTCCCGGTAACTTGATTTAGCTTATTCTAGCAATAATTTAACCTAGGTTTTATATTTGGAAAAATACCCATAGGTGAAATTTGTGTATTTTGGTGTTTTATGATAGAATATGAGGTTTTAAATTATGTTAGACAACTTGTGCTACTCGGTTTTAAGTGAAAACGAGCGAAAGGGCTTAATCGGTAAAAATACCTAATAGTCATAAGTACATGTTAGAGTGAGAATTTGATGTTTCCACAGAAGGGAAAAATGATCAGCATGTCATAAAACATAAGAAAATAGGCTGAAGTTTAATTTACGAGCTTTGGGGCAAAAGTGTAAATATACAAAAGTTTAGGGGCAAAACAGTAATTTTGCCAAAATATGATTTTGGGTCATTTTGAATAATGTGAGTCCTAATTAGACTATATTTTAAATGATAGAGCAAGGAAAACTGAAATTCGGGCTAAAATGGAAAAATACCAAGTTGTGGACGAAATGGTAAAAGTAGCCATTTTCGCATACAAGGTAAGTTCATATGTAAATGTTGGTAACATAGTTATTATTTTAAATGTTTTTATGTTATTTAAATGATATGATAATTATTATGAAATATTATACTCGTGATAATTGTTTGATAATATGTCAAATTGTGTGATATACTTGGAAAATGTGAAATACTACCGAGTATTGGTATCGGCATTCCGTAGAAGATGGTTGAGACACGTGATTGGGAAAAAGGTCCCGTTGAACCTTAGGAATGGATTAGGATACAAGTGACATGTCACCAGGATATTTGGGCATCCGAACTCGTTGAGTTGAGTCCGAGTTCGAGAGATGTAACTAGGCATCCGAGCTCGTTGAGTTGAGTCCGAGTTCACTTGTGGATGCGAACACCCGAGCTCGTTGAGTTGAGTCCGAGTTCGCTTATGGGCGGGTTACATGGTAGCTTGGCTACATATGTGGCACTTTTGTGCAAACTTTCCATGTATCCGAATTATATTCCGATGTGTTCAACGGGTAAAGTTCTACTCAAATGGAGGAATACTAGAGATGAAAGGGACGTATTGATGAGTGTTGTGAAATGGATACTTTGAACAGGTATGTACTTAACCCTCGGGTTGAAAAATCGATATAACAATAATATGGTAAGATGATAAATGAAAATATGATATGAATGTCTTGGTGATGATTATGCAAATGATGTTTTATGTTTGCTTATATGGTTATGTTACTTGCTATTTGCATGTGAACTTACTAAGCATTTATGCTTACTCCATCCTTTTCATTCCTTGTAGTTTTGACAAGCCAGCTTGAAAATCGGGAACGGTCGGAGGTTCGCTCACACTATCTGTATACCATCTTGGCATAATGGCTTGTATATTTTGAGTATGGCATGTATAGCATTATAATCATTTTGTATATATGGTCTTATGATATGGTTATTGAGTGGTATGGAAATGCTTGGTAATGATTAGCCATTGGAATGGCTAATCATGATCATATTTGGTGTTATGTATGTCAAATTGCTAGCTAATCCATGGAAACCATGAAATAGGTAAAATTTACCATAAAATAGATTCTAACAGCAGCAGTGATGTAAATTTGAAAAATCACTAAAAATAGTAGAAATGGAATTAAATGATGAGTATATTATGAAATTGAAGCTTAATGAGTCTATTTTAATATGGATTGAACAAAATAGGTATATGAATTATATTTTATGAGATATTTGAATTTTTGTGAAATAGGGCCAGTGTGATTTCTGGATCCCCTTTTCTGACTTTAAAAATTTATAATAAATTGTAAAAATATAATTAGAAGTTATTCTTTATATGTACAGATTTCTTATTGAGCCTAATTTTAAGAGAAATAAACTTAATAGTCATTGAAATTCTTTACAGAGAGATATCTGATTTGTAATACACAGGGGTCAGAGCAGTCAAACCCTGAAATAGGGGAGACTTTAACTAATAAACTGTACTAATTGGCTCGACCAAAAATTCTATAAAAAAATTAATAAATAGATAAATGAGTCTATTTTCAGAGAAAATTGACGGAATTGGATTTCGAGTTTTGTAACTCGAGATATGAATTTTTAACCGACTGTGATGCAGATTACTAGTTTAACTGGAAATTTTAAAATGAAATTGTTTGAGCTGTTTAAGTAATGAATTAAGTCTGTTAACACCTCATGTTCGACTCCGGCGACGGTCTCGGGTACGAGGCGTTACAAGAATAAAATATGCTGACTTCGTCATATGATCGACAACCCAAATATCATCTTTCTTTCTCAGAGATAGGGGTAAGCTTGATACAAAGTCCATAGTAACGTGTTCCCATTTCCATTCCGGTATCATCAGTACTTGCAACAAACCAGAAGGTACCTGATGTTTAGCTTTTACTTGCTAACATACTAAACATCTCGATACAAAATATGAAATCTCTTGCTTCATACCTAGCCACCAGTACATCTGTTTCAGATTGTTGTACATTTTAGTGCTACTAGGGTGAATGGACAAATTACCACAATATGCTTCATGTAAAATTTTCTAAATTAACACTGTATCCCACGGTACACAAACTCTACCTCTAAAAAGCAAGCAATCATCGGACCCAATATGAAAATATGAATCAGGAGTCGAACTCGACGACGCTTAGAACCAGACGACACTGCTTCATGAACTGAGCCTTGCACGTTGCATTGTACTTCATCATAGTCGGCTCGGTTGGAATTCATCACTATAAGAAAACATGTTTTAAAACAGTCAAGAGATATCACACTATCATAGGTTATATAATAGCATGTATAGCTAGAATCACACATCCTACATTCAGTTCGAGAATGGACTAAACCGTATCTTTGATACCAATAAATGTAACACCCCTAGCCAATATCCATTGCTGGATTTGGGCTACGAAGTATTACCAGAGCATAACATCATATACTGAGCATTTTATTATCATAAACAAATCACATCGTAAATCATAGCAACAACAACCAAAATTATGCATACAGTCCCTTTTACGAGCCCTTGAGGCCCTAAAAAGACATTGGAAATGAATCTGGACAAAATCAAAAACATATGAAATTTTTTAGAAAAAGGAAAAAAAATTCAAACTCCAGGGGTCACACGGCCAAGAGACACGCCCATGTCTTAGGCCAAGTGGGCATTCAAAATAGGGACACACGGCTGTGTCCCAGCCCGTGTCCGAACCCATGTAACCCACTAACTTGGGTCATACGGCCAAGCCACAAGCCCGTATACTAAGCCATGTACCCTTTGAAATAACCCCATAAGCCCATGTGCTAGGTTGTCTAAGAGCTTGACTTGCAACCCTTAGAAAGCTACAAGGGACACACGGCCATTTCGTTTGGCTGTGTGTTACACACATCTGAGACACGCGCCCGTGTCTCTGCCCCTATGGACGAAGAATAGGCCATTTCCAAGCCATTTTTCTCACTCAATCTCACACCTCATGCATAAGCCAATTGCACCTATAATCAAGCATTCAAAACACACTTTACATATGCATATTCAAGCTTACACAACATAGAAACTATCCATTCAACTAACATGGCAATATGGCAGCTCAATTTCAACAATCAAACTTACCTAAACACCTACCCATTTCATTCATCAATTAAACTACTAATTGAACAATTTCAATATCACATTTGCCTTGATATTTATATACCAAATCTAGCCATTAACCACATCATAAACTACCTCAATCCATGCCAAACAATAATTCATAATTGACCATTATAAACATCATTTCATTTCCATCATTTTAACCACCACGTCATCAAAATAACAACCACACATAAAACCATATATATATTCATAATATCATACCAACTAGTTCATCATCCAAAATGACAAATACACGAGCCACACATAACGGTTAAAGTCATCAAACAAGACACCTATACATGCCATTATAATCGTGACTCAAAATCATCAAAATCTACCGATTTAGCCGATGGATAGTATGATGGATCTCTGACAAGCTTCCAACCCTTACGAGCCTCTGGTTATCTAGAAATGTAGGAGAAATCACACAAGTAAGCATATAATGCTTAGTAAGTTCTTAAATCATAAACAATACTTACCATTTCATTATAAAAGCTTAAAGGTAATTAATGAACATATCCAACTTTTCTTGGCAGAAGCCTCAACACTAACAACAATTCACATCAGTGATTAGCACATAACTTAATCAAATTCATTACACAACAAAGAGCTCCCTTATACTTTCCATATAAACATTCATACTATTATGAACATACTAGAAATCTTTAGTCTCTATCATCTCATACCTTTCTCATGCTTTCATGACATTATAAATCGAAGCATATACTGATCCTTCCCTTTTTATATACCCGTTGAACCACTAGAATAATATCAGATACTTAGGAATCTCACACACTATGTGCTAATACGTGGTTGAAACCACTACTATCTCATATCTCATATAATTGCTCTCTCTTGAGCCATAAGTGGGTCTGGTCACACAAGCTGTTAGCAAGGACATAGCTACACGGTGTTGTTCACACAAGCTATCAAGTAACTGCAACACATGCAGAAACTCAGCCATCGGTAAGACGTACAAGACCAACACCTGAAACACGGTAACCCCTAAAGACATGTCAATTGTATCCTATATAGTCCTAAGGTTTAAACGAGATCCAAAAGTTGCCGAAACTTCGTTGGATATTTTCATAGAGTTGTAATATCAATAAAGATAACATAAAATAGTTAAATTGAACATAATTCAATCTATGTCAATTAACGAACTTACGTTAAACGCGAACGGAGAAATAAGATCAATTAATCCAATGCTTTTTCTTTTCCCCGATCTAAATCCTTACGTTGCTTTTCTTGATCTATACAATCAAATTTAATTCATTCAACTTTCATTCTATTCAATTTAATCCAAAAATCATATTTTGACAAAATTACACTTTTGCCCCTAAAATTTTGAATTCATAACAATTTAGTACCTAACTCATTAAAATGGAAATTCATTCAATTTAGTACCAACCCATTATAGCCGAATATCACTTAGGCCCTTAGCAAACCCTAATTTCATTTATTTCACAATTTCACGATGAATAATTTTCTATTTTTCAATTTAATCCCTAATCGACAAATTCATCAAAATTTCCTTTACAAAAGTTTTTCAAATATCATCAAACATTCATTTTCATCCATCAAATAAAAAAAAACTAACATACTTTCATGGTAAAATCTAGATTTTTAACAATTTTGCAAATTAGTCCCCGGGCTAGCTAGATTAAGCTATAACGACTTTAAAAACATAGAAATCATTAAAAACGAGACCAAAAATCACTTACATGCACTAGGAAGTGTTGGCCGAATGCTTGGATGCTAAAAAATGGTGATTTTGCTCCTTAAAAATTCGGCTAGGGGAAGATGGACAAGGTAATTTGGTTTAATTTTACTTATTTTGTTTATTTAATTATTAAATTACTTATATAACCTTACTTAATCCCATTAATGATGTCCCAACTTGTCCACGACTAATTTTAATGGTCTATTTACAACATAAGGACTGATACTTTAATGTTCTATAGCTATTAAATATCTTTAGTTATTAGAACTCAACTTTTGCACTTTACGCGACTTAGTCATTTTTACCAAATTAAGCATGCAAACAGTAAAATTTCTTAACAAAATTTTTATAGGATGCTACTATCATGCTGCAAGCATTAAAATAAGAATAAAATAATTTTTTTAACATTGAATTTGTGGTCTCGAAGCCATTGTTTTGATTTTACTAAAAATGGGTTGTTATAGTACATGTCGTCTCGATCGACCGTGGGCCTTCTGTGGGGTCGGTATGTGGTTATATAAGCTATAAATCATGATTTCTATTAATTTGTTTGTATGAAACTTGACGTAAATGATTTCATGCATTGTGATGAGATAGATATGATCTGTTATGTATGAAGCATACTCTACATTTGTTAAATGAGCATGAATGTAACACCCCTCACCCGTATTCAACGCCGGAATAGGGTTATGGAGCATTACCACCCTTATAAAACAATTAAACATTTCTTTCACCTACATTTTCAAGTTTCATGAAATCATCATTCAAGCTCAATCACATTGTCCCTAATACGAGCCTACGAGACCCTAAACATGCTTTAAAAATGGTTCAGGACTAAATCGATAACTCAAGAAATCTTTGAAACACTTAGAAAAGTTTTGTAAAATACAGGGGACACATGCCCATGTGGCTGGGCCATGTGTCTCACACAGCCAAAGACACACCCGTGTCACAGGCTGTGTGGACATTCGAAATGGGATCACATGGTCATGTCCCAGCCTGTGTCTGACCCTGTGTAACTCTCTGACTTGGGTCACATAGCCAACACACATGCTCGTGTGATTAGCCCAAAATGGCCACACATGGCTGTGTGTCAGGTCATGCCGACCCTATAGGGTATACTGACTTATGCCACACAGCCAAGACACATGCCCGTGTGCTAAGCTGTGTGAAGCATACTGACTTGGTTTCATTTTCAACACCAGGGGACACACGGCCGTATAACTTGACCGTATGTCACACACGGCTGAGACACACGCCCGTGTCTTTGCCCATGTGGACAAAAATAAGCTATTTACCAAGCCATTTTGCCACCCAATTTGCATGTACCTACACCAAACTAAAATGGCACAATTCATGGCATAAAATAGGCATTCAGTCAACCTCAATCAAGCATATTTCATACAATTTCAATACCAAAGCTCATAATCTCAAATCATCAATATGGTCATTTTCAAACATGCATTATTTTACCTAAATTCACCAACATACCAAATTCAAAACTCAACCATTGGCTGCCTAAGCTAATAATCCACAATCTAACCATTCAACAAGCAACTATAAGCCACATCACAAAAGGGTATTAGTACTCTTATAATCACTTCACCAATTAAACCAAATATAGGTCAACTTACATGGCTTTACACAAAACCAAACCATACATCATTTACAAGCCAATTCAAATGGCTAAATTCATTGCAAAACTATGTATCAAAATGACTGTAACATATATACATGCCATATACACAAAATACTTAAGTTCAAAAGTACCAAAGTGATAGATGGATAGTGTGACGAAGTCTCCGACAATCCTCAAATCTGAGCTAGTTTGATTTCACTATAAAACATGAAAAATAAACACAGTAATCTATAAAGCTTAGTAAGCTCGTATGAAAAGAACTCAACTTGTCAAAGATATACAATTTAAACAATTTATCTTATAAATATACAACTCATGTCAATACACAAACCAATCACATTTTCAATCATAAAGTTAGATGTGAACTTCACAAATTTCTTCAATTCAAGCTTATACGATTCATGTACGTACTTGTACCTGTTGAACCATTTGAAATACTATCGGATACTAGGGAATCTCGTACCCTAAGTGCCACATATATATAGCCGAAGCTATCCCAATCTCATATCACATATAATTCTCACTCTTAAGCTGTCAACAGGTCTACTCACACAAGTTGACGGTCATGACGAAGCTACATGGTGCTGCTCACACAAGCTGACGAGAATCCGCAACACATGCCGAATAACTCAGCCACTGATAGGACGTATGGACCATCACCCAAACACAATAATAACCCTAATGACATGTCATTTGTATCCAAATCTATTCCTAAGGTTCAATCGAGATTTCTCACTTGCAGAATCATCGTTGAGTATATCCGCATTGTCGTATTCTCAATTTATGCAATATCAAAATATTTAAAAACACAAATATAGGAAATCTTATTACATACGAACTTACCTCGGATGCAAAAACGGTGAAACGAGTCGATTAATCCAAAACCTTGTTCTTTCCCCGATCTAAGTCTATATTTCACTTTTCTTGATCTATATAATATCAAATTTAGCTTATTTAATAACCTCTATATTCAATTTAGTCCAAAATACACTTTAGAGCCACTTTACACTTTTGCCCCTAATATTTCACATTTTTACAATTTAGTCATTATTTCATAAAATCATAAATTCATGTAGTTCAACCAAAACCCATGCTAGCCAAATTTCAATTAGGTCCCTAGAAGTCCATAATTTTCATTTATTTCATAATTTAACCCCAAAATTTCATATTTCACAATTTAATATCTAATTGGACATTTTACTAAAAATCACTTAACATATGTTGTTTATCTAACAACAAGCTTGCATTTTCTACCATTAAACATCAAAATACATCAAAATTCATCAATGGAAAACCCTAAACCTTTAACAATTATGGAAATTAGTCCCTGGGCTAGCTAGATTAAGTTGCAACGATCTTAAAAACATAAAAATCATTAAAAATGAGAAAAATTCACTTACCAGTTTAGCCTCAAAGTGATCGAACCCTAAATGCTTAAAAATGGCTTTCTCCTTTTTAGTATTCGGTTGAATATGAAGAAACAAAAAGATGATGACTTATTTTATGTTATTTTTACTTAAGTTTATTTTACAAATTACTATTTTAACTATTAATAAAAACATCATAAATCATCTAACTTATGTCCATAATTGTCCACTCATGCTATTAGTGGTCTAATTACCATGTAAGGACCTTAAATTTAAGATTCCATAGCTATTAGACAACTTTAGCTATTAGAACATAACTTTTACACTTTATGCGATTTAGTCCTTTTATCAAATTAAACACCCAAATAATAAAATTTCTTAACGAAGCTTTCACACAACTATTCTATCATACTATAAACATTAGAATAATAATAAAATAATTATTTCAACTTCAAATTTGTGGCCCTGAAACCACTATTCTGATTTGACTAAAAACGGGCTGTTATATTGTATGATAAGTAAATTTCAGTATATGATATATCTATTATTTTGGTTTATGTCTGATCATGAGGTGGGACATATATTATGTGGAGGAAGTGTTCTATGTGAGGTGATATCTTGCCATTATACCGGCAGCACTATTGTGTTTATTCTAAAAAGTGTCATAAGGACACTAAGTGGTGTGTAGGGCTAGGTGGGTGTTTTATACTGTAACACCCTTAACCCGTATCCATCATCGGAAAAGGGTTACGGAGCATTACTGGAGTTCTCAAATCAAACGAATATAAATTTCAAACATTACAAATCATATCAATAATCATATTAAAACCAATCTAAAGCATACATCATGTTCCTTATACGAGCCCTCGAGGCGCTAGAAACACATTAGAACAAGTCAGGACTAAATCAAAAACTTAGAGAATTTTTCAAAAAATAGTGAGAATTTTCAACACTGTAGGGATCACACGGCCGTGTGATTCACACAGCCAAGAGACACACCCGTGTCTCAGGTCGTGTGGGAATTCAAATTAGGGATAAACAGCCATGTCCTAGCCCGTGTCCATGCCCATGAACTCACAGACTTGGGTCACACGGCCAAGCAACACGACCAAGTCAGAGAGTTATACGGGTAAGGACATGGGCTAAGACACAATTGTGTACCTCACATCGAATGCTCACACGGCCTGAGACATGGACATGTCACTTGGCCGTGTGAGCCACACAGGCATGTGACCCTTGTATTAAAGAAAATTTTATAAATTTCATGAAAAATTCCCTAAGATCCCGATTTAGTCCCGACTTGATTCTAATGTTTAAACTGGGCCTTGAGGGTTCATTCAAGGGACAGTATGATTATTTTCAGATATGATTAGTAAATGATATGGATTATCTATATTTTTTATGTAAACTCTAGTAATGCTTTGAAACTCTTTCCGGTGGCAGTTATGGGTTAAGGGTGTTACATTTATTAGTATCAGAGCTATGGTTTTGTCGATTCTCAGACTAACGTAGCAAGTATGAGTTTAGCTATACATGCCATTATGTAATTTTTGATAGTGTGATATCTCTTGACCATTTTTAAATGTGTTTTTTCATCAAACCAAGCTAGAGCTGAATCCGAGGAAGTTGAGAGCACTGCTCAAGCTTCCGTTCAACGAGCTGTGTCTAATAGTAGTAGAAGACCCTATCTGAGGGCCGAGGTGAGGAGGCAAAAGAAGCCTTGTTTCAACTGATGAATGATGGTTCACTATATATTTAAGAACAACTCCTGTTGTACAACAACCTCCCCCACTTGCTTCTCAACCAGTTCCAGATATGCCACAGGGTGTTGAACATGTTAGAATCAGTAAGCCTCTAGTGGATAAAATTCGTAAGTATGGGGTAGAGGAATTTAGGGCTACTGCCGATGATGATCTAGAGAGAGCTGAGTTTTAGTTGGAAAATACCATCAGGGTTTTAGTTGAATTATCATGTGCATTGGTTGAATGTTTTAAATATACAGTTTCTTTATTAAAAGACACAACCTACCATTGGTGGAATACTTTGACTTTTATTGTACCAAGAGAAAATGTTACTTGGAAATTCTGTCAGACAAAATTCAGAAAGAAGTACATTAGTTAGAGATTTCTAGATCAGAAAAAGAAAGAATTTTTAGAGCTCAAACAGGGAAACATGACGTATCTGAATATGAGTGAGAATTTGTTCAGTTGAGCAAGTATGCCAGAGAATGGGTTCCAATCGAGGCTGATATGTGTAAACATTTTGAAAAGGGCTTAAATGAAGATATCAAGTTGTTGATTGGAATTCAAAAATTAAGGAAATTTGTTGTATTGGCTGATCGAGAACACAAAGCCAAGGAATTAAGTGAGGAAAAGAAGCAAGCAGAGAAAGAAGCTCAGATTTCTTGTAAGAGATTTATGGGCAAGTCACAATCATCTACTGCATCAATGCGTTTTCTGGAAAAGAACGAGGTTCCTAACGCTCTAATACGAGATCTCCGTCTCCATCCATTACAAGTGTAGGGAGTGTTGGATGTCTTAAACCAAGATGCAAAGATTGCAATAAATTACATTTCAGTGAATACTACATAAGAAGTGAAGCTTGTTTTAGTTGTGGTTCTTTTTACCACTATCTTAGAGACTGCCCAGAAAAGCCTATAAAAGATGTTGTTTAGACCTCTAGGCCAAGTAATCCTGTCTTGAGAGGCAAACCACCTCGACAACCCAGCAATGTTAATGGTAACTGAGGTGTGACAAAAGATTCAACAGACAAATCTGAAACCAGAGCATCGGTAAGGACATATGCTATACATGCAAGAGAGGATGCTTCTGCAGCTGGTGTTATTACTTAGGCTTTTTCTCTTCTTGACACTGATATTATTGTTTTAATTGATCCTGGTTCAACACATTCATACATATGCATGAATTTAGTGTCTGTTAGAAATTTACCTGTTGAATTCACTAAATTTGTGGTTAAAGTTTCAAACCCCCTAGGCTAGTATGTTGTGGTTGATATAGTTTGTAAAAACTATCCGTTGATGGTAAAGGGTTATTATTTCTTGGCTGATTTGATGCTACTGCCCTTTGATGAATTTGATGTAATTTTGGGAATGGATTGGTTAACCCAACATGATGTAGTGGTGAATTGTAAACAAAAATACATTGTGTTGAAATGTTAGAATGGTGAATTACTGCATGTTGAATTTGATAAACTGGATGGGTTATCTAATGTGATTTTATGTAACACCCCGAACCCGAGACCGTCGCCGGAGTCGAACACGAAGTGTTAACAGACTTCAAACCACTTATTGAGAATTTCCCAGACAAGCTGCCAATCTGTGTACTAGTCGCTTCAAAAATCATAACTTGAGTTTTGCAACTCGAAAATCAGTTTTGTAATTTTTGCCTGAAACTAGACTCATATGTCCATCTACAGATTTTTTTCTAAAATTTTTGGTCGAGCCAATTAGTACAGTTTATTAGTTAAAGTCTCCCCTGTTGCAGGGATCGACTACACTGACCTTTGTGCGTTACGAATTGGATATCTCCCTGTAAAGGGCTTCAATACTGATGCCGTTTGTTTCTGTAGAAACTAGACTCAGAGAGGAATCTACACATATATGGCATGACTCCTAATTATCTCTGGTTAATTTACAATGATTTTCCAAAGTCGGAACAGGGGATCCAGAAACCGTTCTGGCCCTGTTTCACGAGAACTTTAATATCTCTTAAAATAGAGCTGATATGGTCGTTTCGTTTCATCCATATGAAAATAGACCCATCAAGCTTCGAGTACGTAATTTTTTTTTAGCTATTAATTCCACTTCTACTATTTTTAGTGATTTTTCGATCTCATATCACTGCTGCTGTCCGCAACAGTTACTGCAGTAGACTATGCCAATTTCATGAATCCTTCCTTAGCCTTACTAATCATCCATCGTGACGTGACACAAATTATGGCCACCTTATCAAAATTAAGGTTTCTAAGACTCGTGGCTATAGATTCTAGCATCCCACTCAAACGACCACATAGGCCATTTTCACATGGCTTAAAGTTTACAACCCCAAAATTTAATAAAACAAAATAGCCCATACATGCCAAATGTTCTCCTAAGTCGACTAGGAAGACAATACCAAAAATTGCTCGCCGGTGTGATGACTTCGTTGACGGTTACGAACACCCAAAAGGAGACGAGTCCAAGAAACCTAAAATGGGTGACAAGAAAACACCGAGTGAGTTTATAACTCAGTAAGTCATAAGCATTCCACAACCATCCATTAATAACATTATCATAAAATGAAATAATGAAACAAGGCCAAGTGTTCTAGCCATACCGAACTATACCATAGTTCCTTAGATCCTTCGGATCAATCTCATACCAAGTCATACATTTACATTTCATATACTATTCAATAGGATATTTGAAGCAATTTCCATACATCATTTCATTTCCGCAACAATCATGCAATTGAAATCATCACATAGATTTAAATCTTACCAACTCCACCCGAGCATGAACATAGCATCTATTAGCCATGAACTCAAGGTACTTACTCTTTCCGCTGTCCATACTCATCTCGATAGAGTCACACCTCCATATAAATATTCAATCGGAGATATATGTAGAGTTCGCACACATAGTGCTTAATACTCAATCACGCACACTTAGTGCCATGTGATTCAAGCCCGTACACATAGTGCCATATAGTCCAAACTCGCACACTTAGTGCCATACATTACAAGCTCGCACACTCGGTGCCAATCTAAATCACCGTACACATCTATTTCTCGCACACTTAGTGCGAAGCAAACTTCCTACACATTTCACTATCTCTTTTACGTTCAACATTATCATCTTTTCATACACATACATTTGTATATATTTCATCTCATTAAACACAATTGCATAGATATTACAATCATTTAAGCAATATCAAATATATGCTTAATGACTTACCTTGTGTTGGGTAAAATAGTCCAAGTCGGCTACTCGATGACCTTCGTCTTTCCCTTGCTTGATTCTCCTTCTTTAACTCCTTGAGCTTAATCAATAAATCAACTAGTTTAACCATCTTGCTAAACATTCATAATTCAATTACACATGCATATGTATGTTTGTATATTCGGCAACCATCCTCACTTATTACCCATTCAGTCAACAATCTAAGCCAAGAAAAGGCTTCAATATGGTTGCCTCTAACCGAATACATGCACACCAATTTCCCCTCATGTGGCGAATATGCATGTCCATGTTGAGGCCATTTATGCACTTATTACCACACAAAAACAGCATACATTTTACTAACTAATACCTTTCCATATTGTAACTCAATACACATCTATCATTTCCTTCATAACCGAAACATCATCATAAGTAAGTATATACCTTAAGATAGTATATATGTCATGCCAATACATCATGCTCAAACATATATACATATATGTATGCTAGAGCCGAATCTCAAGTTGATTGTAACTAAACATGAACATGATTTCGAAACACAAATCTTACTCTCCATGCAAAGAGCATAAATCACACTTGGGGATGTACCATGGCCGAATACATCACAACAACATAATTTTGGTCATGATTACACAAAGAACTTAGTATATCATTCAAAAGCGCTCAAAGAAAATCTAAGAGTCCTCAATCCACCATCACATGTATCATCATCAAGCTTCATATTTAACATGCAATGGCATTAACTCAAAATCCACCTTGGCCAAATACCATCCCCATGATATAACAAAGATTTGAACCATGGGCTAATAAGAACATCAAGTTAGCAACCAAAACATGCATGAATCTCATGGCACAACATCAAACATACCTTAATCTTGATGCAAATATAGCCAAACCTCTTCCTAATCCTCTTCCAACCCAAGCATGAAGCAAAATTCCTCCCTTCCCCTCTAGTATTTTCGGTCAAGAGAGAATGAAATGGATGAGCAAAATTTTTTTCTTTTCTTTTCTTCCATGTACGGCAATGGGGGGGGGTTTCACTCACACACACATTTTTTTTCCTTTCTTTACTACCCATGCTTATTTGTTTATTATTTCCCCCTAATGCACCAACAAAACATGTTTCATGACATGTTTAGCCCATACTCCCTTGTCATGGCCGGCCATCACTTGTAAAAAGGGGTATTTGACATGCAAGGCCATTGTTTTGCATGCATGCTTTAATTAGTCATCATACATTTCCCCATCATACTTTCAAAGTTTTCTACTAGGTCCTTTCTAGTGAAATTCACATTCATAACTCTAAATTAAAGCATCAAAATGTCACACATGAGTTAACACATATTATAGGCATCAAAATAAATATCAAATTATTTTTATGCCTCGGTTTTGTGGTCCCGAAACCACATTCCGACTAGGGTCGTTTTAAGGTGTCACAACTCTCCCCACTTAAGAAATTTTCGTCCCGAAAATCTTACCGGTAAATAGGTTTGGGTAACGCTCTTTCATAGAGTTCTCGGGTTCCCAAGTAGCTTCTTCCATCCCGTGTTTGAGCCATAACACTTTTACTAACGGAACCCTTTTGTTTCGCAACTCCTTCACTTCACGAGCTAGGATACGAATCGGTTCTTCTTCATAACTCATATCGGCTTGAATTTTAACCTCTGATGGACTAATTACGTGCGATGGATCAGACCTATAGCGTTGAAGCATCGAAACATGAAAGACGTCGTGAATCTTTTCAAGTTCAGGGGGCAAAATCAAACGATACGCAACTAGACCGACTCGTTCGGATATCTCATATGGCCCGATGAACCTCGGGCTCAATTTGCCTTTACGGCCAAATCTGAGTATCTTTTTCCAAGGCGAAACTTTAAGAAACACTTTATCTCTCACTTGATACTCAATGTCTTTTCGTTTCAGATCCGCGTATGACTTCTGACGATCGGAGGCTATCTTGATTTTCACGGATTACTTTTACTTTACATTCAAACATCTTTAATCAAATCCACTCCAAAATTTTGTTCTCACCGAGCTCGGTCCAAAACAATGGTGTACGGCATTTATGCCCGTACAAGGCCTCGTAAGGCGCCATCTTAATACTTCATTGAAAACTATTGTTGTGGCGAATTCAATCAAAGGTAAGTACTGTTCCCATGAACCATCGAACTCGAGGATGCAACATCTCAACATATCCTCAAGTATCTGAATTATCCGCTCGGATTGACCATCGGTTTGGGGGTGAAAGGCGGTGCTGAAATGCAACTTGGTACCTAAAGCTTCTTGCAATTTCTTCCAAAATCGCGAGGTGAACCTCAGATCTCTATCCGACACCACAGAAATCGGTACCCCGTGTAATCTCACAATCTGAGAAACGTACAATTCAGCTAGTTTATCCAATGAAAAATCCGTAAGCACGGGGATAAAGTGAGCCGACTTAGTCAGTCTATCAACAACAACCCAAATCACATCCTTCTTGCTCGCTAACAATGGCAGTCCGGACACAAAGTCCATTGTGACTCGATCCTATTTCCATTCGGGTATCGTAATCGGCTGAAGTAATCCTGAAGGCACTTGATGTTCCGCTTGCACTTGTTGACATATTAAACATCTCGAAACAAAGTCGGAGATGTCTCGTTTCATACCATGCCACCAAAACCGACGTTTCAAATCGTTGTACATCTTCGTACTCCCCAGGTGGATTGCCATTCGGCTACAATGGGCTTTGTTTAGAATCATTGAAATAAGTTCTGAATTCTTTGGAACGCACAGACGACTTCTGAACCTCAGACAATCGTCATCACCAATATGAAACTCCGATTCCTTGTTCGGAACACACTCAGCCCGTTTTGCAACCAACTCATCATCAACTTTCTGAGCTTCACGAATTTGATGAATCAACAATGGTTTGGCCTTTAATTGGCTACTAACACATTGTCGGGTAGAATAGACAAGTGTACATTCATTGCTCGTAAAAGCAAGCGGTGATTTCCGCTTAAGGCGTCCGCAACCACATTAGCCTTTCGGGTGATAATCAATGACAAGCTCATAATCTTTTAACAACTCGAGCCAACGTCTTTGTCGAGATTTAAGTCTCTTTGAGTCATCAAATATTTGACACTTTTGTGATCCGAATACACATGGCACTTCTCACCAAATAAGTAATGTCGCCATATCTTTAAGGCGAATACGATGGCGACCAATTCGAGATCATGGGTCGGATAATTTTTCTCATGTGGCTTTAATTGTCGCGACGCGTGAGGCCACAACTCGACCTTCTTGCATTAATCGCAACCTAACCCAAGTAGGAGGCGTCACTATAAATGACAAACTCTTTGCCGTGTTCAGTTGCACTAAAACTGGAGCTTCCGTTAAATGAGTTTTCAATTGATCGAAACTTTTCGACACTTTTCCGTCCATTCAAACTTGACATCCTTACAAGCGGTTTCGTCATGGGTGTGGCTATCATCGAGAATCCTTTTACAAACCGTCGGTAGTAACCAGCAAGTCCCAAAAAGCTCGAACCTCGTAATATTTCTGGAGGCTTCGGTTAAGTATAGCTGAAATTTTACTCGGTCGACTCGAATACCGATGCAGATACCACATGACCCAAGAAGCTAACCTCTCTTAACCGAACTCACACTTGCTGAACTTAGCATATAACCGCTTATCCGTAAAATTTGCAACACTAATCTCGGGTGCTCGCATGTTGGTCTCATCTCTTGAATAGACCAAGATGTCGTCAATGAACACAACTCTGAAGCGATCCAAATATGATCCGAAGATCCGATTCATCAAATCCATAAATACCGCGAGGGTATTAGTGAGCCCAGCGGCATCACTAAGAACTCGTAGTGACCATATCTCGCTCAAGGCGGTTTTGGGTATATCCGAATCTCGGATTCTGGCGATAATAGCCCGATCTCAAATCTATTTTTGAAAACACCGAGGCTCCTTCAGTTGATCGAACAAATCATCGTCTGTGATATGAGATATTTGTTCTTTATTGTCACTTTATTGTCGACGATAGTCGATGCACAACCTCATGGTTCCATCCTTCTTTTCACAAACAACACTGGTGCACCCCAAGGTGAAAAACTCGGGCGAGCAAAACCTCTATCCACCAACTCTTGCAACTGAGCTTTCAACTCCTTTAATTCCGTTGGTGCCATACGATACGGAGCTATCGAAATTGGTGTGGTCCTGTACAAGCTCAATACCAAACTCTATCTCCGAGCAGTGGCAAACCCGGTAATTCTTCGGAAAAACATCCGGTATTCACAAACCACCGCCTGATTTGGGTTTTATTTCTAACTCCTTATCATCAAGTACATACGCAAGGTATGCTTCGCACCCTTTTCTTACATATTTCTGGGCCAACATTGATGATATTACAGTTGGCAACCCCTTCAAGTCCGTAGACTCAACTCGGATCATCTCATTATTTGCGCATCTCAAATCAATAGTCTTGCTTTTGCAATTCACAACCGCATCATGCACGGTCAACCAATCCAACCCAAGAATAACATCAAATTCATCGAACGGCAAAAGCATCAAGTCCGCCGGAAAAGCAGAACCTCGAATTACTAGGGGCATTTCTTACACTTTGTCGACCAAGACGCGTAACGACCCAAGGGATTTGACACCGAATTACGAACTCGATGAGACTCAACGGTAGAGTCTTCTTGGATGCTAAGGTTTCACATACATATGAATGAGTAGAGCCGGGGTCAATCAATGCAATCACACTAGTATCAAAGAGAGTGAAAGTACCGGTGATAACGTCGGGGAGGATGCCTCCTCTCGTGCTTGAGATAGCATATGCTCTAGCAGAGCACGAGTCTCGGATCGAACAACCGTATCGAGACCCTCTCGATTACCACCCCTACCTCTTGAAATCCTCGGGGTCTACCTCTAGCCGTCGTCCCACTAGATCTTGCACCTTGCATCTTATTCTTCTCATCTAGCTCCGTGCAATCTCTAATGAAGTGGTCCTTGAACCGCATCCATAATGAGCCCTATTAATGACTTACCCCAACATTCACCTATGTGTCGTCTTCCACATTGGGGCATTCGGGCTTTTCTTGGCGATTATTGCCCACACTAGCTATCGATGTAGCTCGTGAGTCCATCGATGGTCGTGCTCTAATGGAAATCCCGATGCGCCTCGACTTATTTGTGTCCTCTCGAACTTCTTTACATGAAAATGGAGCCTTGCCCGTCGATCTTTTAAGATTATCTCTAGCTTCAAATTCAGCCTTCCTCTTCTCCCTTCCGAGCTCTTACGCCTTGCGAGCTCGTTCAACTAGTGTTACAAATTCTTTTATCTCCAAAATACCCACCAGTAGCTTTAACTCTTCATTCAATCCCTCTTCAAATCTTTTGCACATAGCAACCTCATCAGCCACACACTCCCGAGCATACCGACTAAGTCTTACGAACTCATGGTCGATTCAGAGATACAATCATACGACCTTGCTTGAGCTCCAAGAATTCCTTACGCTTTTGATCGATGAACCGTTGACTAATGTATTTCTTTGAAATTCGTTTGGAAGAAATCCCAAGTAACTTGTTCCTTTGGGACTATGGAAATTAAGGTCCTCCACCAATAGTAGGTGAGTCTCTAACAAGGATATAGCACACTTAAGACATTCATCGGTGTGCATGACAGTTCATCAAACACTCTAATTGTGTTATCAAGCGAACTCAGCCCTTTCGGCATCATCAGTAACTATGGCCTTAAACTCCTCACCCCACGCTTCCTAATCAAGTCCACGGTGGTTTACTCACCTCACAGGATCAACAAGCGATGGCATTACGGTCTCTTGGGGTGGATTATTTACATTCGGAATGGTTGGACAGCCGGATTGGTTCGGGCATATTGCGCGACCCACTCGTTCATCATGGTGAAGAAGGCTTGTTTCGCCCTTCATCTTGGTTATTCGCGGATGATCGAGGCTCAACAGCGGTGTCCCTTGCGCAGAGCAGCCGCTACACTTTCAACGTCATCCGCCAAGGGTCTCTACCGGGTTCCATTTGCTAATCAAAACAAAAATTTCAACCGTCGAAGTCATCACATTTTTAAGCACTAACACATTGGCATGTATAGCTAGACTCACACGCGCTTCATGAGTCTTAGAACCGACTAAACCATAGCTCGATACCAATAAAATGTAACACCCGAACACGAGGCTGTCATGGGAGTCGAACACGAGGTGTTAACAGACTTCAAACCACTTATTGAGAATTTCCCAGACAAGCTGCCAATCTGTGTACTATTCGCTTCAAAAATCATAACTTGAGCTTTGCAACTCGAAAATCAGTTTCGTAATTTTTCCCTGAAACTAGACTCATATGTCCATCTACAGAATTTTTCTAAAATTTTTGGTCAAGCCAATTAGTACAGTTTATTAGTTAAAGTCTCCCCTGTTGCAGGGATCGACTACACTGACCTTTGTGTGTTACGAATTAGATATCTCCCTGTACAGGACTTCAATACTGATTCCGTTTGTTTTTATAGAAACTAGACTCAGAGAGGAATCTACACATATATGGCATGACTCCTAATTATCTCTGGTTAATTTACAATGATTTTCCAAAGTCCGAACAGGGGATCCAGAAACCGTTCTGGCCCTGTTTCACCAGAACTTTAATATCTCTTAAAATACAGCTCATATGGTCGTTTCGTTTCATCCATATGAAAATAGACCCATCAAGCTTGAGTACGTAATTTTTTTAGCTATTAATTCCACTTCTACTATTTTTAGTGATTTTTCGATCTCATATCACTGCTTTCTTTATGCAATGATTCTGCAGAGACTATGCCAATTTCATGAATCCTTCCTTAGCCTTACTAATCATCCATCGTGACGTGACACAAATTATGGCCACCTTATCAAAATTAAGGTTTCTAAGACTCGTGGCTATAGATTCTAGCATCCCACTCAAGCGATCACATAGGCCATTTTCACATGGCTTAAAGTTTACAACCCCAAAATTTAATAAAACAAAATAGCCCATACATGCCAAATGTTCTCCTAAGTTGACTAGGAAGACAATACCAAAAATTGCTCACGGGTGTGATGACTTCGTTGTGATTACGAACACCCAAAAGGAGAGGAGTCCAAGAAACCTAAAATGGGTGACAAGAAAACACCGAGTGAGTTTATAACTCGAGAAGTCATAAGCATTCCACAACCATCCATTAATAACATTATCATAAAATGAAATAATGAAACAAGGCCAAGTGTTCTAGCCATACCGAACTATACCATAGTTCCTTAGATCCTTCGGATCAATCTCATACCATGTCATACATTTACATTTCATATACTATTCAATAGGATATTTGAAGCAATTTCCATACATCATTTCATTTCCGCAACAATCATGCAATTGAAATCATCACATAGATTTAAATCTTACCAACTCCACCCCGAGCATGAACATAGCATCTATTAGCCATGAACTCAAGGTACTTACTCTTTCCGCTGTCCATACTCATCTCGATAGAGTCACACCTCCATATAAATATTCAATCGGAGATATATGTAGAGTTCGCACACATAGTGCTTAATACTCAATCACGCACACTTAGTGCCATGTGATTCAAGCCCGTACACATAGTGCCATATAGTCCAAACTCGCACACTTAGTGCCATACATTACAAGCTCGCACACTCGGTGCCAATCTAAATCACCGTACACATCTATTTCTCGCACACTTAGTGCGAAGCAAACTTCCTACACATTTCACTATCTCTTTTCGTTCAACATTATCATCTTTTCATACACATACATTTGTATATATTTCATCTCATTAAACACAATTGCATAGATATTACAATCATTTAAGCAATATCAAATATATGCTTAATGACTTACCTTGTGTTGGGTAAAATAGTCCAAGTCGGCTACTCGATGACCTTCGTCTTTCCCTTGCTTGATTCTCCTTCTTTAACTCCTTGAGCTTAATCAATAAATCAACTAGTTTAACCATCTTGCTAAACATTCATAATTCAATTACACATGCATATGTATGTTTGTATATTCGGCAACCATCCTCACTTATTACCCATTCAGTCAACAATCTAAGCCAAGATAAGGCTTCAATATGGTTGCCTCTAACCGAATACATGCACACCAATTTCCCCTCATGTGGCCGAATATGCATGTCCATGTTGAGGCCATTTATGCACTTATTACCACACAAAAACAGCATACATTTTACTAACTAATACCTTTCCATATTGTAACTCAATACACATCTATCATTTCCTTCATAACCGAAACATCATCATAAGTAAGTATATACCTTAAGATAGTATATATGTCATGCCAATACATCATGCTCAAACATATATACATATATGTATGCTAGAGCCGAATCTCAAGTTGATTGTAACTAAACATGAACATGATTTCGAAACACAAATCTTACTCTCCATGCAAAGAGCATAAATCACACTTGGGGATGTACCATGGCCGAATACATCACAACAACATAATTTTGGTCATGATTACACAAAGAACTTAGTATATCATTCAAAAATGCTCAAAGAAAATCTAAGAGTCCTCAATCCACCATCGCATGTATCATCATCAAGCTTCATATTTAACATGCAATGGCATTAACTCAAAATCCACATTGGCCAAATACCATCCCCATGATATAACAAAGATTTGAACCATGGGCTAATAAGAACATCAAGTTAGCAACCAAAAACATGCATGAATCTCATGGCACAACATCAAACATACCTTAATCTTGATGCAAATATAGCCAAACCTCTTCCTAATCCTCTTCCAACCCAAGCATGAAGCAAAATTCCTCCTTCCCTCTAGTATTTTCGGTCAAGAGAGAATGAAATGGATGAGCAAAATTTTTTTCTTTTCTTTTCTTCCATGTACGGTAATGGGCGGGGTTTCACTCACACACACATTTTTTTTTCCTTTCTTTACTACCCATGCTTATTTGTTTATTATTTCCCCCTAATGCACTAACAAAACATGTTTCATGACATGTTTAGCCCATACTCCTTGTCATGGCGGCCATCACTTGTAAAGGGGTATTTGACAGCAAGGCCATTGTTTTGCATGCATGCTTTAATTAGTCATCATACATTTCCCCATCATACTTTCAAAGTTTTCTACTAGGTCCTTTCTAGTGAAATTCACATTTATAACTCTAAATTAAAGCATCAAAATGTCACACATGAGTTAACACATATTATAGGCATCAAAATAAATATCAAATTATTTTTATGCCTCAGTTTTGTGGTCCTAAAACCACATTCCGACTAGGGTCGTTTTAAGGCTGTCACATTTTAGCTATATCGGCACAAAAATATATCAGAAAGGGATATGATGATTATCTTGCATATGTGCTAGATACCAAAGTATCTGAGTAAAAAATTCAATCAGTGCTTGTTGTTTGTGAATTTCTGATGCATTTTTGGAAGAATTACTTAGTTTACCACTAGTTAGAGAAGTGGAGTCCTCTATTGTAATAGCCTAAAATTGGGTCTAGTTGGAACAGAGGTTTCGGGACCACAAAATCTGAGATATAAATAATTATTTTATGATTATTTTGAGGTCTATGATATTATTGCATGATTGTGTGAAAATTTTGTGAAGAAATTCTATGCATAAAGTGCTTAATTCGAAGTTAGGGACTAAATTGAATAAGTTGCAAAACTTGCATTCTAGAAGTTTCTAGTATGAAATTGATTTGAAATATTAATTAGGAGGTCTTAAATAGAAATTTTACCAATTTCTAAGTTATGGACAAAAATTGGACATGGATGGAATTTTTGGAAAGTTTAGTACTAAGGGTATTTTGGTCATTTAGGGGTAAAATGAATTAAAATACAAAATTAAAAGCCAATTTTGCTCATCTTCTTCACCATGGACGTGTATACCAAGGGAGACTCCATGGCTAGGGTTTTCAAGCTTCCCAAGCTCAATTGTAAGTCCGTTCTAACCTTGTTTTTCAAGTTCTTTACGTTTTTGGAGTCCCGGTAACTTGATTTAGCTTATGCTGCAATAATTCAACCTAGGGTTCATATTTGGAAAAATACCCATAGGTAAAATTTGTGTATTCTGGTGTTTTATGATACAATATGAGGTTTTAAATTATGTTAGACAACTTGTGCTACTCGGTTTTAAGTGAAAACGAGCAAAAGGGCTTAATCGGTAAAAATACCTAATAGTCATAAGTATATGTTAGAGTGAGAATTTGATGTTGCCATAGAAGGGAAAAGTGACCATCATGTCATAAAACATAAGAATAAGGGATGAAGTTTAATTCCCGAGCCTAGGGGCAAAAGTGTAAATATGCAAAAGTTTAGGGGCAAAATTGTAATTTTTCCAAAGTTTGAGTTAATGACTGTTTTGAATAGTACATTAATTAAGTAAGTAAAATATGATGTTTTAGATCCCGGAAAACGAGATTTGAACCTAGAATGAGAGAAAAATCGAAAATTGGGAAAGTTGGTAAAATGGTCGTTTTAATATCAAGGTAAGTTCATATGTATAATAAGCATTAATTTATGCATGTTTCAATGGTAAATTGATATATTTACTATGATATCCGAGGTGTTGAAAGTATGTAAGTTGCTATGATAATAATACAACAATAATCTTTGTAATTTATATTTGAAAGTTAAATTTAGTGAATTAATTGAATTATGTTAAATTAAATGATTATGGTGCCAAGTTTATGAATTGATTTAAAAATATGTCTATGGTACATGAAGTGCATTGAATTATCATACATAAATATGATTTCTATGATTATGGATATTATGGGAAATTGTAAGTTCATATGATTTTTAATAAGACAATGTGTAATTTAATGTTATTGCGTTGATATTAAATGAGATGTAAGTTTATATGTAAGTAATACATCACTATTACTTGTATTATGATATTTTATAAAATATTGGAAATATGTTTGTGGATAATTACTTGATTGGTGAAATTGTTGGAAAAGAGAGAAATCCGGTTGAACCTTTGGAAAGATTGGATGATCAGATGGGATGTAGCTAGGTCACATGTATAGTCTTTGAGTGCACATCATGTGTACATGAGAGCTACAAGACATTATGATGTAGCTAGGTCGCATGGGTGATACTATGTGTACACCATGTAGACAAGAGAGCTACGGGATATATGTAGCTAGGTCACATGCGTGGTTCCCCGGTTGAACCTTGGAAAGATTGGATGATCTGAGATGGTATGTAGCTAGGTCACATGTATAGTCTTGAGTGCACATCATGTGTACAAGAGAGCTACAAGACATTATGATGTAGCTAGGTCACATGGGTGATACTATGTGTACACCATGTAGACAAGAGAGCTACGAGATATATGTAGCTAGGTCGCATGCGTGGTTCCAAGTGAAGGACACCATGTAGACAAGAGAGCTATGAGATAAACTGGCTAGGTCACATGGGTGGTACTAAGTGTTCACCATGTGTACAAGAGAGCCGAACTATATGATGGGTGGAGCTATGTGCTGAAACCACCAAGTATCGAGGATTGATCCGAAGTGTTCAACGGGAGACTCTCTATGTATTGCTTTGTGAGTTTTGTCATGAATATGTGCAGGAACTTGGTTATGCGAATGATGTGTTCATTAAGTGACCAGGATGTGGTAAGGTTATAAACAAGTAAGTTATACATGAGGATGATTTTATGGTGACCTTGTGATCATGGGCCTATACTTGTGATGTATGAAATGTGGTGAGAATGATTTGTGATATGTATGTTAAAATGAGGTTAATACAAAGAAAGTGTGAAAGAGTGAATTAGCAATAAAACTGTTTTGGACAGTAGCAGTGATGTGATTTTGAAAAATCACCAAAAATAGTATAAATTTAATCAGAGACTTAATGAGATATAAAATTAAAGCTTAATGAGTATATTTTCATATAAAAGAAACATAGAAAGCAAAGGAGTTCTATATTTTGAGATATTTATGTTTTCATGAGACTGATTTAGAATGATTATGTGATCCCCTGTTCTGACTTTGGAAAATCACAAAAATTTGGAGAAAAATAATTAGAGGCTAAAAATTATATTTTTAAAATCCATAATGAGTCTATTTTCAAAATAAATCAACAAGAACATTATCCGAGTTCTGTACTATGAGATAATTATTTTTTAGTGAAGAGAGGTCAGAACTGTCAGAAAGTAAAACAGGGGAAATTTTAATGAATAAACTGTACTAATTGGCTAAACCAAAAATTATGAAAATTTTATGATGGAACAATATGTGAGTCTAGTTTTAGGGGAAATTTATGGATCTTAATTTGGATCTCTGTAGCTCGAATTATAAATAATTAAGTGACTATGAGTCGTGTGGACAGTTTGATGTGATCATTTATTAGTAAATTGTGAAATCGTACTTACAAGAATGCTATATACATTAAGGATGTAGAATGGAGAGGAGGAGGAAAATAAATATATGTGGAATACATGGAAACTATGGTATATGAAATATTGATATAATGAAATAAATGATATGTGTTTATAAGAAAACAAAAAGAGAATGTTATGTATCATGACATGTATATATATATATATATATGACTAGTCTCAATGCAATGCTTGTTGGGTATGGAATTGAATTGAAATGTTTCAGGCAAACATGTTATTCTGCGCATCTAAATCATGGTATTTTATAAAGATATGATCTAGCTTTAAATATGAATGCTTGATGATTAAGTTGAAGATATTTGGTAAGATGATAATCTTGGTATAAATGTATAAGTGGTACTATAATAAACAAGGTAAAATGAGTATGAGAGACACATGTATGATGACATACAAATGCTATGTTTGTGGTTTAATTGAGGATGTATAATCATTAAATGAATACCATGTTATATGCTTTTGATTTTGTATAAGTGTGTAAGAGATCAAGGTTGACCAAAGCTTGGAAAATAGCCTAGGTATATTCCACACAGGCAGAGACACAACCATGTGTCTCAGCCGTGTATGGAACACGACTTTGGGACATGGGCGTGTGGAGCCTTAAAGCATGAAATTTCCAAGATTTTCGTAAGTTCTCAGTTTAGTCCCAAACCCTTTCTAAAGTATGTTTTGGGCTCCGTAGACTCAAATAAGGGACTATGTGTAAGAGAATGAACGCTTTGAAATATGAATAAAATTTTATGGCTCGTATTTTAGTTTAATGTTTGTATGTTTGTCTGGTAATGCCTCGTACCTTAGCCCGGCCTCGGATACGGGTAAGGGGTGTTACATCTATAGACCTTGTTCTGGGGACACAACCAATATGCATAGCACCCTACAAAATGGCTCCTACCAAATTGAAAAAGTTGAAAGTACAGTTGCAAGAATTGACTAACAGAGGCTTTGCTCGACCTAGTTTTTCACCTTGGGGTGCACCAGTTCTGTTTGTAAAGAAGAAAGATGGATCATTGAGACTGTGTATTGATTACAAACAATTGAATAAAGTCACAATAAAGAATAAGTATCCATTGCCTCGTATTGATGACCTATTTGACCAGTTGAAAGGTGCCACTATTTTTTCAAAGGTTGATCTCCATTTTGGCTATTATCAGCTATGGGTGAAAGAATAAGATGTTTCAAAGACAACTTTCAAAACCAAGTACGGACATTATGAGTTTCTTGTAATGCTATTTGGTTTGACAAATGCACCTACGATATTTATGGATTTGATGAACAAAATCTTCATATCATATTTAGACAGGTTTGTGGTGGTATTTATTGATGATATTTTGGTATATTCTCGAGATGAAAATGAGTATGTTGAACATTTGAGGATAGTGTTGCAAACTCTACGTGATAAGCAATTGTATGCCAAATTAGTAAATGTGAATTTTGGCGACGGGAATTTAGTTTCCTTGGACATACAGTATCTGCAGAAGATATCCAAATGGATTCAAATAAAATTTCAGCCATTGTTAATTGGAAGACACCAAAGAACGTGTTTGAAGTTAGAAGTTTTCTGGGATTGGCTAGATATTATCGAAGGTTTGTAAAAGGATTTTCAATGATAGCTTCTCCAATGACTTGTTTGTTGGAAAAAGAGGTGAAATTCGAGTGGACTGATAAATGTCAGCAGAGCTTTGACAGATTGAAAACTTTGTTGATAGACGTACCTGTGCTAATTCAGCCTGAATCAGGTAAAGAATTTGTAATTTACAGTGGTGCATCGTTGAATGGTTTAGGTTGTGTATTGATGCAAGAACACAAAGTAATTGCCTATGCTTCTAGATAGTTAAAACCACATAAGAAGAACTACCCAATACATGATCTAAAATTGACAGCCATTGTCTTTGCACTAAAAATCTGGTGACATTATCTGTTTGGTGAAAAATGTCACATTTTTAATGATCATAAGAGCTTGAAGTATCTAATGTCATAGAAAGACTTGAACTTAAGATAGCGTAGATGGCTTTAGTTATTAAAAGATTATGATCTGGTTATTGACTATCATCAAGCTAATGTGGTTGCAGATGCTTTGAGTAGAAAATCCCTATTTGCTTTGTGAGTGATGAACACCCGATTGTCTTTATCTGATGATGGTTCAGTTCTAGGTGAGTTAAAAGCTAGACCCACATTTCTACAATAGATCTGTGAAACTCAGAAGGGTTATGAAGAATTACAAGCTAAACGAAAATAGTGTGAGTTGAATCTTGGTTCATAATTTCAGATTGGGTGTCATGATTGTCTGTTATTCAAAGGCAGGATATTTGTATCGAAGAACTCAAAACTGGTACAGAAGATTTTACTTGAAGTTCATAATAGTAATATGTCTATTCATCCTAGTAGTAATAAAATGTACAATGATTTGAAAAAGATGTACTAGTGGCTAGGAATGAAATGGGATATTTCTGAATTTGTATTTAAATGATTAATATGTCAGCAAGTAAAAGCTGAACACCAGCTGCCTTCGGGATTATTATAGCCAGCTACAATACCAGAATGGAAATGGGAAAGAATTACCATGGATTTTGTATTAGGGTTACCCCTGTCTCCGAAAAAGAAAGATGCCATTTGTGTAATCGTTGATCGGTTAACAAAGTCTGCACACTTTATTTCAGTAGGCATGGACCTTTCCTTGGATAGATTCGCTGAATTATATGTTTCTAAGATTGTTAGATTGCATGGAGTGCCTGTCTCCATTATTTCGGATAGAGATCCTCAGTTTACATCTTAATTTTGGAATAAGTTGCAAGAAGCATTGCGTACTCATTTACATTTTGGTACCGCATTCCATCCTCAAACTGATGGACAGCCCGAACATGTTATATAGATTTTAGAACATATGCTTTGGTGTTGTATTTTGGAATTTGAAGGTAACTGGGAAAAGTATTTGCCTTTGGTTGACTTTGCATACAATAATAGTTATCAGTCTAGTATTAAAATGGCATCGTATGAAGCTCTGTATGGTCATAAATGTATAACTCCATTGTATTGGATAAAGCTTAACGAGAAAAAGATACACAAAGTTGACTTGATCCATGAAACGAAAGAAAAGGTAAAGGTGATTCGAGATAGTTTGAAAGCGGCCTCTAATCGTCAAAAGTCTTATACCGATCTTAAATGAAAAGAAATAGAATTTCAGGTCGGTGACAAGGTGTAACCCCCCTAACACATATCCGTCGCCAGAATAGGGTTATGGAGCATTATAGGAGTAATATCATAAACAATCATACAATTCAAACTAAAATTCTCATACTAATTAAAAATCATTCAAATTCAATCATATAGTCCCTAACACGAACCTTCGAGGCCCAAAACTAGCATTATAAGTGGTTCGGGACTAAATTGAATACTTACTAATTTTTTTAAAAAAACATAGAAAATTTTCAACTGCTGGGGACACACACCCGTGTGGACAGGCCATGTGTCTCACACGGCCAAGAGACACGCCTTTGTCATAGGCCGTATGGACATTCGAAATCGGACCAGATGGCCGTGTCTTAGCCCGTTTCTGACCTTGTGTAACTCTCTGACTTGGGTCACACGGTTAACCACACGCCCGTGTGACTAGCCCGTATACCCTTCGAAATGGCCTGACACACCCGTGTGCCTGGCTGTGTGATAGGCTATGTGAAAACTGGAGGGTATACTGACTTGTACCACATAGCCAGGCCACACGCCCATGTGCTAGGCCGTGTGAAGCTACTGACTTGATTTCTAAATAAGTACCAGGGGACACACGACTGTGCCACCTAACCGTGTGTCACACACGGCTGAAACACATGCCCATGTCTCTACCCATGTGGACAAAAATAGGCTATTTTTCAAGCCATTTTTCTTACCCAAATTTGCGTCAACCTAAACATATCAAATGGCATATGACTATATCATTATTAGGCACTTAAACCATTCACAACCAAGTCCAAATCAATCTATGCCAATACCAACAATAACAATGTTCATAAATTCACAATTAGGCATTCAAAATCATACCAATATGACTCCCAACAATCACCTAAATGATCAAACTTACTTAGTAGACTTTGTGCCTAAATCAACATGTATGCCATATCTCAAAATTCAACCATTTGGTACTCAAAATACAAATACACAATTAAGGCCTTCACATAGCAATTATAAACCACATATCAAAGGGCCATTTACACATATTTACATATCCAAACATATTTCATGGCAATCCAAATACACACAAGATGAGAATAACTACATATATACATACATATTGTAACACCCCAAACTCGACACAGACGTTATGGCAAGATCTGATGTGTCGCATGGACTTACGACTTAGTATGCATTCGTTGGTTTAAGTGATTGGGGTAGTCTTTGTAAAAACAGCGGTTGAATGAAAAGCCGGTTTATCAATCTTTAGGCTATCCATTTGTTGTGGTTGTTGAGTCTTGGAAATGTTCATTAATTTTGAAAACCCGCGCAGCCTAACACTAGTAGTTTCGACATAGTATAAATATAATCAGAAAATAAAACTATTGAGGAAAAAGAATTTAATTAGCAGCCTTATTACAACTTAAAACCCAAAATTAAATCAGAATATAAAAATAATAAAAAAAAAACAAACTTAGAAAAACCAACTTTGCAGATGATGTGGCCACTCTGAATCCCTCACAGCTCTAAGCCCACTATGGTTGGGGATTTCCTGCAGAAATAAAAATAAAGGGTGAGTTCGGTAAACTCAGTGTGTAACATAACCCAACCATAGCCCAAAATAAATCAAACCTCAGAGTCAGACTTATCTGGGCCTTGGCCCAGTACAGAAATTAGAATGAAACCCATAAGCCCATAGCAGATACAGAACAAATATATCATGAATGTAGAAATCCTAACCCATAGCCATCCATAACACCCCCGTACCAGCCTTACACCATGTGGGGAGACTACTTGACCCACCCAACCGCTACACACCACAGAAATTGCAGTGAGGCTGCCAGATATTGTAATGAAGTCATCAAATATAGATATTGCGGCTAGGCCACCAGAACAGATATATGTTTGTGGCGAAGCCACCAGATTGCAAATGAGGTGCCGGTATTGTGTGAAGTCACCGAAGCAGAATATATGTGGTGAGGCCACCAGATTGCGTGAGGTCGCCGAACGCTTCCTCCATCAATATAAACCCATGTCCCATGCAATGAAATAATATGTCATGGCATACGTATCTGAAAGCAGAACATCATGCTTTTGAAAAAAATAACCCTAGGGTAAAATTGTAATTTTGCATGCATAAGGGTATTTGATAATTATTACCTATTGCTAAGGTTTCATGCTCATTCTAACGTTTACCAAGTAATCGAAGTACTAACCTCGTCTTTTTACCAAAGTGGGCCCGTTGGCCCATTGGCGTTTTGGCCCATTAAGCCCAAAAATACCGTTGTGCTAAAATGCACACTCTGCGGTCTAATCATCCAAATGCACCATATTCATTAACAAGCTTTCTCTCACGGCTTTCAGACGTCATGAGTTCTAAAATACCAAAATTTTGGTATTTCGGCTTTCTGGATTCGGTCTAAGGGAGGGTGTCGTTTACACACCTGGTTGATGACGATTGATCATGATATCTCCCATGCGATAATCCTGTTAGGAGACTGCAGTTAATCCGCGCTCCAAACACTCTTAGCTGATGCCCAACCCAAACGAGCACGTCACAAAGCGAAAGGGATCAGCCCAGAAGGGTATGCCTACTTTCCTCATGGTTTGCTCTATTTAAAGCCAGCTCTCTATCTACTCTTATGTTAGCTTCCCGATGTGGGATCCCTCCATCACCAGAGTTTAAAACCAACACCAACTCTTGCCATCCCAACATAGAAAAATAATCAACCTTTGCATGCCAAGGGGTTCGAACCAAAGTCCTCTCACATACCAACTCACGCCACCACCACTAGGCCATCAACTCATTTGTGTCATAAATGCAACACATTAAACTTTAAAGCGCACCTACTTGCTTCCAGATTTATTGAAAAGAAGAACCAAAATATATTGCATGAGCCAAGACTTGAACCTTGGACCCCTTGCTTCTTCTATCGCGTCACTTCCTTGTCCCCTAAGTGGCGCTACCTTGCCACTACACCACACTCCTTTTTGTGTCATCTTTTACCCCTTTACTCTTAAAAGCCCAAACGCCAATTGCATCACCTATTCATAAAATTAAAATTCCAAAGACTACGACGGATTTAATTTAAGTTTGGGCCTTCCAAAGGCCCACTAACCTACTAAAATATATATTTTAACCAACCAGAACACACACACAAATTTTTTAAAAAATCAAAGAAACACAGAAAACCCAAAAATTAGGGCATTACAACTCTACCCTCTTTAAAGAAATTTCGTCCTCGAAATTTTACCTGAATCAAACAGACGAGGATATTGTTGATGCATCGGCACTTCTGGCTCCCAAGTAGCTTCCTCTCTACCATGATTACGCCACAGCACCTTTACTAGCGGAACTGATTTCCTCCTCAAAATCTTAACATCTCGATCCAAAATCTGCACAAGTTCTTCCTCCAAAGTCAAGTCTATTTGGACCTCGATCTCTGCAACCGACACAACATGAGTAGGGTCAGAACGATACCGCCTTAACATGGAGACGTGAAAGCCATCATGAATCCTATCCAACTCTGGAGGTAGCTCCAACTGATAAGCCACTGGACCCACTCGCTTAAGAATCCGATAAGGCCCAATGAACCGCAGACTTAACTTGCCTTTCCTCCCAAACCTTAATATTTTCTTCCAAGATGAAACCTTCAAGAAAACCATATCACCCACAGAGTACTCAATTTCCTTGCGCTTCAAATCTGCATATGACTTCTGTCTATCAGATGCTTCCTTCAACCAGTCTCTAATCAACTTGACCTTATCCTCGATTCGCCACCGACTCGGGTCCAAGAACACATCGTTCACCCAACTCGGTCCAACAACTAGGTGTACGACATCTTCGCCCATACAGTGCCTCATAAGGAGCCATTCGAATACTTGCCTGATAACTGTTGTTGTATGCAAACTCTGCCAATGGTAAGTAATCCTCCCAAGCGCCTCGAAAGTCAATAACGCATCCCTCAACATGTCTTCCGAATCGAATAACCCTTCGATCGACCATCGATCCGAGGATGAAAGGCTGTACTAAAGTTCAACCGCGTACCCAACACCTCATGCAACTTTTTCCAAAACCGATATGTGAATCTAGGATCTCGATCAGAAATAATCGACACTGGCACTCCGTGAAGTCGCACTATTTCCGCCACATACAATTTGGCTAACTTTTGAAGTGAATAATCAATGCGGACAGGTTTGAAATGAGCAGATTTGGTCAACCTATCCACAATTACCCAAATTGAGTCCTTCTTCGATGGTGTCAAGGGTAACCCACTCACAAAATCCATGGTTACCCTCTCTCATTTCCAAAGTGGTACTTTCACTGGCTGCAAAAGTTCGGAAGGTAATTGATGTTCAGCTTTCACTTGCTAACAAGTCATACATTTTTCCACAACTTCCGTTACCTCTCGCTTCAATCCAGGCCACTAATACAACTCCTTTAAGTCACGATACATTTTACTCCCTCCAAGATGCATAGCACACAGACCTCTATGAGCTTCTTTCAAAACTGCTTGCCTCAAGTCAGAGTCCTTCGGAATACAAACTCTACCTTGTTAAAACAGAACTCCCTCACTGTACAGTCTGAACTCAGAAGTATCCCCATTCTTAGCCTGCCGAAATTGAGAAACCAGGGACTCATCCCTCGATTGTTTTTCCTTAATCTCATCCACCCAGGTCGGCCTAACCTGCAGTTCTGCTAACAGACTATCGTCGTCATACGGACTCAAACGAGAAAACATGGCTCTCAGATCAGATACAGTTCTACGACTTAGGGCATCAGCCACCACATTAGCTTTGCCTGGGTGATACTCAATCGCACAGTCATAATCCTTAAGTAACTCTATCCATCTTCGCTACCTAAGGTTCAGCTCCTTCTGAGTCAGCAATCACTTAAGACTCTTATGATCTGTGTATATAATACACCTTTCTCCATACAGGTAATGTCTCCAAATCTTAAGCGCAAAGATTACCACTGCCAACTCCATATCATGAGTAGGATAGTTAACTTCATGTGGTTTAACCTGCCGCAATGCATAAGCAACCACTTTACCCTCTTGCATCAGCACACAGCCCAACCCTACATGTGATGCATCACTGCATACGGTAAAATCTTTTCCAAACTCCGACTGAATCAGTACAGGTACCTCGGTCAGAACTTTCTTCAGCTTCTCAAAAGATTCCTGTTGTTTCTCAGTCCAAACAAATGGTACTCCCTTCCTTATAAGCTTTGTCAAAGGCACTGCCATCACAAAAAATCCTTCCACAAACCTTCTATAGTACCCAGCTAAACCCAGAAAACTTCAAATTTCCGACACTGACCTCGGTGGATTCCATTCCAGAATCGCTTCAATCTTTCGAGGCTCCACCTTGATCCCTTCAGCAGAGACAACATGCCCCAAGAAAGTTACCTCTCTCAACCAGAACTCACACTTACTGAATATCGCATAAAGCTCCTTCTCCTCGGACTTGCAAAGACAATCGAAGATGCTCATCATGCTTCTCCTCAGTTTCAGAATAAACCAGAATATCATCAATAAAGACGACCACGAATCGATCCAAGTATGGCTGGAACACTCGATTCATCAGATCCATAAATGCCGGAGGTGCGTTCGTCAATCCAAATGGCATAACCAAGAACTCATAGTGACCATACCGAGTTCTGAATGCCGTCTTGTGAATATCCACCTCCTTAACCCTTAACTGATGATACCCAGATCGAAGGTCAATCTTGGAAAATACTGAATCTCCTCTAAGTTGGTCGAATAAATCATCGATTCTCGGTAGTGGGTACTTGTTCTTAATCGTCAGTTTGTTCAACTGCTGATAATCGATGCACATCCGAATTGACCCATCTTTCTTCTTTACGAACAACACTGGTGCTCCCTACGGAGACACACTTGGTCCAATGAAGCCTCTATCCAATAACTCTTGAATTTGGGCTTTCCGCTCCACCAACTCCTTCGGTGCCATCCTATAAGGTGCAATAGACACCAGTACCATTCCAGGCAACAAGTCGATTCCAAACTCAACCTCTCGGTTCAGGGGCAAACCCGAAAGCTCCTCTGGAAAAGCATCTTAAAAATCCTTGACGGTTCTAACTTTATCCACTGTCAGATCCTCAGTTTTTGATTAGCTTACAAATGCCAAATAAGCCTCACATCCCTTTTGAATCCACTTCTCGGCTCTCAATGCTGACACCACATTAGATAGATAATCCCTACGCTCGCCTATCACCAAAACCTCCTCATCCTTTGTGGTCTTTAACATTATTTGTAATATCCTGAATTAGGGCTTAATCGGAATAGTGGTTTCATGACCAAAAATCCGAGATAGAAATAATTATTTTACAATGATTTTGATGTTTATGATATGATTGCATGATTGTGTGAAAATTTAGTGATGAAATTCTATGCCTAAAGTGCTTAAATTGAAAGTAGGGACTAAATCGAATAAGTTGAAAAACATGCATTCTAGAAGTTTTTAGTATGAAATTGTTTTGGAATATTAATGAGGAGGTCTTAAATAGAAATTTGACCAATTTTAAGTTCATGGAAAAAATTAGGACATGGAAGGAATTTTTGGAAAGTTTAGTAGTAAGGGTATTTTGGTCATTTAGTTATTAAAATGAATTAAAAACAAAATCAAAAGCCAATTTTTGTCCATCTTCTTCACTAGGCTGAAATTTCAAGGGTTCTCCATAGCTAGGGTTTGTTTCAAGCTTCCAAGCTCCATAGTAAGTGATTCCAAGCCCCGTTTTTAATGTTCTTTACGTTTTTAGAATCCCGGAAGCTCGATTAAGCTTATGCTAGCAATAATTCAACCTAGGGTTTATATTTGGAAAAACACCCATAGGTGAAATTTGTGTATTTTTGATGTTTTATGATAGAATATGGGGTTTTAAATTATGTTAGACAACTTGTGCTACTCGGTTTTAGTGAAAACGAGTAAAAGGCTTAATCGGCAAAAATACCTAATAGTCACAAGTATATGTTAGAGAGAGAATTTGATGTTTCCATAGAAGGAAAAGTGATTAGCATGTTATAAAACATAAGAATAAGGAATAAAGTTTAATTCCAGAGCCTAGGGAAAAAGTGTAATTATGCAAAAGTTTAGGGGCAAAAGTGTAATTTTTTAAAGTTAAGTATTAAATCTTGTTTTGATAAATGTATGTATTAAATAAGATTAATTTGGTATTATAGATCAAGAAAAATGAGATTCAAGTCGTGATCGAGGAAAAGAAAAGATTGTGGACTAAATTGCAAAATCTTTATATTTTGGTACCAAGGTAAGTTCATGTGTAAATAATGTAGCATAAATGTTATTTTTAAGTTATTAATGTTAATTATATGATATGCTGATTTTTAATCGTGAAATATTATGCTTTGTGGTTAATGTTGAGTAATATGCAAATTATGTTTACTACTTGATAAATATGAATTGCTATCGAGTATCGGTTCCGATATTCCATGGAAGACGGCAAACGTGAGATCTAGGGAAAAAGCCCGTTTGAACCTTAGGAATAGATTAGGATACAAGTGACATGTTACTAGGATGGTTGAGCATCCGAACGCGTTTAGTTGAGTCTGAGTTCACTTATGGATGCAAATGTCCGAACTCATTGAGTTGAGTCTGAGTTCGTGAGATGTAACTAGGCATCCGAACTCGTTGAGTTGAGTCCGAGTTCATTTATGGATGCGAACGCCCGAGCTCGTTGAGTTGAGTCTGAGTTCACTTAGGGGCAGGTTACATGATTTCTTGATTACATATGTGGCACTTATGTGCAAATTATCCATGTATCCGAGTTATATTCCGATGTGTTCAACGGGTGAAATTTCTAGTTTAATGGAAGAGCACTTAAGATATAAGTGACGTTTTGGGTAAGTGTTGTGAAATGGACACTTTGGACAGGTATGTTCTTAACCCTCGGGTTGAAAATAGATACAACAACGATAAGGTGGTAAGATGATGAATGATGTTTAAAGATGTGATATATGTTTTGGTGGTACCATGCTAAAGTTGTTTGGTATATTTGTATTGTTATGTTACTTGTTATTTACATATGAACTTACTAAGCATTTATGCTTACTCCTTCCTTTTCATGCACTGTAGTTTTGGACAAGCCGGCTAAGGAATCGGGACAGGTCGAAAGTTCGATCACACTATCCAAAGGACTTTTATCTTGGTAAATGGCTTGTACAACTACTTAAGTATGGCATGTATAGCAATATACATATTTTGTGTAAATAATTTTATGATATGGCCATGTTTGGTTGAGAAAATGTTTGATATTGATAAGTCATGGTGATGGCTAATTTAGATCATGTTTGATATCATGGAAGTTTAACAGTTATCTAGTTCATAAAAATTCATGGAAAGATGAAACTTGCCTTAAAATAGAATATTGCTGCAGCAATGACATGAATTTGAAAAATCACTAAAATAGTATAAATAGAACTAAATGATGAGTAAGTTATGAAATTGAAGCTTAATGAGTCTATTTTCATATGGATTGAACAAAACAGGAATATAAATTATATTTTATGAGATATTTAAACTTTTACGAAATAGGGCGAGTGATTTTGGATCCCTGTTCGACTTTAAAAATTCATAATAAATTTTACTAAAATAATTAGAAGTTTTTATTTATATGTACAGATTCCTTATGAAGAATAGTTTTAATAGAAACAAACCTCATAGTCATTGAAATTTTTATAGAGATATATCTGATTCGTAATAAAGCAGAGGTCGAGGCGATTGAACCTGAAGCAGGGGATATTTTAATTAATAAACTTTACTAATTGGCCCAATAAAAATTTTAGAAAAAAATTAGTAAATAGATATATGAGTCTAGATTCAGGAAAAATTTACAGATCTTGATTTCGAGTTTCATAACTCGAGATATGATTTTTCTTGTAACTATGACGCGAGTAGCTAGAAAGCTGTGAATGTAGAAACAAATGATTTGAAGTTCTTAAATTGATAAATTATGTTCGGTAACCCCTCAAGCTCGACTCCAGTGATGGTCTCGGGCGTGGGGGCATTACATTATTCGCTTAGCAGCACAATCTAAAGTAGCCCTATGCTTAACAAGCCAATCCATTCTCAAAATGAGATCGAATTCTCCGAAAGGTAGCTCCATCAGATCTCCAGAGAAAACTTTTCCTTGAGTTTCTATAGGCACATCTCTATACAGTTTATCTACCCTAACCGAGTGACCCAAAGGACTTAGTACAGATACCCCACTCACGGTCTCCTCAGAGCGCACACCCAGCGACCTAGATATAGCACATGCAACATATGAATGGGTAGATCCAACATCTATCAACGCAGTGTATGGCATACTGGAAATCAGAAACGTACCAGTTATGACGTCAGGTGCATCACCCTCCTCTCGGCGACGAGCTGCATACACCAACGCCGGCTGACGAGCCTCAATAAATCCAGCACCCTTGCCAGGCGCTCCTCTTCCTCGACCGTTTTTATTACCACCTCTACCTTGCCCACGTCCTCTCAGAAACTGTGGTCCACCCCTCACTGTTGAGCGACCCTCTGCTCTAAAACTTGAACCTGATCTGGTTTCTGGGGACAATATTTAACTCTATGCTCCATTGATCCGCATCGAAAACAAGCACCAGAACATTTCCAACACTCGCCCATATGCATCTTCCCACAATTCCTACAACCCTGCGGTCTAACAACATTCATCGGTATTGCTCGAACTGGCTCCATTACCTTTGCTCTCTTAACATTCCTGTTCATACCACCTGAAAGTCCTGAATCTCTCCTAAAACGGTTCCAATCTTTCTCACGATTCTGTCTTTCTGTATGCTTCACTTCCTTAGCTATCTTAGCTTTCTCCACTAAAGCAACGAAGTTACGCTCCGTCTGCGGAGCAATCAGCACCCTAAGTTCATCTCTCAGACCATCCTCAAAGCGTACGCTACGCTCAAACTCTGTAGTGACAATCCTAGAAGCATACTGGCTCAGTCTCAGAAACTCAGACTCATACTCAGCCACTGACTTACTCCCTTGGACCAGATTTAGATATTCTTTCTGGCGAGCGTCCACGTAACTAGCCCCAACATACTTTTCTTTGAAAGTCGTCTTAATGACTCCCAAGTCACTTGTCGCCAGGAGTTCCATCTCTCACCATGAGCCACCACTGATAAGCCTCATCCCTGAGTAATGATATGGCTCCCTTCAGCTTCTGCTCCACAGAGTAGTCCAGATCATCCATAATCCGCTCTGTGGCTTCTAACCAATACTCAGCCACATTCGGAGCTACACCAGTTACGCCCCTAAATATCTCTGCTCCATTGGCTCGAAGCCACTCAGAAATAGACCCTCGAATTTCATTTCCCATACTTTCCCCAGCAACCCTTTCCAAAACTCGGAGCATTGCCTAGGATAGAGAATCGTCCCTGGCACCTCGATCATGAGACTCTACCTCCATTTCCGGTGTTACCGGTGCATCTGTTACCGACACATGTCTTCAAGACGAAGATTCAGCCTGAGCATTACATCGGCCACGTCCACGACCTCTTCCACTAGCTGCTCGTGTACTCATTCGTATTATCTGATTAAGAATTTTATGAATCAGTTTAATATTTCAGTGTTTATTACAGATGTCTTATGAATAACAGTAATTCAGAGTTTGAGTTTGTTTCCTTTTGCGGTAGCCTAGCTCTGATCTCGATCTACTTATCAGAGTTTCTATAGTTCCAGTGTTACCCTAACTAAAGTACCATGATAAGGTTTTGTACAAGCATATAACAAATATTTCAAAAACAATTAGAAAGACTCAAAAAACTTACAGACTTGGGTTGGAGATTCGGTGTGCCACCTTCTAAAAAAACTTAATTTTAGAAAACTGATTTTAATCTTTAAAATCATCTATTTGTAAAGAGAAAATATTGTAAAAATTCTCGAAAATAATTTATAATCAAGTTCCAAAAAAAAAATGATTTTCGAAAACCATTATTCAGTGTTTCTTTACAAACTCCCATTTTTAGACCCGTTCCACAGCCGAGTTGTTGCAACTTGGCTCTGATACCACTAAACGTAACACCCCAAACTCGGCCGAGACATTATGGCCAGATCTGACGTGTCACATGGACTTACGACTTAGTATGCATTCGTTGGTTTAAGTGGTTGGGGTGTTCTTTGTAAAAACATCGGTTGAATGAAAAGTCAGTTTATCAAACTTTAGGCTATCCATTTGTTGTGCTTGTTGAGTCTTGGAAATGTTCATTAATTTTGAAAACCCGCGCAGCCTAACACTAGTAGTTTCGACATAGTATAAATATAATTAGAAAATAAAACCATTGCAGAAAAAAAATTTAAATAGCAGCCTTATTACAAATTAAAACCCAAAATTAAATCAGAATATAAAAATAATAAAAATAAACTAACTTAGAAAAACCAACTTTGCAGATGATGTGGCCACTCCGAATCCCTCACAGCTCCAAGCACACTATGGTTGGGGATTTCCTGCAGAGATGAAAATAAAGGGTGAGTTCGGTAAACTCAGTGTGTAACATAACCCAACCATAGCCCAAAATAGATCAAACCTTAGAGTTAGACTTATCTGGGCCTTGCCCCAATCGTAAATTAGAATGAAACCCATAGGCCCATAGCGATCTGAACAAATATATCATGAATGCGAAATCCCAACCCAGAGCCATCCATAACACCCCGCACCAGCCTTACACCATGTGGGGAGACTACTCGACCCACCCAACCGCTACACACCACGAAATTGCGGTGAGGTTGCGGATATTGTGTGAAGTCACCAGATCTGAATATTGTAGATAGGCCACCGAGCAGATATATGTATGTGGCAAAGCCACCAGATTACAATGAGGTCGCGGTATTGTGTGAAGTCACCGTATCAGATATATGTGGCGAGGCCACAGATTGCGATGAGGTCGCGTAACGCTTCCTCCATCAATATAAACCCATGTCCCATGCAATAGAAATAATATGTCATGGCATACGTATACAGAAACAGAACATCATGCTTTTCAGAAAAAAATAACCCTAGGGGTAAAATTGTAATTTTGCATGCATAAGGGTATTTCAGTAATTATTACCTATTTCTAAGGTTTCATGCTCATTCTAATGTTTACCAAGTAATCATAAGTACTTACCTCGTCTTTTTACCAAAGTGGGCCCGTTGGCCCGTTGGCCCGTTTTCGACCCATTAAGCCTAAAAATACCGTTGTGCACGAAAATACACACTCTGCATTCTAATCATCCAAATGCACCATATTCATTAACAACTGTCTCACGAGGCCAGACGTCATGAGTTCACAAAATACCAACGTTTCGGTATTTCGACTTTTACCAATTCAGTCTAAGGGAGGGTGTCATTTACACACCTGGTTGATGACGATTGATGGCGATATCTCCCACGCGATAATCTTGTTAGGATACTGCAGTTAGTCTGTGCTCCAAACAATCTTAGCTGACGCCCAACCCAAACGAGCATGTCACAAAGCGAAAGGGATCAGCCCAGAAGGGTAGCCTCCTCTCCTCATGGTTTGCTCTATTTAAAGCCAGCTCTCCATCTACTCTTATGTTAGCTTCCCGATGTGGGATCCCTCCATCACCAGAGTTTAAAACCAACACCAACTCTTGCCATCTCAACATAGAAAAATAATCAACCTTTGCGTGCTAAGGGATTCGAACCAAAGTCCTCTCACATGCCAACTTACGCCACCACCACTAGGCCATCAACTCATTTGTGTCATAAATCCAACACATTAAACTTTAAAGCGCACCTACTTGCTTCCAAATTTATTGAAAAGAATAACCAAAATATATTGCAAGAGCCAAGACTTGAACCTTGGACCCCTTGCTTCCTCTGTGGCGTCACTTCCTTGTCCCCTAAGTGGCACTACCTTGCCACTACACCACACACCTTTTTGTGTCATCTTTTACCCCTTTACTCTTAAAAGCCCAAACGCCAATTGCATCACCTGTTCATAAAATTAATATTCCGAAGACTACCATGGATTTAACTTAAGTTTGGGCCTTCCAAAGGCCCACTAACCTACTAAAATATATATTTTAACCAACCAGAACACACACACAAATTTAAAAAAAAATCACAGAAACACAGAAAACCCGAAAATTGGGGCGTTACACATATACCAACATATGCCAAATCAAGTCATATTACATGACTAATTACATAGCCAAAACATATAGGCTTTCATTAGCCAAAATAACCTATACATGTCATATAACCAAAAATACACAAGTTTAAAAGTACCAAAACAACGACTAGATAGTGTGATGAGATCTCTGATAACTTCCAATCTGAACAAGCTTCAAAATCACTATAAAACATGGAAAAGTAAACAGAGTATGTAACAACCCGTTTTTAGTAAAATTGAAACAGTGGTTTTGGGACCACAAATTCAAAGTCAAAATAATTATTTTATTATTATTATAATTTTTACAGCATGACTTAATGATTGTGTGAAAGTTTCGTTTAAAAATTTTATCATTTGGTTAGTCAATTTGATAAAAAAGACTAAATCGCGTAAAGTGCAAAAGTGATGTTTTAATAGTTAAAGATAGTAAAATGATTTGGAATTTATGTATTTGAGGGATTTATGTAGCTATTATACCATTTTTTAATTAAATGGACAAAGGTCGACATGAGATTAAGTGCTTTGAATATTAATAGCTAAGGTTAAGTAAGTAATTTAGCAATTAAATTAATAATAAGCAAAACCAAAGTCCAAATTTTGTTCATCTTTCTTTCTAATTGCTAAAATTAAAGAGGGAGAAACCATTTTAGGGTTTGAAGCATTCAGTCACTTTGGTGTTCAATTGTAAGTCCGTTTTTGTCCTTTTTTTCAATGATTTCTATGTTTTTGATAGCGTTGCAACTAGGTCTAGCTAGCCTAGGGATTAAATTGCAAAACTGTTAAAGATTTTGAATGTTTCCATGTAAGCATGTATTTGAAGTTTCTTGATAGATTATGAATGCTTGTTGATAGATATACAAGTTTTGTTAAGTGATTTTTAATAAAAATGCAAATTATGAGCTAAATTGTGAAATGTGTAAATTTTGGTGGTTAAAATGTGAAATAAATGAAAATTTTGGGCTGCTATAAGCATGATAAATATTTGGCTAGGCTTGGGTTGTGATGAAATTGAATGAATTTTGTTTTACGAGCCTAGGGACTAAATTGTAAAAATGTTGAAATATTAGGGGAAAAAGTGAAAATGTGCTTTAATGAGTGTTTTGGATCAAATTGAATAGAGAGATAATTAAATAAGCTGAATTTGATATTATAAATCAAGAAAAGAGAAATACGGATTTTGACTGGTGAAAGAACAAGGTCTTAGATTAGTTGACTTGTGTCGTCATTTTTACATTCGAGGTAAGTTCGTATGTAATAATCATGGTTATAATTATGCTTTAAATGCTTTGATATTGCATAAATTGCGTATACAAGACTACAGTTGTATTTGACGATGATTCGACTAATTATGTGCACTTAGTGTGCGAATTCGAGATAGTGTCGGCTATATATTTTTGCACTTAGTGTGTGAGATCGATATAGCTTTAGCTATATATATATATATTGGCACTTAGTGTGCAAGATTGATACAACTTCGGCTATTTACTTGGCACTAAGTGTGCGAGTTTCCTGAGTATCCAAAATATTCCGAATGGTTTAAGGATATGTCAAAAATGTGAATGAGTATGAGTTAAATACGGGAAGGTACAGGTATGTACATGAACCGAGTAATATAATGAAATGATGAAATATTGTGGAAATTATATCTAATTTGGTGAATGCAAATGTGGTAGGTTGGTGATTTATTATGAGATATGTTATGTTATGTTTTTGGCTTAATTTGAGTTTTTATGATGAGTTGATATAAATGCTATACAAACTTACTAAGCTATAAAGCTTACTTTGTGTATTTCCCTGTGTTTGCTAGTGAATTAAAAGCTAGCTCGGATTCGAGGATTGTCAGAGACTCCATCACATTATCAAACTATCACTTTGGTACTTTTGAGCTTATGTTTTGGTTATATGGCATGTATAGGGACTTTGGTTATTTTGGTATATTTGGTAATGTGTTGTGCCATTTGAAATGGCTTGTAAATACTTATGCTTTGGTTTGTATATATAGCCATGAGAGTTGGCTTATTTTGGTTGGGTTGAATATGTATATAAATGTATGTATGTAGCTTATGATATGAATTTGAGGTTGGTTTTGAAATGTTTATGTATAGTAGATATTGTGGTTGTCAAATGATAGAAATTTGAGATGATATATTCTTGTGAAATTGAGCATAAAGATTCATGTTTAGAAATACTTACATAGTTGAATTGTATAAGTGTAGTAATGCTTACATGTTTAGAAATGTTTAGAAATGCTTACATGTTTAGAAATGGTATATTATGGTATTGATATGTTTTTGTATTGGTCAGTGTTTGAAATGGTTTAACTGATGTATGATTGAGAGTAGTTGAATGCCTACATGTGCCATGTTTTGTGCTAATTGGGTTATTGTAGATATATGATAATTTGGGTGATATAATGATTTGGGTGGCAAAATGGCTTGGTAAATAGCCTATTTTTGTTTGCACGGGCAGAGACACGAGCATGTGTCTCAGCCGTGTGTGACACACGGTTACATTACACGATTGTGTATCCCCTGGTGTTGAAATTAAAATCAAGTCAGTATGTTCCACATGGCTTCACACACGAGCGTGTGACTTGGCCATGTGCCATAAGTCAGTATACCCTACAGGTTTGGCATGGCCTAGCACACAGCCTATCACACAGCCTGGTACACGAGCGTGTATGGCTACGTTTAGGGCACAGCTAGCCGCATGGGTGTGTGTGTTGGCCGTGTGGCCCAAGTCAAAGAGCTACACGAGGTCGGACATGGGTTGAGACACGGCCATGTGCTCCCATTTCAAATGTCCACACGGCTTGTGACACGAACGTGTTTGTTGGCCGTGTGAGACGCACAGCCGTACCACACGGACATGTGTCCTCTATTTTAAGAAAAAAATTCTAAGTGTTCTATGAGTTTTCAAAGTTATTGGTTTAGTCCCAAACCATTCCTAATGCATGTTTTGGGCCTCGTAGGCTCGTATTAGGGACATATTATTGTGATTGAATGATAATTGTATGAAATGTGAAAATGTATGCAAAGTGAATGTTTAATTGTTTTATAAGTCTAGTAATACTCCGTAACCCTATTCTAGCATTGAATAAAGGTGAGGGTGTTATAGAGTAAGCTATTAAGCTTAGTAAGCTCGTATGGCTAATAAGTAGAACTTTCCAGTCATTCACATTATAAAGAAGTATAAGTAAACATAGGTAAGTTTCAATCAGTCCAAAGGTGAGCACATAATCACAACCATGTAAATCATGTATAAATACATCAACAATGAATTTATTAACATAATTCACAAAATTACCTGAACTGGCTCGTATCATCCCTTATAAACTCGTATAATCATCTTTACCCGTTGAATCATTTGGAATACTATCGGATACTCAAGAATCTCGCACACTAAGTGCCAAAACTTGGTCAAAACCATCTCAATCTCATATCTCATATCAATGCTCACTCTCGAGCTATCACTGGGTATGCTCACACAAGCTGACAGTCAAGACATAGCTACATGGTGCTACTCACACAAGTTGACAAGTAACTGCAACACATGCCAGAAAACTCAGCCACCGGTAGAACGTATAGGACCAGCACCCCAAAAACACTGTAACCCCTAATTACATGTCATTTGTATCCTATCTATTCCTAAGGTTCAACCAGGATTTGTACATTTTTGATAACTCGCCAAGAATTTCTGTGGATCATATCATCTGAATTATAACAATTTAGCATTCAACATATATAATTTAATGCTTATTAAACATACGAACTTATCTTGATCACAAAAATGACGTAATAAAATCCACTAGGCCAAAACTTTATCTTTCCTTCGATATAGTTCCGTACGAGGCTTAACTTGATCTAAATAATGAAATTCAATCCATTTAGTATTCATTCTATTCAATTCAGCCCAAAATACTTTTTTTACAAATTTACACTTTTACCCTTACTATTTTAACTTCATTACAATTTAGTCCCTAACTCATAAAAAATGCAATATCATGCAATTTAATCCACACCCATGCTAACCAAATTTCATACATGCTTATAGCAACCCATATATTTCACATCTTCACACTTTTAGCACACAATTTATCACATTTCTCAATTTAATCCCTAATTTGCAATTTAATTCAAAATCACTTAACAAATGTTGTTTATCTAGCAACAACTATTCATTTTCTACCATTAAACTTCAAAACACATACACATTCATCAATGGTAAAACCCTAGACTTTTAACAATTTTGCAAATTAGTCCTTGGGCTAGCTAGATTAAGCTACAACCACTCCAAAAACATAGAAATCATTAAAAATGAGATGGAAAATTATACCATGCAAACTATGAGAGATGGTCGAATGAAAGAACCCTAAAAATGGCTTCTCTTCTTAAAATTTTTGGTTGAAGAAGAACATAGAAAGATGACCTTTGTTGTTTAATTAATTTACTAACATGTATTTATTAATTTACTAAAATAAGCTTAACATATAACCTTTATAATTTCATTTTAATGGTAATAAAAGTCCACTCATAATAAAAATCGTATAATTACCTCATAAATCTCTTAACTATTTAATTTCATAGCCATTTAGTACCTTTAACTTATAGAACTCTAATTTTGCACCTTTTTAGATTTAGTCCTTTTCACTGAAGTAAGCATGCAAACGTCAAAATTTCATAACAAAATTTTTATATCTCACTATTAACATGTTGTATACATTAAAATAATAATAAAATAAATATTTTGACCTCGAACTTGTGGTCCCAAAACCACTATTCTGATTTGACTGAAAACGGGTTGTTACACAAGGTATTGTTAAAAGTATCACCATGGAAGAAAGTTCTCCAGTTTGGCCGTAGAGGAAAACTGAGTCCACGGTTCACCAGGCCGTATGAAATCACAGAAAGAATCTGACCTATTGCGTACCGATTAGCATTACCACCACAGCTTGATAAAGTTCACAATGTTATCCATGTGTCAATGTTACGATGGTATCGATCAGATCCTTCACATATTATTTCTCCGATAGAAGTTGAGATTCAGCTTGATATGACTTACAGTAAGGAACCGATCAAAATCCTGGCACGTGAAACAAAAGAATTAAGAAATAATAAGGTAGCATTAGTGAAAGTTCTCTAGCAACAACATGGTATCGATGAAGCTACCTGGGAACTGGAGGATACCATGAGAAAACAATACATGAATCTTTTTACCGGTAAGATTATTGAGGACGAAAATTCTTAAAGGGGGAGTGTTGTAACAACTCATGTTTAGTGAAATTGGAACAGTGGTTTCGGGACCACAAATTTAAACTGGAAAGAAAATTTATTTTAATATTATTACATGATCTGCATTATGATAGGAATGTCATATGAAAATTCTGATAAGAAAATTTTACCGATTATGTGCTTAATTATGGAAAGGACCAAATTGCATAGAATGCAAAAGTTGAATTCTAATAGCTAGAAGAATCAAATAGTTATGAAATTCAAAACTTGAGGTCGTTATTTGGTAATTAGACCATTAAAGAAAAGTTAGTAAATGTTTTTGATACACCGTAATTTATATATATTTTTATCCCATGCTTAGAACATTTATGGATGGTTTCTCCTTAGATTTGGTGAATTCAATGCTCCTAATCCTTTAGTTTCATGTTTTATACTTAGGTGAGCATAGGAGAGTAAAAAGAGCGAGAAACGGGCTGAAAACGGAGAAAATGGACCGACATGGGAAATTAACATGGCCTGGACTTCCTCACATGGGCGTGTCACACGGCCTTGTCCATTTGGCAGGATCGAAGCATGACTTACACGGGTAGACTACACGCCAATGCCTCTTCAACAGCCTTGACCACGGGTTGCAGTAACGGGCGTGTCACTACCAAGCCCAAGTATAGCCCTATTCGGAAAAGGCCACTTTTGAGGGCTCTTAGGCCTACTAAAGCCTATTTAAACACCGGAAAAGGCACTTAGAACAGACACGTAGAGTAGGAAGCAAGAAATTACTCAAGGTAAGCCAATTGGTCCATCTCAGATGCCGGATTCATCGTCAAGACCGAAGATCTCCCTTCAATTTCCATTCAGGGGTTTTGGGTTTTCTTTATGTTTTGTATTCATTATTCTGCTGAGATATTTTATTTTATAATTATGAACTAAACCCCCTAAGTACCTAAGGGGAATGAAACCTAAGACAGATCTTGTTGCTATTATCTGAATTTTATGATAAATATTTGACTTGTTCTTAATTATGTGTTCTTAATTCTTGTTTTAATATTCCAAGATATTGATTCAAGTTAATGCTCTTATTCAGAGGAGGAAAAGACCCTGTCTAAGAGTAAATTTGTCATAATTAAGCGGAGTTGATTGCACGCCTAGAGATAGGGTGATAAGATTTTGCCAGATTAGGATGAAACCTAATAAGGGGATCCATAGATCGAGTTAATGCAACACTAGGGCGTTAATTAGAAAGAGATTTCAATTAAATCAACCTAGGGTTAGACGTTATTAGTCTCAAGAGAGACAATAATATAACTTAGGGATCTCTATGGATCAAGTCAAATAAGTAAATCGTCTGATTCTGATTCAAATATCAAGTCAAGTCTAGGTGGATTTTTCCTTGGGTATTGTCTTAATTAATCAAATTTTCCCAAAAGCTTTTCCCCAATTTCTCTCTGTGCATTCTTAGTTTAGTTAATTAGTTTAGATAAAAAGTCCCTTAATTTTTAGGATAGATAATAAAAAGAAAGAAATTATTAGTACTATTGGTTCCTTTGGGTTCGACAGTCCGGTCTTGCTAAAGCCATACTACTGTTTGATAGGTACACTTGCCTTCATCGTGATAATAGTTAGTTTCAAGAATGATTAATTATAAATTTTTAAAACCTGTCGCGAATATCACGTATCAAGTTTTTGGCGTCGTTGCCGGGGAACTAGGATATTAGGAACACTCAATTTTTATTACTTTAGCCATTCTACTTTATCTGCAATTTAAATTTTTATTTTCTTTTCTAATTTTTCTTTTATTCGTTCTTGGCAGGTTTTTATAGTGTATGACTAAAAGAAACCCGTCGGAACCGTTACTGTTTGATATTAAGATCGATCGCACAGTTCGCAAAAACTGAAGTGAAATAAGGCGAAGCTTACGATACACAGAGGAAGGGCAAGAGGACGATACTTCAACCACAACCGAGGAGATGGATGAAAACTAAGAAAATCTGCTACCTCCTGGGATTGTTGCTGATCCAGTAAATCAGAATCTTGCTCCACGTACTATGCATGATTATGCTAAACCTTGTTTAACAGGAACTGAATTGAGCATAGTTAGGCCTGCTGTTGCTACAAATAATTTTGAACTGAAACCTAACACCATTCAAATGATCCAACAGTTTGTTCAGTTTGATGGTTTACAGAACGAGGATCCCAACGCTTACTTGGCAAATTTCTTAGAGTTTTGCGACATTTTTAAAAGCAATGGCATTTCTAATGATGCCATTCGCCTTCGGTTGTTTCCCTTTTCATTGAGGAATAAAGCTAAACAATGGTTGAACTCATTACCACAAGGGACAATCACTACTTGGGAACAAATGACTGAAAAGTTTTTATTAAAATATTTTTCGCCGACCAAAATAGCCAAATTACGTAATGATATATCCTTTTTTGTGCAAATGGATTTAGAAACACTATACGATGCATGGGAGAGATACAAGGATCTGTTGAGGAGGTGCCCTCACCATGGGTTACCACTCTGGCTACAGGTTCAAACGTTTCACAATGGACTGAATCCTTTGACTCGACAGATGATCGAAGCAGCCGCTGGCGGAACTATCAAGAATAAGACCCCTGACGATGCTTATGAATTTATAGAAGAGATGTCATTGAATAATTATCACTGGCAAGTCATGAGGACAAAGCCAACGAAAATAGCTAGCATTTTTAACGTCGATTTGGTCACCATGCTCTCTAATTAGGTAGAACTTTTGAATAGAAAATTTGACGGTTTTCTTGGTTTTTCACAGGTTCACCTAGTAATGCAGTGCGAAGCAAGTGGAGGTGGATCAAGAAATTCAGAATACCCACCCTATGGCCACAACATGGAGAACAAACAATTAAATTACATGGGTAATAATCCTCGATCTCAAAATAATCCTTATAGTAATAATTACAATGCAGGTTGGAGGAACCACCTAAATTTCTCATGGGGAGGCCAAGGGAATCAGAGACCACCACCTCCAGGCTTCCAACAACCACCCTACCAACAAGAGAAAAATCCAAACCCTGAGGAGGTGCTAACAAAATTCATCTCGGTGTCAGAAACTCATTTTTAGAATACCGAGAAAGTACTTAAGAATCAACAAGTATCGATCCAAGGGCTCGAAACTCAGATAGGTCAGCTCGTTATGTTGATATCTGAACTACCACAAGGTAGCCTGCCAAGTAACACTGAATCTAACCCAAGGGAGCAACTCAATGCAATTACCATTCAAGATGAGGAAGGGTTAGTTGCACCTGAACCAGAATCGAGGCAAGAAACTGTGGTAAGTAAAGGGAAAGGTGCAGTGGACCACAATGACCAAAAACCAGTAAGTAAAGAGTACAAACCTCGTGTGCCATATCCCAATGTGACAATGAAAGACTGACAGACGAACAATTCGGTAAATTCCTTAAATTATTAAAGAAGTTACATATTAACTTACCATTTATTGAAGCTCTTTCGCAGATGCCAAACGCAGTCAAATTCCTAAAAGAGCTTTTAACAAATAAGCAGAAGTTGGATGAGGCGTCGCATGTGGAACAAAATACGGTTTGCTCAGCCATATTGCAGAATAAGATGGCCAACAAATTAAAAGATCTAGGGAGTTTTATGATTCCCTGTTTAATTGGTAGCCTAGATGTTAATAATGCTCTGCCTGATTTAGGGGCTAGTATCAATGTTATGCCTTACAAAATGTTTAAGAAACTAGGTCTTGGGAAACCCAAACAAACTAGGATGAGTATTCAATTAGCCGATAAAATAATCAGATTTCCTAGGGGGATTATTGAAGATGTACTCGTTAAAATTGACAAATTTATATTCCTAGTTGATTTCGTTGTTCTAGACATAGAGGAGGATAGTAACGTTCCTTTAATTTTAGGGAGGCCCTTTTTGGCAATCGCTAAAACAATAATTGATGTTGGCATAGGTGAACTCACACTTTGTGTGGGAAACGAAACAATCACACTTCAAGCTCATAATACGAGTAACACATCAAAACATGAAGGTGGTTGTATAAATCATTCTACTAAAACTGACCATGTGGTGCAACTTACTTTGCAGGAAATAAGTTCGAAGAACCTACATGAGCCATGTTCAAGCAACAACAAAGGACCTATCTATGAAGAACGAAGGCTACAAATCAAGAAACTAGATGAATAGTGGACACATAAACCGAGGACACACAATAAACCAAAACCACGCTATAACGATCTCAATGTCGCACCAAATCAACTTAAGGTTGGAGACAAAGTACTACTAGATGTAGTAGACCCTCACATTGCCACTTTTGAACCTAACGGAGCAATCCCTCTTACGGTACTCAGTATTTTCCCATATGGTACAGTCGAGGTAATTCATCCCAAATTCGACACTTTTAAGGTAAACAGTACTTGTCTTAAACCTTAAGTTGATAAAATTGATAGCAGGGATAAGGAGTGTAAACTCCTCCCACCACCATGACCATGCACCAGAAAGGTAAGTCAAGCTTAGACTATACATAAGCGCTTCTTAGAAGGAAACCTAAGCACTAACGATGATAACTTCTTTAAAAATTTTAGTTTTAACATCTGATCACTAACTGAGTCATTGAAACACAGGTTCTCTAATCCACATGGCAGGGCACACAGGCGTGCCTTAGGTCGTGCCCACACCACGAGAGGAGACACGGCCATGTGTTACGGTCGTATGAAAATAGGGAAAAATTTTTCCTTAGCACAGGATCCGATAAGTGGCCACGACCGTCCGACATGGCCGTGGGCAAGTCTGTCAAACCAACACGGGCGTGCGACACGCTCGTGCCTAGGAACTGTGGTGGAAACTAAAAATTTAGCACGGTCATGCGACATGACCGTGCCCACCACCCGTGCTCAAGACTGATAAAACAATACAGAATTGCGCAATGGAACACAGGCGTGGGAGAAGTGAACAAAGTAGGACATGGTCTTGCGACATGGCCGAGGGCACCAACACGCCCAAAGAGCATGGGCGTGTGCGAGTCTCAAACGCGCCCAAATTTAAAAAAATTACGAAACACACTGGAAAAAAATTAGGGCACACGGGCGTACCCCACGACCATCTGCCCCAAAATCTATATAAACCCCTCACTATTCATCATCCCCTTCCTAAAAATACCTAACCCTAGTCGCTGCAACTTCATATGCCCTACCTACCAGGCCCGTGCGCCGACTACAACACCACTTTAGACGATCCAAAGCTCCTCCCTCTTGTGTATACTATGTCAACCTCATGTGGCAAGAAGACCGCCATCCCCACTTCGAAGAAAAAGAAAGGAGCAACGTCTTCCTCGGGTCCTACCGTTGAGATCCATCACCCTTTCCTCCAGTTCTCTTTGGGACCCCAGGAGGAACTATTTCAGATATTACGGGCCCAACCCCTAGGTGTAGGCCACTGCATTGACTGGACCGCACTCGAACAAATTTCGATGGTTGACGCGATTTGAGCCCTCTTGAAAATTGAACCGTGGGGGCTCTTCTTTGAGATCATCAAGCCAACATACCTCGAGGTCACGATGGAACTTTGCTCAACCTTTCATATTCAAGTCGTCATAACAAACTTCAACAATCTTGGAACAGTCCAATTCTGCCTTGGTGGTCTAGTGCAGCAGTTGAGCGTACTAGAGTTTGGAGTTGCACTAGGGCTGTACACGGAGGAGTTCATGGATGAAAACGAACTCGACACCCTCCATCGCCACATTTATTACTCTCCCTCAAAGTGCTGGAAGGACCTCGTCCCTATCTCGGCCACCTATGATCCTAGCCGCTTTAAGGCATCGGCCCTCGCCCCATCCCTGCGATACCTATACGCCATCTTGGCCCACACTCTAACAGGACGGTGAGAGAGCACCGGTATCGTCAACACTCACGACGCCTATTTCTTATGGAGCATGGTGAACGGGCACGTCTTCGACCTTGCCTACTTCATTGCCCTCGCCATCCACCATCAAACAGAGTGAAATAGGAGAGAAGTCATCTCTATCGGGCCCTATGTGACTCGATTGGCTTGGTACTTTGGGCTCCTCAACACAGTGGCACAATCATCCTCCCTCACTTTCATCGACCAGATGTCCCCATAGGGCATCTCGAGCATGCTACATGTGAGGATGATCGAGAAACGACGTGGCACCTACTCTCCTCAGTACCGTCTCATCTAGTCCACTGAGGAGGAGGACCCAAAGGACATTACTGATGATGTCCCTCAATGTCATGAGGACCCACCATTTCAGCCACCACCCATCCATCGTCCAGTTCATGCGGCGGCTTCATACTCTGACATCTCTGAAGGCCTTACTTGATTTGAGTAGCAGTGTTTTCAGCGTTTTGATCACATTGATGCTACTCTTCATCAGATTTTTCAACAGCTTCATATCTCATCATCACCACCACCTCACGAACCATCCGACAATGATGATGTTTAAAAACTTTTTATTTATTATTTTTACTTTCACTTTTATCTTTATTTATCTTCTTTAGGTACTTTATATTTCATTTTCCTTTAATATTAGTTTGATTTTAGTTTTTACAATTTTTATTTTCGGTTATTTCATTACGAGTAATTATGCTTCCTTATATTTCCTAAAGAGTTCATGATTTTATCACAGTCATAAAGAGCTCCAAAGCTTATCATCAAATAAGAACTAAAAACTCCACTGGTAAAGGTTCGCCACGACTACCATGTCCTGCTCGACCACGACCATAGCTACTACCAGATATAATACTCTTTTGGCATAGGACTGCTGGACTAATGAACCTCTACCACCACCGGAGTATCCTCCTCCACTTTCATCATTGCCTTGGCCAATTATTCTCCATAACTCCAATTCAAGGAGTTCATTCATCATTCAGGAAGTTTCACCTCTCTCCCTATCTTATGGTTATATAACTATATTTTTCAATATATCCATCTTTGCACATTGATGGCAATGTACGTATTAAGTGTGTGGGGTCTTTTATATCATCATTAGAAATCCCTGAATTTTGTCTTATTCTCACGTGAATCACTCATATCACTATTAGAATGATTTTTAATTAATTTATGATTTTTATTGATATGTCTTGAATTAAAACATAGGCATTTATGCATTGATTGTTTAAACTTTAAAACATTAGGGAATAAAGCATGATAAGTTGATTTTTGAAGAATTAAGAACTTTTAGGTTGCTTCCTTAAGTTTAGGTATTATCTTGAGTTGAAATTCACAAGTTTAAACATCAAAAAGCCATAATTTTTGTGAGATCTTGAGCCTTTAGAGTATATTTTATTTCTTTCATGCTCACTTTTATTATGAGTGTGTTTGTAACACCCCTTAACCGTGGCCGTCACCGGGGTCGAATACGAGGTGTTATCGGGCTTAATTCATCATTTATACAGCTCAAACAATTTATTTTAAAACTCCCAGACAAGCTGTCAATCTGCGTTATAGTCACTTAAAAATTCGTATCTTGAGTTACGAAACTCGAAATCAAATTTTGTAAATTTTTCCTGAAACTAGACTCATATATATATCTAATAAAATATTTGTAGAATTTTTGGTTGGGCCAATTAGTACAGTTTATTTGTTAAAGTTTCCCCTGTTTCAGGGTTCGACTACTCTGACCTCTGAACATTACGACTTAGACATCTCCCTACATAGGGCTTAAATGCCTATGCCACTTGTCTCTAATGAAACTAGACTTAATAATGAATCTGCACATATAAAGGATGACTTCTAATTATCTCTAAAAAGTTTATGGTGAATTTTCAAAGTCAGAACAGGGGATCCAGAAATCGCTCTGGCCCTGTTTCACAAAAATTTAAACATCTCATAGAATATAGCTCATATGGTCATTTCGTTTCTTCCATATGAAAATAGACTCATCCAGCTTCGATTACATAATTTATTCATTATTTAATTCCATTTATACTATTTTTAGTGATTTTTCAATTTCACATCACTACTGCTGTCTGCATCTATTATTAGAGTAAATTTTACCTATTAGAGTAATTTAACATACATATCACCAAGTATGATCATGACTAACCATACCAAAGGCTAATTATTACCAAGCATTTCCTTACTACTCAATAAAAATATCATGAGTGTAACACCGGAAATGATTAGCCATGAAAAACGGCATAATAATCAAATAGACTTTAACTATTACTTATAACTAAGTATCATAAGACCAAATCCAACTTAACATTTATGCCATTTTTGCATGGCTAAAAGTATACATACCAAAGTTCAAACAAAACATAATAGTCTATACATGCGAAATGTTCTCTTAGACCAACTAAGAAGAAGATACCAAAAGTTGCAAGCTGGTGTGATGACTTGACGATGGTCCCGAGCACACAAAAATGGATCAAAGGAACCTAAATAAGTGACAAATAAACACACCAAATGAGTATATAACTCAAGAAGTCATAAGCATTACATCGCCGTCCATTTATAAAGTATCATAAAAGAAAACAAACAATGCAAGATTAGGTACTCCATCCATACCGACTATGCTATAATTTCACGCACATTTATCATTACATGCTCTCAACTAGCCAAGCCTCCATTGACATCTCGTATGATATTCGATATGATATTTGATGCATTTCCACACATCATTTTATTTTCGTTTAGATTATACTAATAATAGCATTTCATCTATTCCACAATAATCTTATGTTCCTAACTTCAAATATAATAGCCACATAGGTTCAAGACTTACCGAGCTCAGTTCCAAATATAAACATAACGTCTATTCCTCATGAACTCAAAGTATCTACTCATTCCGCTGTCCATGATCTACTCGATAAAGTCGCACACTTAACGTTAATAATTATTCGAAAACATATAGTAAGTCCGCACACTTAGTGCTTAATAATCAAACTCGCACACTTAGTGCTATACAATTAAACTCGCACACTTAGTGCCAATCTCATTATCGTAAATGTTTATACCCGCACACTTAGTGCCGAAATCAACAACTCAATACATCTCACTTCTTTTTGCACTCGATAATTTTGTCACTACATGCATTTATATATCATTCCATTCGGCATAAGTACATAGGTATTATGATTATTCAAATCAATACAAAATATATGCTTAATAACTTACCTTGTGTTGGGTAAAACGGTTCCAACTCGGCTACTCGATGTTCTTTCCTTTGCCTTTGCTTGATTCTCCTCCTTTAGCTTCTTGAGCTTAATCAATAAATTAACAAGTTTAACCGTCTTGCTAAATATTTATATCAAAATATTAATGATTTCATATCATAGGAGATACATGACTAATTCTTATCTTCCTACCATATGTTTTTGAGCTATTCGGCTAATAACCATATGCTATCACCCTACTATCAATAATCCAATCACACATGCATATATATATATAATTGGACATTCAGCAACCACCCTTGCTAATTACTCATTTTTAGTCGATTATATATATAATCCAAAAGTAATATTACGAATGGGCATACATTTATATATATATATATATATATATATATATATATATAGCCGAATGTGCAAAACTTAGACTCAACATCACCTATGCTCTTAATTTGATGGCTGAATATGCATATATATATATGATATCAACTATACTATCATCTTTAATTCATCTAAACACAAAATTCCATCTCATGAACACTTGACCGAATTTTTGCTAATCTAGCATGGCTTCACATCTATTTGTAACATCCTATAAATCCACATATACCACATTTCTACATAAATTTTCTTTCACTTTTCCACTACTTCCATTCACAACATCAAAAGCACCATACTCTTAGCATTTACCTCTTCCTAACCATATGCCATCTAAGTACCCCTTTAGGTAGAAAATTAACATATGGGTTGTAATAAGACATTGGCTACTAACTAGATTTTCACAAGAATTTAGTAAAAGTAACATAAATCCTACCTTAATCAACCCCTTTTGAGTTTGCCGAATGTCTAGAGCATTTCTTCCTTCCTTCTCCTAACTCACGGCAATTGGAAAAAAAAAAAAAAAAGAAAGAAGATGAATACTCCCTCTTCCTTCCTTATTTTATTCATCTTTTCTTTTTAATTCCTTTCTTTAATTTATTTTAATTGTTAACTAATAAAAGAATTGCATTGAAATTCAACCTAGTGGATGGGGCATCATGGCTTAGCCGGCCACTACTTGGGTTTTTGGGCAATTTGACATGCAAACCCAAGTTTCCTCACTTTGTTATTATTTGATCCTTACATATTCCCCTATCATATTTTCTTAAGTTCTCAACTAAGTCAATCACATGAAATTCACATTCATAAGTCTAAATTAAAACATCAAATTTTAACACATGCACTAATACACATAGAGGATATGCAACCAAATTTTAAATAAATTTTGGGACTCGGTCTTGTGGCCCCGAAACCACATTCTGACTAGGGTCGAATTAGGACTGTCACAACTCTCCCTCACTCAAAAATTTTCGTCCCCGAAAATCTTACCAGCGAATAAATTTGGATAACGTTCTTTCACCGAATCCTCGAGCTCCCAAGTAGCTTATTCGACCCCATGTTTATGCCACAGTACCTTCACTAATGGGATTTTCTTATTTCGCAATTCTTTTACTTCACGTGTTAGAATGCGAACCGGTTCTTCCTCGTAACTCAAATTAGATTGAATCTCGATCTCAAATGGAGTAATTATGTGTGATGGATCAGACCTATATCGTCGAAGCATCGAGACATGAAAAACGTTCGGGGGGTAAAATAAATCTATATGCAACTGGACCAACTCGTTCGGATATTTCATACGGCCCAATGAACCTCGGACTCAATTTGCCCTTACGGCCAAATCTGAGTATCTTCTTCCAAGGTGAAACTTTTAGAAATACTTTATCTCCCACCTGATACTCAATGTCTTTTCGTTTCAAATCCGCGTACAACTTCTGACGATCTGAAGCTGCCTTCAGACTTTCACGAATTTTTTTTACTTTCTGCTCAGCATCTTTAATCAAATCAACTCCGAAAATTTTACTCTCATCGAGCTCAGTCCAAAACAACGGTGTACGGCATTTACGACCGTACAAAGCCTCGTAAGGTGCCATCTTAATGCTTGATTGAAAACTATTGTTGTAAGCGAATTCAATCAAAGGTAAATACCGTTCCCATGAGCCATTAAACTCAAGGATGCAACATCTCAACATATCCTCGAGTATTTGAATTACCCGTTCGTATTGACCATCGGTTTGGGGATGAAATGCGGTGCTAAAATGCATCTTGGTACCCAAAGCTCCTTGTAATTTCTTCCAAAGTCGCGATGTAAATCTTGGGTCTCTATCCGACACGATAGAAATAGGTACCCCATGCAATCGGACAACTTGGGAGACATATAATTCTGCCAATTTATCGAGCAAAAAATATGTACGGACAGGGATAAAATGAGCAGTCTTTGTCAATCTATCAACAATAACCCAGACTGAGTCTTTCTTATTCTATGTCAATGGTAAACCAGATACAAAATCCATTGTTACCCAATCCCATATCCATTCGGGAATCATGATTGGCTGAATTAATCCCGAAGGCACTTGATGTTCTGCTTTCACTTGTTGACATATCAAACACTTCGACACAAAGTCAGAAATGTCTCGTTTCATACCAGGCCACCAAAACTGACGTTTGAAATCATTGTACATTTTCGTGCTACCCGAGTGGATAGACATTCGGCTATTATGAGCCTCATTCAAAATCATCGAAATAAGTTTCGAATTTCTTGGAACACATAATCGACTCTTGAACGTCAAGCAATCATTGTCGTCAATCCGAAACTCCGACTCCTCATTCGAAGCACACTCAGCTCGTTTAACAACCAATTCATCGTCGACTTTCTGGGATTCAAATATTTGTTGAATCCATAATGGTTTGGCCTTTAATTCAGCTACTAGCACATTATCGGGTGAGACGGACAGGTGAACATTCATCGCTCTCAAAGCAAATAGCGCTTTACGACTTAAAGCATCGGCAACCACGTTAGCCTTGCCCGGGTGATAATCAATGATAAGTTCATAATCTTTCAACAATTCAAGCCAGCGTCTTTGTCGCAGATTCAGATATCTTTGAGTCATCAAATATTTAAGACTTTTGTGGTCCGAGTAAATATGACACCTTTCTCCAAACAAGTAATGTCGCCATATTTTCAAGGCGAACACTATGGCCGCTAATTCAAGATCATGGGTCGGATAGTTTCTCTCATGCGGCTTTAATTGTCTCGACGCATAAGCCACAACTCGACCTTCTTGCATCAACACACACCCTAGCCCAAGCAAGGATGCATCACTATAAATGACAAACTCTTTCGGACTCATTTGTACTAGCACTGGAGCTTCAATTAAACAGGTTTTTAGTCGATCGAAACTTTCCTGACAACTTTCTGACCATTCAAACTCAACATCTTTTTGAAGTAGTTTTGTCAACGGTGCAACTATCATCGAAAAACCTTTTACAAACCGTCGGTAGTATCCGGCAAGTCCCAAAAAGCTCCTAACTTTAGTAACATTCCTCGGAGGTTTCCAATCGAGTATGGCTGAAATTTTGTTCGGATCAACTCTAATTCCCGATGCGGATACGACGTGCCCCAAAAAGCTAACCTCTCTCAACCAAAATTTCCATTTACTGAATTTCGCGTATAACTGCTTGTCTCGTAAAACCTGTAATACTAATCTCAAATGCTCGGCATGTTCAGCTTCATCTTGAGAATAAATTAAAATATCATCAATAAACACAACCACAAACCGATCCAAGTATTGTCTGAAAATTCGATTCATTAAATCCATGAATATCGCAGGGCATTAGTAAGCCCAACGGCATCACTAAGAATTCGTAGTGACCATATCTCATTCTAAAAAAGTTTTGGGTATGTACGAGTCTCTAACTCTCAACGATAATAACCCGCCTCAAATCTATCTTTGAAAACACCGAGGCTCCTTCAATTGATCAAACAAATCATCAATACGCTGTAACGGATATTTATTCTTTATTGTTACTTTATTCAAGCGACGATAGTCGATGCATAACCTCATGGTTCCATCCTTCTTTTTCACAAACAATCTTGGTGCACCCATGGTGAAAAACTTCGGTCGAGCAAAACCTCTATCCGTCAATTCTTGCAACTGAATTTTCAATTCCTTTAATTCCGTTAATGCCATACGATACGGGGTTATCGAGATTGGCGTGGTACCAGGTACAAGTTCGATGCCAAATTCTACCTCTCGAACAGGTGGCAACCCCGGTAACTCCTCAGGAAAAACATCTGAATACTCACAAACCACTGGTACCGATTCGAGTTTCCTTTCCGTCTCTTTGCTATCAAATACATACGCAATATATGTTTCACACCCCTTCCTCACATATCTCTGAGCGATCATCGAGGATATTATTGCTGGCACTCCCCTTAAATCAGTAGACTCAACTCGGACTATCTCATTATTTGCACCCCTTAAATCAATGGTTTTTCTTTTGCAACTCACCACTGCGTCATATACTTTCAACCAGTCCATACCAAGAATAACATCAAATTCATCAAATGGTAAAAGCATCAAATCGGCCGGAAAACAGGATTCTCGGATTATTAGAGGGCATCTCTTACACACTTTGTCAACAAGCGCATATTGACCCAAAGGATTTGACACTCGAATTACGAACTCAGTAGACTCAATAGGCAGAGTCTTACTGGATGCTAAAGTCTCACATACATAAGAATGAGTAGAGCCAGGGTCGATTAATGCAATTACGTTAGTATCAAAAAGAGTGAAAGTACCAGTGATAACATCAGGGGAGGATGCTTCCTCTCGTGCACGGATGGCATATGCTCTAGCAGGAGTACAGGTCTTAGATCGAACAGCCGTATCAAAAGTCCCTCTCTGACTACCACCCCTACCTCCTGAAATCCTCGGTTGTAACACCCTGATCCCGTGGCCGTTACCGGAAATCGAACACGAGGTGTTACCGAGCTTACTTCATTTATTTCCCCCAATTTTTTTTTCAGGCATGCTGGCTAACTGTATCGTAGTCGCTTTAAAAATCATATCTTGAGTTCTGAAACTCAAAATCCAATTCTGTAAATTTTCCCTGAAACTAGACTCATATATCTATATGGTAGAATTTTTGTAGAATTTTTGGTTGGGCCAATTAGTACAGTTTATTCATTAAAGTCTCCCCTATTTCAAGGTTTGACTATACTGACCTCTGTGCATTTCAACTTAAATATCTCCCTGTACAGGGCTTCAATTCCTATACCGTTAGTCTCTAATGAAACTAGACTCAATGATGAATCTGTAAATATAAGGTACGACCTCTAATTAATTCGATAAAATTTATGGTAAATTTCCTAAGTCAGAACAGGGGATCCAGAAATCGCTCTGGCCCTGCTTCGCGAGAATTTAAACATCTCTTAACATATAGCTCATATGGTCGTTTCGCTTCTTCCGTATGAAAATAGACTCATCGATCTTCGATTACATAATTTATTCATTATTTAATTTCATTTCTACTATTTTTAGTGATTTTTCAATCTCACATCACTGCTGCTGTTTGCATCTGTTACTAGAGTGAACTATGCCTATTTCATGATTTTCCTTGGTCTAACTAATAATTCATCATACATGTCACCAATTATGACCATGACTAGCCATGCCAGAGGCTAATCATCACCGACCATCTCCCTACTACACTATAGCCATATCATGAGTATAGCACCGAAAATAAATCAGCCACGACATATGGCGTAATAATCGAGTAGACCTCAACCAATACTCAACCAAAACCGAATTACTAAGACTTGTGACCAAACATCATAAAACCAAATCCAACTGAACATTTATGCCATTTTCGCATGGCTAAAAGGTTACATACCAAATTTCAAACAAACATAATAGCCTATACATGCCGAAATGTTCTCCTAGACCAACTAAGAAGAAAATACCAAAAGTTGCTAGCCGGTGTGATGACTTCGACGACGGTCCCGAGCACACAAAATGGATCAAGAACCTAAATAAGCAACAAATAAGCACAACCAATGAGTACATAACTCAGTAAGTCATAAGCACTACTCTACCGTCCAACAATAATAATCATAAGTGAAAAACAAATAATACAAAATTATTTTTTTTTCCAACCATAACAAACTATGCTACAATTTCTTAAATTTTTGGTTCGATCTCATGCCAAGTCCTTCAATCAAATCAAATGCCAAGTCAGCCCAATCGATTTAGATCCATTTCCTCAAGTTTGGAACAACGATGCACTAGATAAATTTATGCATACACCGCACAACCTCAATTTCGATATTTAGTTATTAGCTCAATCACTTACCTCGTTCATGCACAATTTATATCAACAACCGAATGTTGAACACATAGTGCTTATTATGTTTGCACACATAGTGCCATAGTAAATCGCACACATAGTGCATTTGAGATTCCCTCGTGCTTCAACCTCCCAATCGGCACACATAGTGCCACATAATTTTGCACACATAGTGCCCTATGTTGTTTCATCATGGTAAAGCAATTTACTTAACTCAAATTGTACATATGGTCATATTAATAAGTAGGAGAATCACTCTGAAAATATCTATCCAAGGAGTTCTCACAAAAGTGCTTAAGGACTTACCTTGTGTTGGGTATGACAGTTCGACCGGCTACTCGATGTCCTTGGCTTTGCCCTTGCTTGATTCCCTTCTTTAACTTCTCGGGCTTAATAAATAAATTAACTAGTTTAATCATCTTGCTAAACATTTATAATTCAATTACACCTGCATATGTATGTTTGTATATTCGGCAACCACTCTTACTAATTACCCATTTAGTCGATTATACACATAATTAAAGGTAACATCACGAATGGGCATACTTATGTATATATATATATATATACATAACCGAATGTGCACCAAAAATTTGATTCAACATCACCTACATACTCACTTTGATGGCCGAATATATATATACATGTACAATGTCATCTATAACATCATCTAAACACCTAAATTCTTCTCATGCACACTTGATCGACTTTTGCCCAATCTAGCATAGCTTCACCTCTATTTGTAATATCATATAAATCCACATGTGACTACATTTCTTAAGTTCAACATCTTAATGCCCATTATAGCCACTCCCATAATCTAAATCTAAAATCGGCAACATCCCTTTCAACTATGTTGGCGAATACTCATTCTCTTCTTAGTCCTAAATTCGCACCTCCAACAAAATGACTTAACAACTTCAACTTTCATGCTAACATAACAAGCAACTTAGCACATCCATATAACTAACATGTTAATAGCATCAAGGTATCAACTAAAATTTTTAAGCTTCTTTGTCAAATCCCAACTCTCCAACAACCCCAAATCCAACCATGGGATAGATAGAATTCAAACTAACAACCAAAAATATACATGAATTTAAAGGAATAACTTCAACATACCTCAACCTAGATACAAGTATGGCGAACTTCTCCAAAGCTTTCTCTCTTTCTTTTACTTGGTTTTTCGGCTAAAGGATAGCAAGGATGAACACACCCTTTTTTTTTGTTCATTTTCTTATTATTAATCTTTATTTCTCCTCTATTTTAATTACTTACCAATATTAAATAATAAACAACATAATCTTGGAAGAATGAAGCCATGCTTGGCGGCCACTCAACATAATTTGGGCATTTTGACATGCAAACCCAAATTTTCATATTTCAATACTATTTGGTCCTTACTTATTTACCTATCAAAATTTTCTAAGTCTCTCAACTAAATCCTTTCAAGCAAGATTCACATTCCTAAGATAAAAATTAAAACATCAAATTTTTATACAAGTACTACCACACATATAAGGTATGCAAATAAAATTTTAACTAAATTTTATGACTCGGTTTTGTGGTCCCGAAACCACATTCCGACTAGGGTCAAATTAGGGCTGTCACATCGGTGGTCTACTGTAACACCCCGTACCCGAGTCCGTTACCGGAGTCGAACACAAGGTGCACACAGACTTAACTTAATCATTTCACAGTCCTTTTAAAATTTTCCAGACGAGCTGGTTACTGCGTCACTGTCACCTTAAAAATCATATCTTGAGTTCCAAAGCTCGAAAATCAGTTTCGTAATTTTTCCCTGAAATTAGACTCATATGTCCATCTACTATATTTTTTCCAGAATTTTTGGTCAGGCCAATTAGTACAGTTTATTAGTTAAAGTCTCCCATGTTACAGGGGTCGACTACACTGTCCTTCGCGCGTTACAACTTGAATATCTCCCTGTACAGGGCTTCAATACTGATGCCGTTTGTTTCTATAGAAACTAGACTCAAAGAGGAATCTATACATATATGGCCTGACTCATAATTATCTCTGGTTAATTTACAATGAATTTCCAAAGTCGGAACAGGGAATCCAGAAACCGTTCTGGCCCTGTTTCACGAAAACCTAAATATCTCTTAACATACAACTCATATGACCGTTTCGTTTCTTCCATATGAAAGTAGATTCATCAACGTTAATTTAAATAATTTATTCTCCATTTAATTCCATTCGTAAAAATTTTAGTGATTTTTCAAATCCACACCACTGCTGCTGTCAGCATCTGTTTTCAAGGTAACTTTACCTATTTCGTGGTTTCCATGGACCAACTAGAGTTTTGTCATACATAGGTCTACCTATGATCATGTTTAACCATTCCAAGGGCTGATCATTGCCCAACACTTCCATTCCAGTCCATAGTCACATCATGAAACCATATATACATACATAAACACAAATGGTCTAATGCCATACTCCACTTCTACGAGCCATTTTCGCATGGCCGTACACACATACATCACAAAAGTACTTGAAAAACAACAAAGGGTAGTCCTATACATGCCATATCTAGAGTTCAACTAAAGAGTACCAAAAGGGCTTTGATAGTGTGGATGACTTCGACTTCGATGATCCCGAATCCGATAGCTAACGAGCAAAATCTATAAAACAGAGAGCCAAAGCAACGGGGTAAGCATTTTAATGCTTAGTAAGTCTCAAGTAATGAAATCAGCTTTGACTAAAGTATTACATTCACATAGCTAAATGAATCACTTTATTAATACACATTCTCATAATCATACTTACTTCACACTTCATCAACATATACACACGAGGTATCAACCTATCTAAGAGCCGAAAGTTCGTTAGTCGATTGAACGAATACTATTTAGAACGGATCGACTTTTCCGATGCACATGTAAACATACCTTATCGTATGGGTTTTTCGAGCGTATTAATTGAATTTATTACAGCACCAAAATGCTCACCTTCAACCGAGCTTCTTCGGAATTTAACGGATATAACCACAAGCACAATTGCCTTGGTCTTAACCCGGATTTGGTAACTTGCACAAATGCCTTGGTCTTAGCCGGATATAACAACTCGCACGAATGCCTTGGTCTTAGCCGGATATAATCACTAGCATAAATGCCTTGGGACTTAACCCGGTATTATTCAAATGCTCATGTACACATATATCAATAATCACGACACATCCATATTTCATTGTCGTTACTAAGGCTCAAACACAAAACATTTATCAAACCTTTCCAATTTCGGCTCAATAGCCACACACAAAGAGCATGATTTCAATTGACTTTATAACTTAGTCCCTACGCACACTTGGCTGTCCGCCATAATAGGACAAATCATTTCAATATAATTCAAGTAGGGTCATTACTCGAAGACTTACCTCGGACGTGGTCGAGCGATTTCGACGGCTACTCGACTACTTTTTCCTTCCCTTTATCAGATTTAGCTCCCCTTTGCTCTTGAGCTTAATTTAACAAATAAATTGATTTAATCATTTGAGCATCGAAAGAGGAATTCAAGGTACTTAGCCCACATATTTTCATTAGACATTAAAGTCACATATGTACGGAAATCATGAATCAAACTCAACACATTAGTTAGTACTCTCCTTAGTCAATTTTCTAAGCCAAGAATAGGCATCAATATGCTTGCCTCTAACCGAATGCATGCACACCAATTCCCTCATGTGGCGAATATGCATGTCCATGTTGAGGCCAATTATACACTTAATACCGCACAAATACAGCATACATTTTACTAACTAACGCATTCCATATTGTAACTCAATACGCATCAATCATTTATTTCATAACCGAAACATCATCATATGCAAATATATACCTTGAGATGGTATATATGTCATAGCAATACATCATGTGCAAACATGTATATCTATATATATATATGCTAGAGCCGAATCTCAAAGTTGCTTATCCAAATATAAACATATATCCAAAGCTCAAATCTTACCTACCATGCAATATGCATGAACCATACTTATGGATATACGATGGCCGAATACACCACAACACCATACCGTTTCGATTTTGGTCATGGTTAAACAAAGAACTTAATGTCTTACTCAAAAATGCTAAAAAGAAAGTCCAAGAGCCATCAATCCACCATCACATGTATCATTAGCAAGCTTCATATTTAACATGCAATGGCATTAACACAAAATCCACCTTGGCCAAATACCATCCCCATGATATAATAAAGATTTGAACCATGGGCTAATAAAAGCATCAAGCTATCAACTAAAAACATGCATGAATCTCATGGCACAACCTCAAACATACCTTAATCTAGATACAAGTATGGCCAAACCTCCTCCTAATCCTCTTCCAAACCAAGCATGAAGCAAAAACCCCCTCCTTCTTCCTTAGGATTTTCGGCCAAGAGAGAATGAAAGGATGAACAAATTTTTTTCTTTTCTTTTCTTCAACTCACGGCAATGGGGAGGGAGAGAAGCCTTCACACACATTTTTTTTTCATTTTTTTATTACCCATGCACCTTATTTTATTTATTCCAACATGAAACACTTACACAACATGTTTCATGACATGTTTTGCCCATACTCCCTTGTCATGGCGGCCATTAGCAATTAGGGGGAAATTTGACATGCAAGTCCTCCTTTTGATTACATGCACTATTAGGTCCTTATAGATTAGCCTATCACATTTCAAAAGTGTCACACAAGTCCTATTGGCTAAATTCACATGAAATTTACTAAATCGAAACTTGAAATTTTCACACATTCACATATACATATTCTAGACAATAAATATTACGTCCAAACATTTGGTGACTCGGTTTAGCGGTCCCGAAACCACTTCCGACTAGGGTCAATTTTGGGCTGTCACAACTCTCCCCACTTAAGAAATTTTCGTCCCGAAAATGTTACCGTAAATAGGTTTGGGTATCGCTCTTTCATAGAGTTCTCGGGTTCCCGTGTAGCTTCTTCTATCCGTGTTTGAGCCATAACACTTTCACTAGCGGAACCCTTTTGTTTCGCAACTCCTTCACTTCACGAGCTAGGATACGAATCGGTTCTTCTTCATAACTCATATCGACTTGAATTTCAACCTCGATGGACTAATTACGTGCGATGGATCGATCTATAGCGTCAAGCATCGAAACATGAAAGACGTCGTGAATCTTTTCGAGTTCGGGGCAAAATCAAACGATATGCAATCGGACCGACTCGTTCGGAGACTTCATATGGCCCGATGAACCTCGGACTCAATTTGCCTTTACGGCCAAATCGAGTATCTTTTCCAAGCGAAACTTTAAGAAACACTTTATCTCCCACCTGATACTCAATGTCTTTTCGCTTCAAATCCACGTACGATTTCTGACGATCTGTGGCCGCCTTCAGACTTTCACGGATTACCTTTACTTTCTGTTCAGCATTTTTAATCAAATCAACTCCGAAAATTTTACTTTCACCGAGCTCGGTCCAAAATAATGGTGTACGCCATTTACGACCGTACAAAGCCTCGTAAGGTGCCATCTTAATACTTGATTGAAAACTATTGTTGTAAGCGAATTCAATCAAAGGTAAGTACCGTTCCTATGAACCACTTAACTCGAGGATGCAACATCTCAACATATCCTCAAGTATCTGAATTATCCGCTCGGATTGACCATCGGTTTGGGGGTGGAAGGCGGTGCTGAAATGCAACTTGGTACCCAAAGCTTTTGCAATTTCTTCCAAAATCGCGAGGTGAATCTCGGATCTCTATCGACACAATGAAATCGGTACCCGTGTAATCTCACAATCTGAGAAACGTACAATTCAGCTAGTTTATCCAATGAAAAATCCGTACGCATGGGGATAAAGTGAGTCGACTTAGTCAGTCTATCAACAACAACCTAAATCGCATCCTTCTTACTTGCGGACAATGGCAGTCCGGACACAAAGTCCATTGTGACTCGATCCCATTTCCACTCGGTATCTTGATCGCTAAAGTAATCTCGAAGGCACTTGATGTTCCGCTTTCACTTGTTGACATATTAAACATCTCGAAACAAAGTCGGAGATGTCTCGTTTCATACCATGCCACCAAAACCGACGTTTCAAATCGTTGTACATCTTCGTACTCCCCGGGTGAATTGACATTCGGCTACAATGGGCTTCATTCAGAATCATCGAAATGAGTTCCGAATCCCTTGGAACACACAAACGACTTCTGAACCTCAAACAATCATCATCATCAATTTGAAACTCCGATTCCTTGTTCGGAACACACTCAGCCCGTTTTGCAACCAATTTATCATCGACTTTTTGAGCTTCACGAATTTGATGAATCAATAATGGTTTGGCTTTTAATTCAACTACTAACACATTGTCGGGTAGAATAGACAAGTGTACATTCATCGCTCGCAAAGCGAACAGTGATTTTCGGCTTAAGGCGTCCGCAACCACATTAGCCTTTCCCGGGTGATAATCAATGACCAGCTCATAATCTTTCAACAACTCGAGCCAACGTCTTTGTCGCAGATTCAAGTCTCTTTGAGTCATGAAATATTTGAGACTTTTGTGATCTGAATACACATGGCACTTCTCACCAAATAAGTAATGTCGCCATATCTTTAAGGCGAATACGATGGCAGCCAATTCGAGATCATGGGTCGGATAATTTTTCTCATGTGGCTTTAATTGTCTCGACGCATAGGCCACAACTCGACCTTCTTGCATCAATACGCAACCTAACCCAAGTAGGAGGCGTCACTATAGATGACAAACTCTTTGCGAATCGGTCTGCACTAATCTTGGAGCTTCCGTCAAATGAGTTTTCAATTGATCGAAACTTTTCGACACTTTTCCATCCATTCAAACTTGACATCTTTTCAAGCAATTTCGTCATGGGTGTGGCTATCATCGAGAATCCTTTTACAAACCGTCGGTAGTAGTAAGCAAGTCCCAAAAGCTCGAACCTCATTAATATTTCTGAGGCTTCCAGTTAAGTATGGCTGAAATTTTGCTCGATTCGACTCGAATACCCGATGCAGATACCACATGACCCAAGAAGCTAACCTCTCTTAACCAGAACTCACACTTGCTGAACTTAGCATATAACTGCTTATCCCGTAAAATTTGCAACACTAATCTCAGGTGCTCCACATGTTCGGTCTCATCTCTTGAATAGACCAAGATGTCGTCAATGAAAACAACTACGAACTGATCCAAATATGGTCTGAAGATCCGATTCATCAAATCCATAAATACCGCAGGGGCATTAGTGAGCCTAAACGGCATCACTAAGAACTCGTAGTGACCATATCTTGTTCTGAAGGCAGTTTTGGGTATGTCCGAATCTCGAATTCGCAACTAATAATAGCCCGATCTCAAATCTATTTTTGAGAACACTGAGGCTCCCTTTAGTTGATCGAACAAATCATCGATACGTGGTAACGGATATTTGTTCTTTATTGTCACTTTATTAAGCTGACGATAGTCGATGCACAACCTCATGGTTCCGTCCTTCTTTTTCACAAACAACACAGGTGCACCCCAAGGTGAAAAACTTGGTCGAGCGAAACCTCTATCTGTCAACTCTTGCAACTGAGCTTTCAACTCCTTCAAAATCTATAAAACAGAGAGCCAAAGCAACGGGGTAAGCATTTTAATGCTTAGTAAGTCTCAAGTAATGAAATCAGCTTTGACTAAAATATTACATTCACATAGCTAAATGAATCACTTTATTAATACACATTCTCATAATCATACTTACTTCACACTTCATCAACATATACACACAAGGTATCAACCTATCTAAGAGCCAAAAGTTCGTTAGTCGATTGAACGAATACTATTTCAAACGGATCGACTTTTCCGATGCACATGTAAACATACCTTATCGTATGGGTTTTTCGAGCGTATTAATTGAATTTATTACAGCACCAAAACGCTCACCTTCAACCGAGCTTCTTCGGAATTTAACCGGATATAACCACAAGCACAATTGCCTTCGGGTCTTAACCCGGATTTGGTAACTTGCACAAATGCCTTGGTCTTAGCCGAGATATAACAACTTCGCACGAATGCCTTGGTCTTAGCCCGGATATAATCACTAGCATAAATGCCTTGGGACTTAGCCGGGTATTATTCAAATGCTCATGTACACATATATCAATAATCACGACACATCCATATTTCATTGTCGTTACTAAGGCTCAAACACAAAACATTTATCAAACCTTTCCAATTTCGGCTCAATAGCCACACACAAAGAGCATGATTTCAATTGACTTTATAACTTAGTCCCTACGCACATTCGATCGTCCGCCATAATAGGACAAATCATTTCAATATAATTCAAGTAGGGTCATTATCAAGACTTACCTCGGACGTGGTCGAGCGATTTCGACTGACTACTCGACTACTTTTTCCTTCCCTTTATCGATTTAGCTCCCTTTGCTCTTGAGCTTAATTTAACAAATAAATTGATTTAATCATTTGAGCATCGAAAGAGGAATTCAAGGTACTTAGCCCACATATTTCATTAGACATTAAAGTCACATATGTACGGAAATCATGAATCAAACTCAACACATTAGTTAGTACTCTCCTTAGCCGAATTTTCTAAGCCAAGAATAGGCATCAATATGCTTGCCTCTAACCGAATGCATGCACACCAATTCCCCTCATGTGGCCGAATATGCATGTCCATGTTGAGGCCAATTATACACTTAATACCACACAAATACAGCATACATTTTACTAACTAACGCATTCCATATTGTAACTCAATACGCATCAATCATTTATTTCATAACCGAAACATCATCATATGCAAATATATACCTTGAGATGGTATATATGTCATACCAATACATCATGTGCAAACATGTATATCTATATATATATGCTAGAGCCGAATCTCAAAGTTGCTTATCCAAATATAAACATATATCCAAAGCTCAAATCTTACCTACCATGCAATATGCATGAACCATACTTATGGATATACCATGGCCGAATACACCACAACACCATACCGTTTCGATTTTGGTCATGGTTAAACAAAGAACTTAATGTCTTACTCAAAAATGCTAAAAAGAAAGTCCAAGAGCCATCAATCCACCATCACATGTATCATTAGCAAGCTTCATATTTAACATGCAATGGCATTAACACAAAATCCACCTTGGCCAAATACCATCCCCATGATATAACAAAGATTTGAACCATGGGCTAATAAAAGCATCAAGCTATCAACTAAAACATGCATGAATCTCATGGCACAACCTCAAACATACCTTAATCTAGATACAAGTATGGCCAAACCTCCTCCTAATCCTCTTCCAAACTAAGCATGAAGCAAAAACCCCTCCTTCTTCCTTAGGATTTTCGCCAAGAGAGAATGAAAGGATGAACAAATTTTTTTCTTTTCTTTTCTTCAACTCACGGCAATGGGGAGGAGAGAAGCCTTCACACACATTTTTTTTCATTTTTTATTACCCATGCACCTTATTTTATTTATTCCAACATGAAACACTTACACAACATGTTTCATGACATGTTTTGCCTATACTTCCTTGTCATGGCCGGCCACTAGCAATTAGGGGGGAAATTTGACATGCAAGTCCTCCCTTTTGATTACATGCACTATTAGGTCCTTATAGATTAGCCTATCACATTTCAAAAGTGTCACACAAGTCCTATTGGCTAAATTCACATGAAATTTACTAAATCGAAACTTGAAATTTTCACACATTCACATATACATATTCTAGACAATAAATATTACGTCCAAACATTTCGGTGACTCGGTTTAGCGGTCCCGAAACCACTTCCCGACTAGGGTCAATTTTGGGCTGTCACAACTCTCCCCCTAGCCATTGTTCCACTAGGTCTTGCACCTTGCATCTTATTTTTCTCATCAAATTCCGTGCAATCTCTAATGAAGTGATCCTTCAAACCACATCTATAACAGGCCCTGTTAGTGGACTTACCCCAACATTCACTAATGTGTCGTCTTCCACATTGTGGATATTCAGGGTTTTTCTTGGCGATGGTTACCCACACTAGCAACCGAAGTAGCTCGGGAGTCTGTTAATGGTTGTGTCCTAATAGAAATTCCCGCAGTCGTCTTCGGTTTGTGAGTGTCCTCCCTGAACTTCTTTATAGCCGAGAACGGAGTTTTACTCGTTGATCTTTTACGAAAGTCTCTAGCTTCAGATTTTGCCTTCTTTTTCTCCTTTCCAAGTTCTTCCGCCTTGCAAGCTCGTTCAACTAGTGTTACAAATTCTTTTATCTCTAAAATACCCACTAGTAGCTTTAAATCTTCATTCAATCCTTCCTCAAATCTTTTACACATAGCGATTTCATCGGCTACACACTCTTGAGCATATCGACTGAGTCTTACAAACTCACGTTCGTATTCAGATACTGTCATGCGGCCTTGCTTAAGTTCCAAGAATTCCTTACGCTTTTGATCGATGAACCGTTGGCTAATATATATTTTTTGAAACTCCGTTTGAAATAAATCCCAAGTAACTCGTTCCTTCGGGACTATGGTAATCAAGGTCCTCCACCAATAGTAGGCTGAGTCTCGCAACAAAGATATAGCACACTTTAAACACTCATCAGGTGTGCAGGATAGTTCATCAAAAACTCAGATAGTGTTATCAAGCCAGAACTTGGCCCTTTCAGCATCATCAGTAACTATGGCTCTAAATTCCTCGGCCCCGCGCTTCCTAATCAAGTCTACAGGTGGTTTACTCGGCCTTACAGGATCAGTAGTTGATGGCATTATAGGCTCCTGGGGCGGATTATTTAAATTCGGGAATGGTTGGGCACCCGGATTAGTGCGGGCATATTGTGCGACCCACTCGTTCATCATAGTAAAGAAGGCTTGTTTTGGCCCCTCATCTTGATTATTCGCAGATGACTGAGGTTCAACAGGCGGTGTCCCTTGCGCAGGAGCAGCCGCTACACTTTCAACATCATCCGCTAAGGTTCTCACTAAACCGGGATCCATTTACTAATCAAAACAAAAATTTTAGCCGTCAGAAGTCATCACACTATTAAACACTAACATTAAGGCATGTATAGCTAGACTCAAACGCGCTATGGTAGTCCTAGAACCGACTAAACCATAGCTCTGATACCAATAAAAATGTAACACCCCTTAACTGTGGCCGTCACCGGGGTCGAATACGAGGTGTTATCGGGCTTAATTCATCATTTATACTGACTCAAACAATTTATTTTAAAACTCCTGACATAAGCTGTCAATCTGCGTTATAGTCACTTAAAATTCGTATCTTGAGTTCCGAAACTCGAAATCAAATTTTGTAAATTTTTCCTGAAACTAGACTCATATATATATCTAATAAATATTTTTTAGAATTTTTGGTTGGGCCAATTAGTGCAGTTTATTTGTTAAAGTCTCCCCTGTTTCAGGGTTCGACTACTCTGACCTCTGAGTATTACGATTTAGATATCTCCCTACACAGGGCTTCAATGCCTATGCCGCTTGTCTCTAATGAAACTAGACTCAATATATATATATCTAATAAATATTTTTTAGAATTTTTGGTTGGGAAAATTAGTGCAGTTTATTTGTTAAAGTCTCCCCTGTTTCAGGGTTCGACTACTCTGACCTCTGAGCATTACGACTTAGATATCTCCCTACACAGGGCTTCAATGCCTATGCCGCTTGTCTCTAATGAAACTAGACTCAATAATGAATCTTCACATATAAAGTATGACTTCTAATTATCTCTACAACATTTATGGTGAATTTACAAAGTCATAACAGGGGATCCAGAAATCGCTTTGGCCCTGTTTGACAAAACTTTAAACATCTCATAAAATATAGCTCATATGGTCATTTCGTTTCTTCCATATGAAAATAAACTCATCCAGCTTCGATTACATAATTTATTCATTATTTAATTCCATTTCTACTATTTTTAGTGATTTTTCAATTTCACATCACTACTGCTGTCTGCATCTATTATTAGAGTAAATTTTACCTATTAGAGTAATTTAACATACATATCACCAAGTATGATCATGACTAGCCATACCAAAGGCTAATCATTACCAAGCATTTCCTTACTACTCAATAACCATATCATGAGTGTAACACCGGAAATGATTAGCCATGACAAACGGCATAATAATCAAATAGACTTTAACTATTACTTATAACTAAGTATCATAAGACCAAATCCAACTTAACATTTATGCCATTTTCGCATGGCTAAAAGTATACATACCAAAGTTCAAACAAAACATAATAGTCTATACATGCGAAATGTTCTCTTAGACCAACTAAGAAGAAGATACCAAAAGTTGCAAGCTGGTGTGATGACTTGACGATGGTCCCGAGCACACAAAAATGGATCAAAGGAACCTAAATAAGTGACAAATAAACACACCAAATGAGTATATAACTCAGTAAGTCATAAGCATTACACCGCCGTCCATTTATAAAGTATCATAAAAGAAAACTGTGACAGCGCTAAAGTGACCCTAGTCGGAAAGCGGTTTCGGGACCGCTAAACCGAGTCACCAAATTATTTGAATGTGATATTTATTGTCTAAAATATGTGATTATGAATGTGTGAAAGTTTTAGGCTTCGATTTAGTAAATTGCATGTGAATTTAGTCAAAAGGACTTATGGGTGACATTTTTGAAATGTGATAGGCTAATCTACAAGGACCTAATAGTGCATGTAATCAAAAGGGGACTTGCATGTCAATTTTCCCCCTAATATGTAGTGGCCGGCCATGAGCATGGGTGGACAAGATGTTATGGCTAAAACATGTCATAAACATGTTGGGGTAATGCATTGTGTAAGGATTAATAAAATAAAGAGCATGGGCAATAAAATATTAGTGTTAGTAGGATGAGAAACAAAAAAAAAAAGAAAGGATGTGTGTGATTGTCCCCCATTGCCGTGAGTTGAAGGAAAGAAAACAAAAAAAGTGTTCATCCTTTGGTTCATCCTTGGCCGAAAATTTTAAGGAGGAAGCAAGAAGAAAGGTTGAAGAGGTTCGGCCATGCATGTAACTAGGCTAAGGTATGTTTGATGATGTTCCATGAGATGCATGCATGTTTTAGTTGTTAGCTTGAGTTCTACCTAGCCCATGGTCTAAATCTTGCTATGTGATGGAGATGACACTCGGCCATGGATGTATCATTCTTGCTTGGTGTTGATGCTGTGTTGATGAGATATCAAGTTATTTTTGTGACCCAAGTTGAGATTTGGATTTTGGAATGAGTAAGGTTTTTGGCTATGGTAATTATAAGGGTGATGGATGTTGTTTCATGCTAAATCTAGATGAACAATGTTAGTGCTTATATCTCGATATTCATGAGTTTCTTTCTTGGTTTTACCTCAAACCCATGAAGTATTTTAATTGGTGTTGCTAGAGATTTCGGTCATGGGATTATAAGCTTGTTAGTTTTGATGGTGAAATTTATGCCTTGCAAGGGTAAATGGTGTCTTGATGCATTCGGCCATGGTAGAAAGTAGATGTGCAATGGTAGTAAGATGAAATGTAAAATGTTAGTATTTGATTACTAGTGTATAAATGCGTATTAGCCGAGTTTTGAATTTGAAACGAAACGAGATATAATCAATACAAGTAACCATACTTGTAGGAAGTATTAAGCATATAATTGGCCTCAACATATACATGCATACTCGGCCACATGAGAAGATTAGTGTTGCATGCATTCGGTTAGAGGCAAGCATATTGATGCCTTTATCTTGGTTAGGACAATCGGCTAAAAGGGAGTGTGGGTTAATATGTTGAGTTGATGCATGATTTCACATGTATGTGACTTTAATGTCTAATGTATAAATATGGGCTAAGTGCCTTGTGTTCCTCTTTTCGATGCTCAAATGATTAAATCAATTTATTTGTTTAATTAAGCTCAAGAGCAAAGGGGATCTAAATCCGATAAAGGGAAGAAAAAAGTGGTCGAATAGCCATCGAAATCGTTCGACAACATCCGAGGTAAGTTCTTGAGTAATAGAGCTTAAATTATGATTTGATTAGGTCATGTTTTAAGCAAATCAAAATCATGCTCTTTGTGTGTGGCTATTGAGCCGAAATTGCAAGTGTGATAAGTGTCTTGTGTTTGAGTTTTGCTAATGAAAATGAAATACGAATGTGTCATGATTTATTGTTAAATGTGCATGGTTATTCGAATGATGTCCGGGCTAAGTCCCGAAGGCTTTGTGCTAAGTGACCATATCCGGACTAAGATCCAAAGGCATTTGTGCGAGTTACTAATTCCGGGCTAAGCCCAAAGGCATTGGTGCGAGTTACTAAATCCGGGTTAAGTCCCGAAGGCATTTGTGCGAGTTACTATAACCGGGTTATGTCCCGAAGGCATTTGAACGAGTAGCTATATCCGGTTAAGTTCCGAAGGTACGTGATTCGGGAATGAACGATCTTGCTGTAAAAATTTCAGTTAATACGCTTGTAACATCCCAACATTGAGGTATGTTTCATATGCGCTTTGAATTAGTTGAGCCCTTACAAATAAGTATTCGCTCAGTTGATAAATGAGCTACCGGCCTTTGGCTAAGTTGATCTTTGTGTATGAATATAAGGGTTGGTAATGTGAAGTAAGTATGATATTGAAAATTTGTGCATATGAAATTATCTGTTTAGCTACATGAATGCTATACTTTGGTTGTGTCTAAATTCTTTGCTCAAAACTTACTAAGCATTTAATGCTTACTCCGTTTCTTTGATTCTCTGTTTTATAGATATTGGTTCTTCAGCTATCGGACTCGGGATTTTGAAGTCGAAGTCGCCCACACTATCAAAGCTCCTTTTGGTATACTTTTGGTTGAACTTTGAAATGGCATGTATAGGACCACCCTTTTGTTGTTGGTCATGAACCCTTTATTGTGTAAATTTGGATAGCCATGCGAAAATGGCTTAAATATACTTTGATCATAGCATTATAATTGTTTTGTATGTTGTCCGTCGAGAGGTAAGGAAATGTTGGCAACGGTTAGCCATGGGAATGGTTATTCATGATCACTTTTGATATATGTATGACAAACTCTAGTTGATCCATGAAGGATCATGAAATAGGTAAAGTTTACCTTAAAAATAGATGCTGGCAGCAGCAGTGATGTGGATGTGAAAAATCACTAAAAATAGTAGGAATGAAATTAAATAGTGAATAAATTATGTAATCGAACCTTGATGAATCTATTTTCATAGGAAAGTAACGAAACGTTAATATGAACAGTATATTATGAGATGTTAAAGTTTTCGTGAGACAGGGCCAGAACGGTTTCTGGATCCCTTGATCTGACTTTGTAAATTCATTATAAATTAACCAGAGACATTTAGAAGTCATGCCATATATGTATAGATTCCTTTTTGAGTCTAGTTTCTATAGAAACAAACAGAATCAGTATTGAATCCCTGTACAGGGATATATCCAGGTCGTAATGCATGAAGGTCAGTGTAGTCGCACCCTGTAACAGGGGAGACTTTAACTAATAAACTGTACTAATTGGCCTGACCAAAAATTCTAGAAAAAAATTTGTAGATGCATATATGAGTCTAGTTTCAGGGAAAAATCACAAAACTGATTTTTGAGTTTTGGAACTCAAGATATGATTTTTAAAGTGACAGTGATGCAGTTAGCCAACTGCCTGGAAATTTTTAAAATGGATTGTGAAAATGAATGGTTTAAGCCGTTAACCCCTCGTGTCCGACTCCGGCAGCGGTCTCGGGTACGGGGTGTTACAAAAACAAACAATGCAAGATTAGGTACTCCATCCATACCGACTATGCTATAATTTCACGCACATTTATCATTACATGCTCTCAACTAGCCAAGCCTCCATAGACATCTCGTATGATATTCGATATGATATTTGATGCATTTCCACACATCATTTTATTTTCGTTTAGATTATACTAATAATGGCATTTCATCTATTCCACAATAATCTTATGTTCCTAACTTCAAATATAATCACCACATAGGTTCAAGACTTACCAAGCTCAGTTCCAAATATAAACATAACGTCTATTCCTCATGAACTCAAAGTATCTACTCATTCCGCTGTCCATGATCTACTCGATAAAGTCGCACACTTAACGTTAATAATTATTCGAAAATATATAGTAAGTCTGCACACTTAGTGCTTAATAATCAAACTCGCACACTTAGTGCTATACAATTAAACTCGGACACTTAGTGCCAATCTCATTATCGTAAATGTTTATACCCGCACACTTAGTGCCGAAATCAACAACTCAATACATCTCACTTCTTTTTACACTCGATAATTTTGTCACTACATGCATTTATATATCATTCCATTCGGCATAAGTACATAGGTATTATGATTATTTAAATCAATACAAAATATATGCTTAATAACTTACCTTGTGTTGGGTAAAACGGTTCCAACTCGGCTACTCGATGTTCTTTCCTTTGCCTTTGCTTGATTCTCCTCCTTTAACTTCTTGAGCTTAATCAATAAATTTACTAGTTTAACTGTCTTGCTAAATATTTATATCAAAATATTAATGATTTCATATCATAGGAGATACATGACTAATTCTTATCTTCCTACCATATGTTTTTGAGCTATTCGCTAATAACCATATGCTATCACCCTACTATCAATAATCCAATCACACATGCATATATATATATAATTGGACATTCGGCAACCACCCTTGCTAATTACTCATTTTTAGTCAATTATATATATAATCCAAAAGTAATATCACGAATGGGCATATATTTATATATATATATATATATATATATATAGCCAAATGTGCAAAACTTAGACTCAACATCACCTATGCTCTTAATTTGATGGCCGAATATGCATATATATATGATATCAACTATACTATCATCTTTAATTCATCTAAACACAAAATTCCATCTCATGAACAGTTGACCGAATTTTTCCTAATCTAGCATGGCTTCACATCTATTTGTAACATCCTATAAATCCACATATACCACATTTCTACATAAATTTTCTTTCACTTTTCCACTACTTCCATTCACAACATCAAAAGCACCATACTCTTAGCATTTACCTCTTCCTAACCATATGCCATCTAAGTACCCCTTTAGGTAGAAAATTAACATATGGGTTGTAATAAGACATTGGCTACTAACTAGATTTTCACAAGAATTTAGTAAAAGTAACATAAATCCTACCTTAATCAACCCTTTTGAGTTGGCCGAATGTCTAGAGCATTTCTTCCTTCCTTCTCCTAACTCACGGCAATTGCAAAAAAAAAAGAAAGAAGATGAATACTCCTCTTCCTTCCTTATTTTATTCATCTTTTCTTTTTAATTCCTTTTCGTAATTTATTTTAATTGTTAACTAATAAAAGAATTGCATTGAAATTCAACCTAGTGGATGGGGCATCATGGCTTGGCGGCCACTACTTGGGTTTTGGGCAATTTGACATGCAAACCCAAGTTTCCTCACTTTGTTATTATTTGATCCTTACATATTCCCCTATCATATTTTCTTAAGTTCTCAACGAAGTCAATCACATGAAATTCACATTCATAAGTCTAAATTAAAACATCAAATTTTCACACATGCACTAATACACATAGAGGATATGCAACCAAATTTTAAATAAATTTTGGGACTCGGTCTTGTGGCCCCGAAACCACATTTCGACTAGGGTCGAATTAGGACTGTCACAGTGTCAGTATTGATTTGTTATTCTAGAACTTGGTTGATTATGCATGTCAAGACCACACCATTTGGTTTGATATGTCAGGATAATAAAGGCAATTAGGTTTAACCCACTCACTCCACAAAAGCCTACCTTCGTAATTAACCCTTAGTGAACCCCTTTGAGCCTAACAAACCCTCAATTGATTTACCCTCAATATTAACCCATAACCCATTATTGTTGAAATCCCCTAATTTGATCCCTATTTTTTTGTCGAGATTTGATTTGAACTAATTGCTTAGCTATGTTTTATTCTTCATTGCAACAATTAAGTTCTATGTTATTTGACTTGTTCTTAAAAAAAAAACCCGTACACACATATTAGTAGTAATTCGTCGTTTTTTGAGCTTGAGTGTTAATTCCATATTCTGAGGAGAAACTCACTTGTATTCAATTGATAATTAGTTATTTTTCTAGTTAGGTGATTTCTTCAATTCAATCTCGATTCTAACCTTTTCCTTCAGCTTATGACCACACCCCCTAACAAAAGCCACGTTACAACTAGAGGTGTGCATAGGCCAAGCTGGGCCGGGTTCGGGCTGGGCTCAACTAAAACTTTAGACCCGTTTGCTAGGCCTGGGCCTGGCCCAACCCTAAAATTAGGCCTAAAATTTTGCCCAAGCCTGACCCGAATTAAAATGTTAAAATCTAGGCCTGACCCGACCCGCCAATATTATTTTTATATAATTTTAAAATATATATAAACTATCAAAAATACTAAAAAAATCAAAATAAATATTTCTCAACATATTGAAAATAAATTTTAAAAAATATGTATACTTAAATAACACTAAAATAGATGCAACTTAACAAGCAAATGCTTCTAAAATAATAACAAAATTAACAAATGTGTTTAAAATAATAATAAAAATTAACAATAATATAAATTTTATACAATATCTAAACAATAACAACAAAATAGTAGCAACATAATAATAAAATAATAGCAAAATAGGGAGAAAACAATAAGGAAATAATATTAAAAAATATATATTTTTTGTCATGTAGTGAATTCGAGAAGGGAAATTTGGGCTCGGGCCGGGCAAAAATGCCTTATCAGGCAGGCCCGTTTAAAAAACGGGCCTAATTTTTTTGCCCAAACCCTCCTAAATTTTATGGGCCTTGAGTGAGCCATCCGCCCGACCCATGCACACTTCTAGTTACAACCCTCTAAAGACCTTTTTGATTGATGTATCATCTCAATATATAGTGGTGGAGATTTGATTTTCATGCAAGCCTATGGTAATAACTTTTCATATTGACCAATGAGTGCTTTATTTGATGTCCTTAAACACATTGAGTGATTTGAGTGAATCTTTAGTGAGGATGCTAAACTCTGTGATATTTTGATCAAAGGTGATTACTTAGATGAGGGGGGACACCTATGTTTTCATGGTAAAATGCTCGACTTGGAATGTTTGAAACTTTGATGTACTTTTAGTTGAATTTTCAATGTATAATTACTTATGGATTATGTTGAGATATTATTGATAGGGATTACAAATTAAGAAGAATTTATTTTGATTGTGAGTTGAGGAGTTTGCTTGAGGACAAGCAAACGCTTAAGTGTGGGGGTATTTGATAAACCGTAATTTATACATATTTTTATCCTATGCTTAGCACATTTATGGATGGTTTTTCCTTAGATTTGGTGAATTTGATGCTTCTAATCATTTAATTTCATGTTTTATACTTAGGTGAGCATAGGAGAGTAAAAAGAGCGAGAAACAGGCCGAAAACAGAGAAAATGGACCCACATGCGAAATCAACACGACCTGGACTTCCTTACACGGGCATGTCACACCGCCGTGTCCATTTGGCAGGATTGAAGCACAACTTACACGGGTAGACTACATGCCCATGCCTATTCAACAACCTTGACCACAAGCTAGAGTAATCACACGCGGGCGTGTCCCTACCGAGCCCAAGTATAGCCGTATTTTGAAAAGGCCACTTTTGAGGGCTCTTAGGAATTCTAAAGCCTATTTAAACACCAGAAAAGGCACTTAGAATAGACACACAGAGTAGGAAGCAATGAATTGCTAAAGGGAAGCCGATTGGTACATCTCAGAAGCCGGATTCATCGTCAAGACTGAAGATCTCCCTTCAATTTCCATTCAGGGGTTTTGGGTTTTCTTTAAGTTTTGTATTCATTATTCTACTGAGATGTTTTATTTTATAATTATGAACTAAACCCCCTAAATACCTAAGGGGAATGAAACCTAAGACAGATCTTGTTACTATTATCTAAATTGTATGATAAATATTTGACTTGTTCTTAATTATGTGTTCTTAATTCTTGTTTTAATATTCCAGGATATTGATTCAAGTTAATGCTCTTATTCAGAGGAGGAAAAGACCCTGTCTAAGAGTAAATTTGTCGTAATTAAGCGGAGTCGATTGCATGCCTAGAGATAGGGTGATAAGATTTTTCCGGATTAGGGTGAAACCTAATAAGGGGATCCATAGATCGAGTTAATGCAACACTAGGGCGTTAATTAGAAAGAGATTTCAATTAAATCAACCTAGGGATAGACGTTATTAGTCTCGAGAGAGATAATAATATAAGTTAGGGATTTCTACGGGTCAAGTCAAATGAATAAATCGTCTGATTCAGATTCAAATAACAAGTGAAGTCTAGGTGGATTTTTCCTTGGGTATTGTCTTAATCAATCGAATTTTCCCAAAAGCTTTTCCCCAATTTCTCTCTATGCATTCTTAGTTTAGTTAATTAGTTTAGATAAACAAATCCCTTAATTTTTAGGCTAGATAATAAAAAGAAAGTAATTACTAGTACTCTTGGTTCCTTTGGGTTCGACAGTCCGGTCTTGTTAAAGCTATACTAATATTCGATAGGTACACTTGCCTTCATCGTGATAATAGCTAGTTTCAAGAACGATTAATTATAAATTTTTAAAACCTGTCGTGAATATAACGTATCAATTTTTAATGAATCATCCATGGAAAATTAGAAAAAGGCAAGGACTAAATTGGAAAGTGGAAAAATTAATGGATGATAAATAATTAAAAAGAAATAATATCATTTTATATCATCTTCATCCCTAAAAAAATTCAATGCAAACCCTAAGAGAGAGAAAGGAAACTAATCAAGCTTAATTAGATATGTTATCTTGTCTCGTTTTTAGTAATTTTTATATTTTTGAGATCGGGATAGTCTAATCTATCTATTTTGGGGATTAATTTGAAAATTTATCAAAGAAACAAAGTTTTTCCATGGATGAATATGCTAAAATTTTGAAATTGATGGTAGAAAATGAAAGGTTGTTGATAGATAAAAAACTTTTACAAAGAGAATTTTAATGAAATTATGATTTAGGGACTAAATTGCAAAGATGTAAAAGTTGTGGAAAAATTCTAAATTTTGTGAAATACAAGTGCTGTAAATGTTATATGAAAATTTCAGTTAGGCTTGTAATAAGCATTAAATTGCATGAATTTCATTTTCCGAGCCTGGGGATGAAATTGTCATTTATGGAAAGTTTAGGGGCAAAATGGTAATTTTGTCTAGGATGTAAATTGAATCCAATTGAGTATGAAATGGATTAAATTGATGATTAAATTCTTATATAGATCTAGACAACTCAAATTCAAAGCTAGATCGAGGAAAAGAAAAAGTTTTGGATTAATAGATTTTTTATATACAAACAAGTGTCAAGGTAAGTTCGTGTAACTAAATTGTGTGCATTTATATGTTTGAGTTAAATGTCGTATATGTGAATTGCATAGTTGTCATGTATGTGAAATTGATTGAATATTCGATAATGCTTGATAAATGTCAAATCCCGTTTGAATAAATAGAAGTCGATTGATATAGGATTTCCCGTATTGGTTGTCGTCCAGCATAAGTTGTGGACACACCATAGCTCGAAAGAGCATCCCGTTATTAGCCCTCTTGAGCTTCCTATTATATGGTTCAGCTAGCTTCTCGTTATAGCTCTTCAGAGCGTCCCGATAGGTTGTGATCCAACATTTGTTGTGGACACACCTTAGCTCTTATGAGCATTTTGAATAAAGACATTTCATGAGCTTCCCATTAATTTGGCTCTTTGTGAGCTTCCCGATAATGATCTCTTGAACTTCCCGATATTGGCTGTTTGGAGCTTCTTGATATGGTTATTTGTGAACTTCCCGATTATGGCTCTTATGAGCTTCCCGTTATATAGCGTGGATAAGCTTCCAGATAGGCTCTTTATGAGCTTCCTAAAATGGCTCTATGTGAGCTTCCAATTATAGGGCTCGAGTGTGTGCTTCTCGATTATCTACCCTAATTGGGTACTTCTGAATATAAATTGACTAATTATAGTAGTGTACACTAAAGTGTACTTCATGAGTGTATCCAATGATATTTCAAATAAATTCAATAGGTAAAGTTCTAACATGATTAAATTGAACTTAAAATGATTTGTCATTAAAATGTACATGTAATATGTAATAATCTTATTGAAAGCATATGTGTATGAAAGACACTAAATGATGAGCTCATCCATGTTCTTGGCATGATTGGTGAAGTTGTGTTATAGGTTATAAGCCAAATTGCTTGGATGCATTATTGTTGTGTATCTTAAATGTAAATATACGGTAAGTTAAATTCCTGTTATACGAACTTACTAAGCCTTAAATGCTTACTAGGTTTTATTTTTCTCTATTTTATAGTGCTCGAAAGCTCGCAAAGGTTTAAGATCGATTGGAGCATCATCACACTATCCACTAGCTCATTTTGTTATAAATAGTAAACTTATTTTGGTATAACGACATGCATAGGTTAACTTGGCCAAATGATGGCTTGTAAATGAATGTTTGTAATCTAGCCATTGGTATGGCTAGTGACATTTAATTTGGTATATTACTACAAAGTTATATCATATTAATATATATGTGCATGGTATGGTTAGATTAAATTAAGGTAAACTATATGCCTTAACAAAAAGGTAAGTTTGGCTCTATGAATATAGGTGATGTTATATCATACATGTTAATGATGTTTGCTTGGTTTAATACTGGGACTTGGTTGATATATGTGTGTAAGTGTTTTGGTAGGTTGATGGTAATTTTTTGGTATTTTTTCCACACGGGTAGACACGTGGGTGTGTGTCTTAACCGTGTGTGATACACGGCTTGGCACATGGGCATGTGGTTTGGCCGTGTGTCCCATGCATCTTAAATTTGAGAAACAAAATGCTCAGAATTCGACACACAGGCAGAGACACGGGCGTGTGTCTCAGCCGTGTGGAATACACGGCCTAACACACAGCCATGTGTCTTGGCCATGTGAATCCTGCACCAAATATGTGAAAATTAAATTTGCCAAGTGGCGTAGCACACGGGCATGTGGTTGGCCGTGTGGCACAAATCAGCGAGTTACACGGGTAAGGACACAGGCTGGGACACGACCGTGTACCTCACATCGAATAGCCACACGGCCTGAGACATGGGCATGTCACTTGGCCATGTGAGCCACACGACCTACTCACACAGGCATGTGACCCTTGTATTAAAGAAAACTTTTTAAATTTCACGAAAAATTCTCTAAGATCCTGATTTAGTCCCAATTTCATTTTAATGTTTAAATTGGGCCTTGAGGGTTCAATCAAGGGAAAATATGATTAGTTTCAAATATGATTAGTAAATGATATGAATTATTTGTATTTGTTCTGTAAACTCCGGTATGCTGGAATGCCGGTGCCCTCAAGGCGCACCGGAAAAATAAAATTCTGGCAATTCAAACCATTGATCCATGTGCGAGAAATGAATTGGAAAAAAATTATGATAATGGTTTTGAAATTACCAAAACTTCAATATGAGTAGACAGTGATGCCTCGGCAACGAGAATTCAGAACCATTATCGAACCAAGTCGTAACTTTTTCAGATGCCGACCTCTACGTGATCCATCCAATTGACAATGAACGGAAGAAGTCCCAAAACTGTTTTAGAGATTTTCTTTATTTGACGGCTGCTAGACCACTCAAGCTAGGTTTTGGGTTTTATTTATATATAACTCTCCTTTTTAATTGGTATATTTATAACGAATCTTAACTCACAAAATTTTAAAATAAATAAATATAATAATGTTTTAACCGAAAATTATAATTACATTAATTATAACAAAGATTTCAGTAAACTATATTTATTTAAATTTATATATGAACCAAATTCATATATTAATAGAATTATGTTCTCATTATGTGTACAACATCCTTGTACATATAATATGTTCGATATTTGATTACCCAATTAAATTAATTCTATAATTAATTTAATTCATGTGACAACCAAACACAATACCAACAATGTTTTATTCCGATCATTTCAACCATATGGTGTGACTCTGTAGGGTCTTGTAACGTTAGTAGTAATACTAGAACGATTCTAATGTTACATACAATGAGTGGCATCTAGCAATGCATCATTGCTACCTAAGTTACAAGAAGTCATGATTCGACATAACCTTTTGTGATTTATCTTTCATGCATTAATCCTTAAGTCCTTTATCTCTGGAATGAACACAAGTCATGGAATAGTCACACTTGCATGGTCCATCTCATGTTTCTTGATATCTTGAGTAGACTATGATATACAAATAAGTATGACATCTCATATCAACTTATTTGAGCATGGCCATGTATTTCTAGTCTCACTCAATCAAGTGGCCTAAGATATTACTCCCATTATGCAGGAGGGACTTATTCTATATTGATCAACCATATCCCTCTACATAGATTATGGTATATCCAACATCAGCCTTTATAGAACAACCAGTTATGGTGTACATTTGACTGTATCAAAATATAAAACTCTCGATGTTGGGATAATGATGATCTCAAGTCTGAGGATCATATACATATTAATCACTATGAGTAATGTTGTGACAATTACATAATAATCTAAGAAACATACTCATAGCAAGTCAGTCCAATATGTTGTTCTCTAACACACATATTCATGCATTGATTTTGACACTCTATATCAATGACAACTCTTTATCATCAATCAACTACATGTTAGTCTTAATGCATTATTGTTGTCCTAGTCAATAATAATACTTGACTAAGGATCTTTTAAGAACAATCATATTACTCTCAGGACATTATTGTAAAACAGTTTTATTCATACACATAGAAAAGAAACTGAAATAATAATGGAAACGCCTTATATTAATAAACATGGTAAATCAAGTATGTTATTACAACCATCTCATGATTGATCTTTGGACATACTCTTACATGGTAATGCTCTATAACTTTGTTCCAACGATGGTTACGGGTTAGGGGTGTTACAAGATGGACATAAAATTCTTATGTTATTTTATCATTATTAATTATTTTACCTTTATAACCTTATAAAATATTACTAATTTCAAAAATACCAAGCCAACAGGTTCCACTATCACCATTTATGGTCTAATTACCATATAAGGACTTAAATTTTAAAGTTCTATAGCTATTTAATACATTTAGCTACTAGAACTCAACTTTTGTACTTTAGGTGATTTAGTCCTTTTTTATCAAAGTGAGTTTGTAAACAGTAAAATTTCTTAACGAAATTTTTATACGATACTACTATTATGCTGTAGGAAATAAAATAATAATAAAATAAATTTTTTGACTTCAGATTTGTGGTGTCGGAACCATTGTTTTGATTTATTTGAAAACAGACTATTACATATACCCCACATGGTGTGATGGGATAATCGGAGCTAGTGTGTAGAGGATGGGAGTAGGAGTTTATATATCTGCATATGTACTACTCTGATATGACGCTGGGTCCGTATAAGATGTACGCCTGTATTTGTTTTTTCGTGTGATTAAATTTGAATTTTTTTTTGTATGAATTGCACTTAAGTTATAAAAACTCACTTTGTAACGCCCCAATTTTCAGGAATTTTAAAAATGTTGGAAAAATTTAAAAATTCTGTGTCCTGTTTGTTTGTCGTAGGATTAAGTACGTTAGTGGGCCTCTAGAAGGCCCAAGCTTAAGGTAAAACCCGGTAGTTTTAATTAATTTTAATTCCATAAGAAAAAAGGGGTTCTGGTTAATTGGGCTTTTAGGTATTAATTGTGTAAAATAAAACACAAGGAAGCGTGTGGTAAAGTGGCTAAGTGACGCCACTGGGAATGCTATAAGTGGTGTGTGGACGATTGGGAGGACCTAGGTTCAAGTCACAATGACAGCAAATAAGGGATTAATTTTGATGAAAGGAAAAGGTAAGTAGTGGAACTAAAGTGAAAGATTGTTAGGAAGAGTTGGAGTTGCTCAGGAGATTGAGTAAGGAGGGGATAAGGGAGAGCATTTAGGAGCTGATTAGGGAGAGCTGTGTTAGCTAAATAATGGACTCTTGAGGAGCAAGAGTTGGCCGGCCAAGGGGAGCTTTAGGGAGACAAAATTCGGCTAGGGTTAAGGTCAATATAAATTCGGCATTAAGGGGAAGTTGGGCCGTTTACTGACCATTTCCCTCTTCATTTTTCTCCCCTTTCTTCATCAACCTTTTTCTTATTCTCCTTTCTCCTTCACAGCTGATCCCTTCTAACCTCTTGTTCATCTTCATCCTTCCCTTCAGACGTTTCAAAACCTTCATAGCCTTTGGCCATAAAAGTCAAACCCAAAGCTACACTTTCTTCTGTGCCGATTTTTCCAAGCAAAATTCTCTTATTTTGCTTATCATCTTTGGTTGATTCTTTCCTCCTTTAAACCTCAAGTTTTTGTCGACAAGACCACAGTAAAACCCTATTAATTCATCTTTTTCTACACAGTTACAAAAAAGACGAAAACCCCACTTTCATAGGGACTTAGCCGAATATTGAAAACACTGAAGGCTTGACTTTGGAGATCGTTGGAGGGTAGAGCGGCATTGGATTTAAGTAGGCATCAATTGGAAACATTGGTTGAAGGAATCGGTGGTAAGTAGTTTCAAAACATAGTCTTTCTTTCGTATTTTAGGAAAGGCCGAAATCCCTAAATGTTAGGGAGGCTGTTGATTTGGACTTGTAGCCCTAAGGGGTTGTAATAACTGTTCTGCTTTGGTAAATGGTGTGATTTAGAGGCTACTGATCAAGGGCTTGGACAAGTGGAACGATCAGATCTTTGGATTTAAGACATAGTTCAGCAACAAGGTAAGAGCAAGAAGGTTCTAAGCATGTTTGGCCGAATATGGTAAGGGGCTATTTACTCAGTATTAATTCGATATCTAGAGTAATATGTTAGTGATTTAATTGTAGCCAATTCGTGCGTGGATCTCGATAATGAATCATCGCAAAACATGTGTGTAACTGACACCCTATCATAGACTAGATCGGCAAAAGCCGAAAAGCCGAAATGCCAGAAAGTTGGTATTTTGGGAATTTGCGAGTGTGTGAATGCTCGTAAGATAGTTGGGTTTGTATGTTTGGTATTCTGAATGTAATAAACTGCAGTACGTGCGATTTCGTACATTTTGATAATATGGACTTGATGGGCCAAAAATCGAGTTCATGGGCCAACGGGCTCAATAAGGTAAGTATGCGCGGTAAGTATTCTGATAGTACGTAAATGGATAGGATATGCATGGAAACCCTAGAAGTAGCTAAATCATTACAATACCCTTATGTATGGAAAATTACCATGATACCCCTAGGTGTAAATGACCAATATGCCCCTAGGGTTAATTTTGTCTGAAAAGCATGTTGATTTAAATCTGTATGATGTATGCCATGAATGAATATTTGTTGCATGGGGACATAGGTTATATTTTGGAGGAAGCGCCCGGTGGCTATGCCACAATTATTCGATCCGGTGGCTCGCCACATATTTTTGTTATGGTGGCTCGCCACGATTATTCAGATCCGTGACTCTGTCACATTATTCTGCTCGCGCACCATCTTTGCATAATTACGTGGCGTAGTAGCAGTTGGGTGGGTCGAGTATTCTCCCACATGGTGAAAGGTTGGTAAGGGGTGTATGTGGTTGGTTATGTGTTGGGTTTTGCATATACATGAAATATCTGATCTGATCTGTTATGGGCCTATGGGCTTAATTCTGTATTTTGTTCTGGGCTAAGGCCAATTTATTCATTTACGTGGTTTGAAGTCGATATGGGCTATGGTTTGGTTAATTTTACACACCGAGTTTCCCCAAACTCATCCCTATTTTCATCCATGCGGTAATCCCGGTCATAGTGGGTTTGGAGCTGCGAGGATTGGAGTGGCCACTGCTTCGCAACATGGATTTCTTCCGTAATTTGGACTTCAATTTTCTTTACTTTGATGATTTGGGTTTTGTTATGTAATAAGGCCGCTTATGATTATTTTTAATTGGGTTTCGATTTATAACTTATCATGATGACCTTAAATTATATTAACTATCAAAATGGGCTAGATCTAGGGTTCGTTTTGAAAAACATAAACCGATTTCAAGTAACACGATTACAAATAAGGCTTCGCTATGATAACCTTTACAAACTTAAATCGTTTTATTCTAAAATAGACATAATTTCAATGGTAACCTAAAATATACACGATGTTAGAGTGTGGCAATGGCGGTGTGCATGTCTAGGATTGGATCCAAAAGAGCTTGGTACTTAAGCAAATCAGATGGACTCACCTCCTTTTTCGGTTTCCTACCAGTGCGTGACTTCCATTCACTTTAACCCTCAATGAATTAATCCTTTGAACATCAAGTACGATTTCCTAGATTTAGAATGAAAAAAATGTTTTAACGTTTTGATGTGACACGTCAGATCCAGTCATAACGTCTAGGTCGGGTTTGTGGTGTTACATTTTGTGGTATCAGAGCCTAGTTGCAACAACTTGGCTATGGAATAGGTTTACAAAAACGAAGATTTCAAAAAAAAAATTTGTTTTTAAAATCTGGACTTCTGAAGGTGGCATTCTGAATCTCTGGCCCAAGCCTGTAAGTATTTTGAATTTTTCTAAATATATTCTAAATTATCTGTCTGTACTGAAACTTTACTAGAATACTCTAGATAGGATGCTACTGAAATCCTAGAAAAGCTTGCTAAAAGACTGAAAATGTAGCTAGACATCGATTCTGCGAAAACCAACTCAATTCTTTCGTCAATCATAAAACATCGTAATAAACATTGGAATGATATTAATGCATAAAATTCATAATCAGATAATACGATATGAGTACAAGAGCCACTCGTGGAAGAGGACGTGGACGTGGCCGAGGAAGGGCTCGAGCGGTATTTTCATCTTCGGGACATATGCCGGCGGCAGATGCACCGGTACCATCGGCAATAGAAGTGGAGTTCATGATCGTGGTGCCGGGGATGATGCCCTGTTGCAGGCTATGCTTCGAGTTCTGGAAAGGGTTGCCGGGGCAAGTTCGGGCAACGAAATTCGAGGATTGATTTCTGAATGGCTCCGAGCTAACGGAGCGGAGATCTTTAGGGGCGTATCTGGTGTAGCCCCGAATGTGGCGAAATATTGGCTGGAGGCCACAGAACGAATTATGGATGACTTGGACTGCTCGGTGGAGTAGAAGCTGAAGGGGGCCATATCACTGCTGCGAGATGAGGCTTATCAGTGGTGGCTCACCGTGAGGGATGGAACCCAGCTGATAGGGTTACTTGGGAGCTGTTTAAGACAGCCTTTAAAGGAAAGTACGTCGGGGCAAGTTATGTGGATGCCCGCAGGAAGGAATTCCTGAATCTGGTCCAAGGATGTAAAACTATTGTTGAATATGAGGCTGAGTTTCTGAGGCTGAGCCGGTATGCTGTGGGGATAGTCGCTACGGAGTATGAACGTAGTGTTCGCTTTGAGGATGGACTCAGAGATGACCTTAAGGTGCTGATTGCTCCGCAGAGGGAGCAGGATTTCGCGATTCTGGTGGAAAAAGCTAAGATAGCTGAGGAGGTAAAGCGTACTGAGAGGTAGAACCGTGAGAAAGATTGGAACCGTTTTCGGAGGGATTTTGGACCTTCGGGTGGAGCAAATAAGAATGTCAAAAGGGCGAGAGTGGAGGAGCCAGTTCGAGCAGCTCCGGTGAATGTGGTTAGACCGCTAATTTGTGGAGACTGTGGAAAGGTACAATTGGGTGAGTGTAGGAAACGTTCTGGTGCTTGTTTTCGATGCGGATCTATGGAGCATAGAGTTAAGGATCGCCACGAGAGTGATCGAAGCTCGAGTTCTTTGTCTGAGGGTTGTTCAACCCGCGAGAGGTGGACCACAACCATCGAGAGGACATGGACAAGGTAGGGGCGGAAATGGAAATGGAAATGGTCGAGGTCGAGGTCGAGGGGCGCCTGGCAGAGGTGCCAAAAATGTTGAGGCTCGACAGCCAGCGTTGGTGTATGCGGCTCGTCGTCGAGAGGAGGGCGATGCACCTGATGTCATAACTGGTACGTTTTTGGTTTCTAGCATGCCGTATACTGCTTTAGTGGATATTGGATCTACTCATTCCTATGTTGCATGTGCCATATCTGGGTCATTGTGAGTGCATTCTGAAAAGATAGTGAGTGGGGTCTCTGTGTTAAGTCCTTTGGGCCACTCGGTTAGGGTAGACAAACTGTATAGGGATGTACCCCTAGAAACTCAAGGTAGGATCTTTCCTGGAGAACTAATGGAGTTGCCGTTCGGAGAGTTTGACCTCATTCTGGGATGGACTGGCTTGTTAAGCATAGGGCGACTTTGGATTGTGCTGAAAAACGAATGGTGTTAAGGACCACGGAGGGTGAGGAGGTTATCATGATAGGTGAGCGAAGGGATTATTTGTCTAATGTGGTGTCGGCATTGAGGGTCGAAAAGTGGATTCGAAAAGGTTGTGAGGCCTATTTGGCATTCGTAAGCCAGTCAGAAGAGAAGGGATTGACAGTGGATAAGGTCAGGACCGTAAAGGAGTTTCAAGATGTTTTTTCGGAGGAGCTTTCGGAATTACTTCCAAACCGAGAAGTGGAGTTTGGAATCGACTTGTTGCCTGGAACGACACCAGTGTCTATCGCACCGTATAGGATGGCACCGAAGGAGTTGGTAGAGCTAAAGGCACAAATTCAAGAGTTGTTGGCTTTATTATGCCAAGCGTGTCTCCATGGGGAGCACCGGTGTTATTCGTAAAGAAGAAGGATGGTACAATGCGGATGTGCATTGACTATCGCCAGTTGAACAAACTGACCATTAAGAATAAGTATCTACTGCCAAGGATTGACGATCTGTTTGACCAGCTTAAGGGGGCTTATGTATTTTCTAAGATCGACCTTAGATCTGGATATCATCAGTTAAGGGTCAAGGAGATGGATATCCATACGACGGCATTCAAGACTTGGTATGGTCATTACGAATTTCTGTTTATGCCATTTAGGCTGATGAACGCTCCTGCGGCATTTATGGATCTGATGAATCGGGTGTTTCAACCATTTCTGGATCAATTCGTAGTCGTCTTTATTGATGATATTCTGGTATATTCTGAAACGGAAGCAAAGCATGATGAGCATCTCCGTATAGTGCTACAAGTGTTAAGGGAGAAGGAACTTTATGTAAAGTTCAGCAAGTGTGAATTCTGGTTGAGGGAGGTAACTTTCTTAGGACATGTGGTCTCTGCTGAGGGGATTAAGGTGGATCCTTGAAAAATTAAAACAGATTTGGAGTGGAAGCCGCCTAGGTCAGTATCGGAGATACGGAGTTTCCTGGGATTGGCAAGATACTACAAAACGTTTGTGGAAGGTTTTTCGGTGTTGGCTGAACCTCTAACTAAACTCATAAGGAAAGGGGTACCATTTGTATGGACTGAAACCCAGCAGGAAGCTTTTGAAAAGTTGGAGAAAGTTTTGACTGAAGCACCTGTATTAATTCAGCCGGAGTCTGGGAAGGATTTTACTGTGTACAGCGACGCATCACATGTAGGTTTGGGCTGCGTGTTAATACAGGAGGGTAAGGTGGTTGCATATGCGTCACGGCAGCTTAAGCCTCACGAGGGGAACTATCCTACTCATGATTTAGAATTAGCAGCAGTGGTTTTTGCACTTAAGATTTGGAGACATTACTGCACGGAGAGAGGCGATTATATACATGCACCATAAGAGTCTTAAGTATTTGTTGACTCGAAGGAGCTGAACCTTAGGCAAAGGAGATGGATTGAGTTGCTTAAGGATTATGACTATTCAATAGAGTATCACCCAGAAAGGCTAATGTGGTAGCCGATGCTTTGAGTCGAGAACCAGATTCGATCCGAGAGCAATGTTTGCTCGTTTGAGTTTGTATGATGATGGTAGTTTGTTGGTGAATTGCAAGTAAGGCCAACTGGGTGGACCAAATTAAGGAAAAGCAGGTTGGAAGATGAGTCTTTGGTCGCTCGTTTTCAACAAGTTAAGGAAGGAAAACTTCGAGTTCGGTTTAAATGGTGATGGAGTTCGTGTTTCGAGGAAGAATTTGTGTTCCGAAGGACTCTAACTTGAGGCAGACAATATTGAAGGAAGCTCATGGGGACTATGTGCCATGCATCTGGAGGGAATAAGTTGTATCACGACTTGCATGGAATTGTACTTGGTGGCACGGACTTAGCGAGAAGTGACGGAGTTTGTAGGAAAATGTTTGACGTGCCAACAAGTGAAAGCTGAGCATCAATTACCTTCTGGACTGTTGCAGCCGGTAAAGATACCACTTTGGAAGTGGGAGAGGGTAACCATGGACTTTGTGAGTGGGTTGCCATTGACACCATCGAAGAAAGACTCGGTATGGGTGATTGTGGATAGGTTGACCAAATCGGCCCATTTCATACCAGTACGTACTGACTTTTCACTTCAAAAGTTAGCCAAACTATATGTAGTGGAGATTGTGCAACTTCATGGAGTCCCAGTTTCGATTATCTCTGACCGGGATCCCAGATTCACATCTCGGTTTGACAAAAGTTGCATGAGGCATTGGGGACGCGGTTGAACTTCAGTATGGCTTTCCATCCCCAAACTGATGGTCAGTCGGAAAGGGTCATTCAGATTCTGGAGGACATGTTAAGGGGATGCGTGATTGACTTTCGAGGTAGTTGGGAGGACTACTTACAGTTGGCAAAATTTGCGTACAATAACAGATTATCGGTAGTATTGAATGGCACCATATGAAGAATCAGATGGTCGAAAGTGTCGTACACCTAGTTGTTGGACGGAGCTAGGGGAGCGACAAGTTCTTGGACCGGAATTGGTGGCTGATACTGAGGCTAAGGTCAGAATAATTAGGGACCATTTGAAAGAAGCATCTGATAGGAAAAAATCGTATGCAGATTTGAAGCGTAAGGAGATTGAGTACTCAGTAGGGGATATGGTCTTTTTAAAGGTTTCTCCTTGGAAAAAGATATTGAGGTTTGGTAAGAAAGGCAAGTTGAGTTCCCAGTTCATTGGGCCTTATCGGGTTTTGAAGCGAGTAGGCCCAGTAGCTTATCAGTTGGAATTACCTCCAGAGTTGGATAGGATTCACGATTTTTTCCACGTCTCCATGTTAAGGCGTTATCGTTCTGACCCTACTCATGTCGTGCTGGTTGTAGAAATTGAAGTGCAAACTGATTTGACTTTTGAGGAGGAGCCTGTGCAAATTTTGGATCGAAATGTTAAGATTCTGGGAAGGAAATCTGTCCCATTAGTAAAGGTGCTTTGGCATAATCATGGCAGAGAGGAAGCTACTTGGGAGCCAGAGGAGGCGATGCAGCAACAATACCCTCATCTGTTCGGACCAGGTAAATTTCGAGGACGAAATTTCTTTAAGGAGGGTAGAGTTGTAACGCCCCAATTTTTGGGAATTTTAAAAATGTTGGAAAAATTTAAAAATTCTGTGTCCTGTTTGTTTGTCGTAGGATTAAGTACGTTAGTGGGCCTCTAGAAGGCCCAAGCTTAAGGTAAAACCCGGTAGTTTTAATTAATTTTAATTCCATAAGAAAAAGGGGTTCTGGTTAATTGGGCTTTTAGGTATTAATTGTGTAAAATAAATCACAAGGAAGCATGTGGTAAAGTGGCTAAGTGACGCCACTGGGAATGCTATAAGTGGCGTGTGGATGATTGGGAGGACCCAGGTTCAAGTCACAATGATAGCAAATAAGGGATTAATTTTTATGAATGGAAAAGCTAAGTAGTGGAACTGAAGTGAAAGATTGTTAGGAAGAGTTGGAGTTGCTCAGGAGATTGAGTAAGGAGGGGATAAGGGAGAGAATTTAGGAGCTGATTAGGGATAGCTATGTTGGCCGAATAATGGACTCTTCAGGAGCAAGAGTTGGCCGGCCAAGGGGAGCTTTAGGGAGGCAAAATTCGGCTAGGGTTAAGGTCAGTATAAATTCGGCATTAAGGGGAAGTTGGGCCATTTGCTGACCATTTCCTTCTTCATTTTTCTCCCCTCTCTTCATCAACCCTTTTCTTATTCTCCTTTCTCCTTCATAGCCGAACCCTTCTAACCTCTTGTTCATCTCCATCCTTCCCTTCAGACGTTTCAAAACCTTCATAGCCTTTGGCCATAAAAAGCCGAAATCCCGAAAGCTACACTTTCTTCTATGGCGATTTTTCCTAGCAAAATTCTCTTATTTTGCTTATCATTTTTTGCCAATTCTTTCCTCCTTTAAACCTCAAGTTTTTGTCGACAAGACCACAGTAAAACCCTATTAATTCATCTTTTTCTACACAGTTGCAAAAAAGCCGAAAAAACCACTTTCATAGGGATTTAGCCAAATATTGAAAACACTGAAGGCTTGACTTTGGTGATCGTTTGAGGGTAGAGCGGCATTGGATTTAAGTAGGCATCAATTGGAAACATTGGTCGAAGGAATCGGTGGTAAGTAGTTTCAAAACATAGTCATTCTTTTGTATTTTAGGAAAGGCCGAAATCCCTAAATGTTAGGGAGGCTGTCGATTTGGACTTGTAGCCCTAAGGGGTTGTAATAACTGTTCTGCTTTGGTAAATGGTGTGATTTAGAGGCTGCTGATCAAGGGTTTGGACAAGTGGAATGATCAGATCTTTGGATTTAAGACATAGTTCGGCAACAAGGTAAGAGCAAGAAGGTTTTAAGCATGTTTGGCCGAATATGGCAAGGGGCTATTTACTCAGTATTAATTCGATATCTAGAGTAATATGTTAGTGATTTAATTGTAGGCAGTTCATGCGTGGATCTCGACAACGAATCATCGCAAAACAGGTGTGTAACTAACACCCTCTCATAGACTAGATCGGCAAAAGTCGAAAAGCTGAAATGCCAAAAAGTTGGTATTTTGGGAATTTGCGAGTGTCCGAATGCTCGTAAGATAGTTGGGTTTGTATATTTGGTATTCTGAAGGTAATAAACTGCAGTATGTGTGATTTCATACGTTTTGATAATGTGGGCTTAATGGGCCAAAAATCGGGTTCATGGGCCAACGGGTTCAATTTGGTAAGTATGCGCGGTAAGTATTCTGATAGTACATAAATGGATAGGATATGGAAACCCTAGAAGTAGCTAAATCACTACAATACCCTTATGTATGGAAAATTACCATGATACCTCTAGGTGTAAATGACCAATATGCCCCTAGGGTTAATTTTGTCTGAAAAGCATGTTGATTTAAATATGTATGATGTATGCCATGAATGAATATTTGTTGCATGGGGACATGGGATATATTTTGGAGGAAGCGTCCTCGTGGCTATGCCACAATTATCTGATCTGGTGGCTCTGCCACATGTTTCTGTTCTGGTGGCTCTGCCACGATTATCTATATGTGGTGACTCTGTCACATTATCTGTTCTGGCAGCCATGCTACATAATTCTGTGGCGTGTAGCGGTTGGGTGGGTCGAGTAGTCTCCCCACATGGTGAAAGGTTGGTAAGGGGTGTATGTGGTTGGTTATATGTTGGGTTTTGCATATACATGAAATATCTGATCTGATCTGTTATGGGCCTATGGGCTTAATTCTCTATTCTGTTCTGGGCTAAGGCCAATTTATTCTGTTTCTGTGGTCTGAGCTGATATGGGCTATGGTTGGGTTAATTTTACACACTGAGTTTCCCCAAACTCATCCCCTATTTTCATCCATGCGGTAATCCCCACCATAGTGGGCTTGGAGTCTGCGAGGATTCAGAGTGGCCACTCGTTCTGCAATATGGATTTCTTCTAGTGATTTGGACTTCAATTTTCTTTACTTTGATGATTTGGGTTTTGTTATGTAATAAGGCCGCTTATGATTATTTTTAATTGGGTTTCGATTTATAACTTATCATGATGACCTTAAATTATATTAACTATCAAAATGGGCTAGATCTAGGGTTCGTTTTCCAAAAACATGAACTGATTTCAAAGTAACACGATTACAAACAAGGCTTTTGCTATGATAACATTTTACAAACTTAAATACGTTTTATTCTAAAATAGACATAATTTCAATGGTAACCTAAAAATATACGCGATGTTAGAGTGTGGCAATGGCGGTGTGCATATCTAGGATTGGATCCGAAAGAGCTTGGTACTTAAGCAGTCCAATGGACTCACCTCCTTTTTTCGTTTTCCTACCTGGTGCGCAGCTTCCATTCACTTTAACCCTCAATGAATTAATCCTTTGAACATTAAGTACGATTTCCTAGACTTAGAATGAAAAAAATGTTTTAACGTTTTGATGTGCCACGTCGGATCCGGTCATAACGTCTAGGCCGGGTTTGGGGTGTTACACACTCTCTGTTTGTCTATCACTTTCAGGTAACCCTTAGACTTAGGCGGGTTGGTACAATAGGAGCTCGATTGTGTTTAAACTCTACAAACTCAATTTTGATTCAATTTGACTTATTTGAAATTCCTGATTTGAGAGTTTTGTAAATTTTGGAGTCTCTAGACATTTGGTACTACATTTGGTTTTGGATTTTTATTTGGATTTTTTTGGCATGACACATGATAAAACAACTTTACGAAGACGAACATTTTTCTGCAATTAAAGATTTTTTGAGAAAGCAAACTCAATTTTCCAAAATATAACGTCTTAAGAAACTCTGCTACAACTTGTTCGGTTTATTTAGAAAATGTAATCAATTAACAGTTTTTAACTATTAAGTATGACAAATGTTTTCAATTAAAATGGGCTTTTTGAGTAACAAAGATTCATAAAGTTTTTCAAAAAGCGAAAGTCAGATTTATAATTACTTTATGTAACATTTCTAGATTTGGCCATAACGTATAGGCAGGGTTTGGGGTGTTACAGTAAGAGCTGATAAATACAATAATAGGCTCATATATAATAAAAATTAATCCTAAAACTTGAACCCAATATGATTTAAACTTGAATTAAAAGCTCGAAACTCATAATTCTCGTCATAATCACGTCCAGAAATTCTACTCGCACAGTCTTTATTAAAATGGTTATAATTGAGCTCCTGAACTCAAAATTGTTATTCAAAGCGTTTTTAAAAGCTAAGAGATAGATATTTGAATGCCAGGAAGACATATCAGCCCAGAAATACCTGAATCCCATCCAAAAAGTTGTCGCAAATCTACTAATTTTCCAAACTTGAAAATAGGCAACTTCGGAGAATGAAATTTAATAAGTTTCACCCTGTCTGTGCATGTATCATTCCCCCTTTTATTAAAAAGATTCATTCTCGAATCTTGGTTTGATTTGCTTGGCTTTTGACATTGTTGTTCGGCCTTGAGGTAGTGTGAGCCCATCACATCCATGGGTCTGAAGTTGGGCTTTAAAACTCACATCACAAATATAGTGTTGTAATAAATATTGATTTAATTATTTATGTTTTTTGAATGTATAATTAGGTTCAAGTGGTATATCCCAAAAGTCAAGTGATTTTAGGAAAGAAGGTATCGAAACATCGTTTCTATAAATCGAGCCCATAAATATTTAAAATATTTACAGAGTGTTATTAGGGTCATACTAAAATTTGGTTAAGAAATTTTAATGTTTAGATACTTAATTAAGTAAAAATGACTAAATCATAAAAAGTACAAAAGTTATTTTTGATCAGCTTTTATGGATTAAATGAGTTTAGTTGACTTAATGGATGGATTTATATGGCAAATTAACCATTTTTTTATAATGGACGATATGTATGTATGTTTTAAATTAAAAAACATGTTAGTTAATGGCATTTTTGTAAATTAGTTAAAATAATAAACAAAGTAGAAACAAAAGAAATGTTATCATCTTTATTGTTCTCATTTAGAAACCAAATACATCATGGAAGCATCCTCCAAGCTTTCAATCATCATAGCTACCCTTGCATGGTATGATTTTTACACCCGTTTCTTGTAATTTTTATGTTTTTGAGATTGTTGCAACTAGGTCAAACTAATTCGTACCTTCGTTTTTAAAACTTTTAAGGATTTTGGATTTTTCCATTGATGAATATTTGTTATCTTTGATGTTAAATAATTGATTTGAAGTATTGATTATTGATTAGAATTAGTTTGCAAAGTAATTTTTGATATTTTTGGTTAAAGGACTAATGTGATAAAATTTTTAAATTGTTAGGAATTTTTTGTGAATTTTGAATAATTACGGGTTGTAGTTGTACTAGTGAAAATTCGGTTAACATGGGAAATTATGAAATTTTGATAAATTTGGAATTTCAGGTTTATAAACAAAATTGAGAGAAATGTAAAAGTTTAGGGAAAATGTGTAAATAATAAAAACTTAAGGGTCAAATGTATAAAATTGAGTTAGGATGTGTATTTGAATTTGACAAGATTGAATTTAATTATTATAGATCAAGATTTGATTCATACGAAGGATAATCGAGGAAAAGGAAAAATTGCGAAATAGCCCCTACGAATCAACCGTTAGTATATATTAGGTAAGCTCATGGTATAAAATATACACATGTTCTTTATTATGCGTTGTATCACTTTGTACTGATTTAATTTTAGTTAGTATGAAATCTTATTAATAAGTGTTAAATTCTTAAAGATTGTGCAACATCCCGAATTAGGGCCTAATCGGAACAGTATTTTCGAGAGCACAAATCCAAGATGATAATAATTATTTTATGATTATTATAAGGTCTATGATATGTATCTATACTTGTGTGAAAATTTCATGAGGTAATTTTATGCGAAAAGTGCTTAACTAGACTTTAAGGACTAAATTGAATAATTTGAAAAACGTGTATTCTAGAAGCAATTAGTATGAAATTGAATTGGAATATTAATTAGAGGTCCTTAAAGAGGAATTTGACTAAGTTTTAAAATTTTGGACAAAAATGGGCTTGGAAGGGTAAAATTTGAAAGAATGGTTAAAAGGGCATTTTGGTCATTTAGGGATAAAATGAATTAGAAGACAAAAATTAAAAGCCAAATGTGTCCATCTTCCTCCCATGGCTGTGTGAATCAAGAGGGGTGCCATGGCTAGGGTTTCCAATCTTTCAAGTTCAATAGTAAGTGATCTCGAGCCCCTTTAACGTTCTATGCATTTTTGAAATCCCGGTAACATGTCTACTCATTTCTACCATTATTTTGAGCTAGGGTTTATGTTTAAAAATTTACCCATGCATGACATGCTAGTATTTTGATTTCTAATGGTAGAAAAGAAAGATTGGAGTGCATTTAACACCTTTTACTAAGTGATTTTTCATGAAAAAGCCTAAAAAGGACTAAATTAAAAAGGTATAAAATAGGTAACTAAAAATATGTTTTAATGAGAAATGTGGGCTGCCATAAGCTTGAATATGGTTTGGCTAGGCTTGGGTAATCAAGAAATTGAACACATTTCATTTTACGAGCCTAGGGACTAAATTGTAATATGTAAAAGTTTAGGGGAAAAATTGTCAATTTTCCAAAATATGATTTTTGGGTCAATTTGAATAATGTGAGTCCTAGGCTATGTATGAAATGATAGATCAAGGAAATCGAGATTCGGGCTTAAATTGGGAAAATATAAGATAATGGATTAAAATGGTAACTTTGCTGTTTTTGTATTCGAGGTAAGTTCACGTGATTTAATAAGCATATTATTCATGTTATTATTGTTATGCATGCAATATATCTTTCTATGATTGTATTGAATTTGACGTTAATGGACATTTGATGGAAATTGACATTTTAAATGAAATGACTAAGTTTGTATGAAAACTAGATGATATGTTATTTTTGGTTGTATGGACTAATGCCCAAATAAATATGAAAATGTGTTGATATGAATGTACATTGCATGGTCATCTATGCATATTGATATACTTGATGAAAAGAGAAAATCCGGGTTGAATAAAAAGGGATGCCCGATGGATAACTCATTGTTTACATGACATGAGATCTTGCATGTGTTGTAGAAAAGGATTTAGCCCGGATGGGTAATCCGTTGATCTCAATATAGAAAGGATCTAGCCCAGATGGGTGTTCCTCAAGTGATTGAGCCTCCCGAAGAATATGGGTGCATTAAGGATTTAGTCCGGACGGGTAATCCGATTAAGGATTGAATTTAACCTGGATTGGTAATTCAGATCCGACCTTATGAGAGTGTATGTCATTGTAAGGAATTTAACCTGGACTGGTAATCCCGACAACACTCTGTGAGTTATGATACTGGGGATTTAGCCTAGACTGGTAATCTTAAGTGATACCCATCGACTTGAAATGATCACTTGCATAACTTGACGATAAATGTGATATCCATCGAGATTCCGAGGAATTCAAAGGGAATTAATATGAGAAATGGAATGGAAATAATTGAAATGATATGTAACGCCCCAAACCCGGGTGGATGTTACAGCCGAATTCAGCATGTCACATCGAAACTATGTTCAAAAACCGGTCTTGTCGATAAAAGTTTATTTCTAAGTTTCAAAGCCCTTTTTTATATTATTTTCGTTTCATCAAGACATTTGCTTAAAAGTTGTCTTTGTTTTATTCAATTATTTTTATAAAAAAAGGCGAAAGCTTCTAAAGTTTGGATTTGAAACGTGAGATTTTCTTGAAAACGTTTATTATTTCAAAAACCCGTTATCTTATTCAAGCATGTTGAGATAATAAAATGAAAACCTAATTAGAAAAATTAAAACTCTTAAATGGCCTTACTACATAAATAAAAACCCAAACTAAAAATTTGAAATAATAAAAATCAAATCCAAATAACAATATTCATGCGGCCACCTCCGAGTCCCTCGCAGCTCCAAATCGTCTATGGTTAGGGATTACCTGTATAGTTAAAAGAAAGGGTGAGTTTGTGAAAACTCAGTGTGTAATCCCCTAACAGACAATAAAAATTAGAATATGCAAAACAATTTGGGCCGTAGCCTTATTCAGTAATAGAGCAGTCTAGGCTTTAGCCCTATACAGTAGCAGAGTGGGCCCAAGCCAAAAACAGAATCAGTACAGAGCAAATAAGTATCCCAACCCAATCCAACCAGCACACCACCCGTACCAGCCAACACACCATGTGGGGATTCGATCAACCTGCTTAGCCAGCACACTAATAATGCAGCGAAGTTGCTAATAACAGAAAACGTGGCGGAGCCACTAGAATCAGAATGCATGGCAAAACCACTAGTATAGAACTTCCTCCAAATCAGTCCCCAACCCCATGCAAAATGTCATGTCATAAATATATTGTGCATACAAAAGAACATACTCAGACACAATCATACGTATACCAAATACTCATCAGTCAACCTACCTCTAGGTGTATAATGGTCATTTTAACAATTAGGGGTAAAATGGTAATTTTACCCCTCAAAGGTATTTTGGTCATTTAGCTAATTTTGGTGTCTCGATACATATTAAGACCACTTAGAGGATCTACCGTCGCCTCGAGCTACTCAGATAACCTACATGGCCAGAATAGCGAATATGGGCCGAAAACCCTCTTTTAGACCCAAGTGGGCCCACACGCTCGTGTGGCACATCTAGCCGAAATTCAGACACGGCAATGCTAGCCTCACAATCCAATCCATTAGCTGTCCCTTACCAAAGATTTTACCTGTGTGGGGCCCACAAGCCCATTGGGCCCACATGGCCCATTTCGACCCATCGAGGCCCATAACGGCCCAAGTCCACGGAAATGCATATGGTGGCCTCTACAGTCTACCACCCACATTTTGTGGGTCCAGATCGCCCCACATACGTTCGCACGCTCGTGAGGCCTCGAATGCCGACGTTTTGGCATTTCGACTTTTCCACTTTTGTCGAATCACAGTTTAACAAGGGTGTGATTACACACCTCTATTGGCTTTGACAGTAAGTGAATGGTGTACGATTACACACTTGTTCGTGAAAGCCGACGAATCACCTTTTGAACACCAACCACGATTAGATGATCTGGACTAATCTCTCCAAAATCGCCAGCCAAAACAACCCTTGAACCCTGGCGATTAGCTGCACTATAATGGTTTCTTGTTAAAAAAATATTTCCCTATAATCCATTTGAGTATTCGGTCCATACCTAAAACAAGGTGTCGAGTTTACCTTAAATGAATTATGAGAGATAGAAAAGTTCTAAGGCTTCACGATCACCTTACTCCACTGAGATTCCTAGAACCATCGCATAATGCACCACGAAGAACGAATAAGAATTGAAAATAGCACATATAAGAGGAAAGCATAACATTCGGCTTCCCCAAAAGCAAAGTTTCAATAAATAGATTGAATACATACAAAATTGACTGAATAAAAAAAGGGAATCTTACGAGTACTTACCGATTACCAAAATATTTATGAAACTGATACCAACACACTCCAGCATACCGAAACAATCCCACAACACTGAGTGGCAGACAAGAAACTGAAAGAGAAGAAGAAGAAGAAATGGTCGACTCAGAGAAAAACGAAAGAAAGATTGAAAGGGCTTAGAGAGAAAAATAAAAGAGACTATATTCAGTTATCTTCAAAAGAAAAGAAACGGTAAAAAAAGGGTAAAGAAGAAGTTAAGAATTGGGAATACGACAAGGTAACAAGAATGTAACCTGAAGACAATGTCGACAAAAGTAAAATAGTCTAAATAGTCACTTGTGAAAATGACACTAAGGAGAAAAGAAGCCAGAAACGTCAAAAGACAAAACCCGAAATGTCAGAGAGGAAAATCGACTCCTACACACTCACAAATTGCCCAAAAAACACAAAGTGAGTTCCTTAGCCAAATTTGGACAATCAAATTCCCCAATTAAGCTACAACTCTTCCCCTCTCTAACTCCACGATTTTCTCCCCTTATCTTTCCACCTTTTCCTCCTCCAAATACCCAACAACCCATATCTTATCCCATGATACTCTCCCCCTTTTACCAAGTCTACAACTACTCCATAGAGTTTGAATCCACCACAAAGACTTGCCACCCAAGTAGCAAAATAAAATCCCTTTGCTCACCATGGGATTCGAACTCTTGCTCTCACCATGCCTAGTCATGCCACTTGCCACCAAGGCACAAGATATCTTGTGTCACAAAACAAACACAACTTAGTGTATGCCCTATAGCTAACATCCAGGTTTCTAAAAGAGCAAAAATAAAAATTTTGCCAAAGGCCATACTTGAACCCATGCTTCCTAAAAACTCCCAAACATACCTAGATTACTTGACCAACAATGCAAACATGATGTTTACGTCAAAGCTTGCAAAAAAAAGACCCTAAATTTTTTAGACGTTACAACTCTACCCCCTTAAAGAAATTTTGGCCTCAAAATTTACCTGATCAGAATAAGTGAGGGTATTGTTGTCTCATCGCCTCTTCAGTCTCCCACGTGGCTTCCTCTAAACTGTGATTACTCCAAAGCACTTTGACCAATGTAATAGATTTCCTTCTCAGCACTTTAACATCACGATCTAGTATCGCATCTGTTCTTCATTGAAAGTCAAATCAGACCTAACCTCAATTTCCTCAACTGGCACAGTATGCGTGGGATAAGAGTGATAACACCTCAGCATGGAGACGTGGAACACATCATGAATCGTGTCTAAATTTGGAGGCAACTCAAGCTGATAGGCAACTAGTTCCACCCGTTTCAGAACCCGGTGAGATAAACTTAGGGCTAAACTTGCCATTCCGTCCAAATCTCAGGATTTTCTTCCACGGTGAGACCTTTAGAAAGGCATAATCCCCCACAGAGTTCTCGATCTCTTTACGCTTTAATTCTGCATATGATTTTTGCCTATCAATTGCTTCTTTTAACCGATCTCAAATTAACTTTACCTTTTCTTCAGTATCAGAAACTAACTCTAGCCCCAGAACTCGCCGCTCACCAAGTTCCGTCCAACAAGTAGGAGTACGACATCTATGACCATATAATGCCTCGTACGGTGCCATCAGAATACTAAACTGATAATTGTTGTTGGAAAAGAACTCTGCCAACAGCAAGTACTCTTCCCAACTGCCTCGAAAATCAATTACACAGCATCTTAACATGTCCTCCAGTATTTGAATCACCCTCTGTGACTGACCATCTGTTTGAGGATGGAACGCAGTACTGAAGTCCAACCTCGTACCCAAAGCCTCATGTAAATCTAGGATCTCTATGAGATATGATAGAAACTGGTACTCCATGTAGTCTCACAATCTCAGCCACATACAACTTGGCCAATTTTTGTAGCGAATAATCAGTGCGGACCAGTATAAAATGGGCAGATTTCATCAGTCTGTCTATGATAACCCATACCAAATCTTTCTTAGTAGGCGTCAAGGGTAGCCCACTCATAAAATCCATGGTTAACTTTTCCCACTTCCAGAGTAGAATCTTAATTTGCAGCAATAACCCAGAAGGTAGCTGATGCTCAGCTTTAACTTGTTGGCAAGTCAGACACTTACTCACATAATCGGTAACTTCACATTTCATTCCAGTTCACCAATACAGCTTATGAAGATCTCGGTATAACTTGTTTCTGCTAGGATGCATAGCATATGGACTACTATGCACCTCTTGCAAAATAGATTGCCTCAAATCAGAGTCTCTCGGTATACAAACTCTCCCACGAAAACACAATACTCCTTCACTATTCAGCCCAAAATCCGTAGTCTCACCATTTTCAACTTGTCGAAAGCGAGAAACCAGTGACTCATCTAACAACTGTTTATTCTTAATTTGTTCAGTCCACGTCAGTTTCACTTGAAGATCAGCCAATAAACTACCATCATCAAACAGGCTGGGACGAGCAAACATCGCTCTCAAATCAGATACAACCCTCCGGCTTAGTGTGTCAGCTACCACGTTAGCCTTACCAGGGTGGTACTCAATCGAGCAATCATAATCCTTAAGCAGCTCTATCCATCTTCGCTGCCTAAGATTCAACTCCTTCTAAGTAAGAAGGTATTTAAGGCTCTTATGATCTCTTTAAATAATACACTTCTCACCGTTTAAGTGGTGCCTCTAAATATTTAACGTGAATACCACTATAGCCAACTCCAATTCATGATTAGGGTAATTCACCTTGTGAGGCTTAAGCTGACATGATGCGTAAGCAACCACTTTACCCACCTGCGTCAGCACACAACCCAATCTAATGTGCGACGCATTATTGTAGACAGTAAACTCATTCCTAGACTCCGGCTGTATTAAGACAAGGGCCTCAGTCAGAAGCTTTTTTAATTTTTCAAAACTCTCTTGTTTCTTATCAATCCAACTAAACGATACTCCTTTTCGCAGTAACTTAGTTAGAGGTGCAGCAATCACAGAAAACCCTTCAACAAAGTGTCTATAATACCCAGCCAGACCCAGAAAACTTTGAATCTCTGATACAGTCTTTAGTGGTTTCCAATCCAATACAGCTTTGATCTTTCGAGGATCAACCCTAATCCCCCCAGCAATACCACATGACCCAAAAAATGTCACTTCTTGCAGCCAAAACTCACACTTGTTGAACTTTGCATATAGTTGCTTCTCCCTCGAAATTTGCAAAACAGTTAAAAGATGCACATCATGATTCTCCTAAGTTCTCGAATACACCAGAATATCATCTATAACGACAAATATGAACCGGTCTAGATAGGGTTGGAACACCTGATTCATGAGGTCAATAAAGGCTGTTGGTGTATTCGTAAGCCCAAACGGTATCACTAGGAACTCGTAGTGTACATACTGAGTCCTAAATGCTGTCTTGTACACATCAACCTCCTTAACCCTTAGCTGATAGTACCCAGAGCGGAGGTCGATCTTGGAGAAAACTAAAGCTCCTTTAAGTTGATCAAAAAGATCATCAATCATTGGAAAGGGTACTTGTTCTTGACCTCTAACTTATGTGCATAGACCTATCCTTTTTCTTTACAAACAACACCGTTGCTACCCACGGAGACACACTTGGTAAATAAACCATCGGTCCAGAAGCTCTTGAATTTGAGCTTTTAATTCCTCATGCTCATTCGGTGCCATACTATACAGGGCAATAGACATCGGAGCTATTCCAAGCAGCAACTCAATTCTGAATTCGACCTCACGGTTCGAAGGCAACCCAGGAAACTCATCAAAAAATACATCCAGAAATTCCTTGACAATTCTAACATCTCCCACCGAAGGACCTTTAGAATAAAAAATGCTCACATATGCTAGAAACGCCTTGCAACCCTTGCGAACCAACTTTTCGGCCTTAATGCTGAGATTACATTAGACAGATAATTCCTTCGCTCCCCTATCACAACTACCTACTCATCCTCAGTAGTCTTCAACACCATTTGCTTAGCAGCGCAATCCAAACTCATACGGTGTTTCACTAGCCAGTCCATATCCAAGATAAGGTCAAATTCTCCAAATGGTAATTCCATAAAATTCGCTGGAAAGATTATACCTTGATCTTCTAGGGGCATGTTTCTAAACAATTTTCCTAACTTAACTGACTGTCCCAGTGGACTTATCACAGTAATTTCACTAGCCGTATTCTCAAACTGGATACCCAACATCTTAGACACAGTGCATGCAACATACGAATGCATAGACCCAATATCAATTAAAGCAATGTATGGCATGTTATGAATCAAAAACATACCAACTATAACGTCAGGGGCATCACCATCCTCTCAGCGACGAGTAGCATAGACCAGGGCTGGCTATCTCGCCTTAGTATTACCAGCACCTCCGTCTGATGCTCTACGACCACGTTCATTACCGTTTCCACTCCAAGCCTGACCACGGCCTCTTGGTGGTTACTGACCACCTCTCACTGGCTGAACAACCCTCTATTCTGTAGCTTGCATCTGAATAGGCCTCTGAGGACAATTCCTGACCTGAAGATCCATGGACTCACATCTGAAGCATGCCCCGGTTCGTCTCCAACACTCACCCCGGTGAGACCTCCCACAATCCGCGCAAGTCTACGGTCTACCCATAGTAACAGGGACTGCTTGGACTGGCCCCTCAAATTTGGCCTTCTTTACAGGCCTTTTAGAAGAACCTGAGGCCTTGAATCCCTTAAAATCTACTCATATCTTTCTCATGATTCTGGCGCTTTGAGCGCTTCATATCCTTAGCAATTTTTGCTTTCTCAACCAAGGAAGCAAAGTACCGCTCCCTTTGCGGAGCTATCAGCACATGTAACTCATCCCGGAGTCTATCCTTAAAATGCACACAGTGTTCATACTCAGTTGCGACAATCCCACGGGCATATCAACTCAGTCGCAGAAACTCTGCCTCGTACTCTACCACAGTCTTGTTCCCTAAGGTCAGATTCAGAAATTTCTTCCTTCGGGCATCCGCATAACTTGCCCCAACATATTTCCCTTGAAAGCTCGCCTTAAAGAAGTCCCATGTAAAATGGTCGGACTGTGTACCATCTCACACGGTGAGCCACCATTGGTAGGCCTCATCTCGCAATAAAGACACTATTTCTTTTAATTTTTGCTCCACAGTGCAATCAAGGTCGTCCATTGTCCGCTTTGTGGCCTCTAACAAGTACTTTGCCACATTTGGGGCTACACTAGAAACACCCCTAAAAATTTCTACTCCATCAGCCCGGAGTCGATCAGAAATTGACCCCCGGCCCACTGATCCAGTAGTCACTCCAGCAACCCTCTTTAGAACACGAAGCATCGCTTGGGATAAAGCGTCATCCGCTGCAGCTGAATCATGAGACCCAGTCTCAATCACTGGTGATGTTGGCGCCTCCCTAGCAGGCATGTGGCCCGACGCTAAAAACCCAGCCCTAGCGATTCCTCTACCTCTATCGTGGCCTCGTGTACCCCTTCCATGAGTACCTCTTGTGCTCATATCGTTATAGCATATTATCTATTTTAAGAGTCTTATAAATCAGTTCATAATTCCAGTAATTATTAATGGACAATTTATGATCAAGCAGTAGTTAAAGTTTTGTTTTCATAGAGCAGAATCTCACTACAGTTTTCCTACAGTCTCAGTTAACTCAGACTCTAGGGTTTTGAGTATAATACCACTACCTGTAGTATAACATTTCAGTCTACAATAGTAAACAGTATCAGAGAACTTACAGATTTGGCATCGGATACTTGGTGTGCCACACCTCTAGTGTCAACATTTTAAAACAATCCAAATTCTTTAAAATATCTCTTTCAAAAACCAAGGTTTAGAAAAACTTTTGCAAACTCAATTTTGGAAAAAATTTTCAAAAACCCATTCCACAGCCAAGTTTTGTAACCTGGCTCTGATACCGCAAACCCGACCAGGACATTACGGTTAAATCTGGCATGTCACATCAAAACTATGTTCAAAAACTAGTGTTCTCAATAAAAGTTTATTTTTAAGTTTCAAAGCCCTTATTATTATTATTGTCGTTTCATCAAGACGTTTTCTTAAAAGTTATCTTTGTTTTATTCAGTTATTTAAAAAAAACGCAGAAGCTTCTAAAGTTTGGATTTGAAACATGTGGTTATTATTTCAAAAACCTGTTATCCTATTCTAGCAGTTTGAGATAATAAAACGAAAACCTAATTAGGAAAATTAAAACTCTTATATGGCCTTACTACATAAATAAAAACCCAAACTGAAATTTTGAAATAATTAAAATCAAATCCAAATAACAGTACTCATGTGGCCATCTCCGAGTCCCTCGCAGCTCCAAATCATCTATGGTTGGGGATTACCTTACAGTTAGAAGAAAGGGTGAGTTTGTGAAAACTCAGTGTGTAATCCCCTAACAGACACCACAAATCAGAATATGCAAAATAATCTAGGCTGTAGCCTTATTCAGTAACAGAGCAGTCTAGGCTTTAGCCCTATACAGTAGCAAAGTGGGCCCAAGCCCAAAATAAAATCAATATAGAGCAAATAAGTATCCCAACTCAATCCAACCAGCACACCACCTGTACCAGCCAACACATTATATGGGGATTCGATCGACCCACTTAGCCAACACACTAATAACGCAGCGAAGCTACTAATAACATAAAATGTGGTGGAGCCACTAGAATCAGAATGCGTGGCAAAATCACTTATACATAACTTCCTCCAAATCAGTCCGCAACCCCATGCAGAATGTCATGTCATAAATATATTGTGCATACAAACAATCATACTCATAGTCAGACACAGTCATACGTATACCAAATACTCATCAATCAACCTACCTCTAGAGGCATAATGGTCTTTTTGACAATTAAGGGTAAAATGGTAATTTTATTCTTCAGGGTTATTTTGGTCATTTAGCTAATTTTGGTGTCTCGGTACATATTACAACCTCTTAGAGGATCTACCATTGCCTCGAGCGGCTCAGATAACCTACATGACCAGAGTAGCAAATATGGGCCCACACGCTTGTGTGGCCCATCTAGCCCAAATTCAGACATGACAAGGCAAGCCTTATAGTCCAATCCATTAACTGTCTCTTACCGAGGATTTTACCCATGTGAGGCCTACAAGCCCATTAGGCCCATATGGCCTATTTCGACCTATCGAGGCCCATAACGGGCCAAGTCCACGGAAATGCAAGTGGTGGCCTCTTTAGTCTATCGCCCACATTTTTTGGGTTCGGATCGCCCTACATGCGTTCACACACTCGTGAGGCCTCGAATGCTGACGTTTTAGCATTTTGACTTTTTGGCTTTTGTCGAATCACAGTTTAACAGGGATTTGATTACACACCTCTTTTGGCTTTGACAGTAATTGAGTGGTGTACGATTACACACCTATTCGCGAAAGCCTACTAATCACCCCTTTAACACCAACCATGATTAGATTATCTGGACTAATCCCTTGAAAATCACTGGCCAAAACAACCCTTGTACCCTGGCGATTAACTACACCATAATGGTTTCTTATTAAAAGAGTATTTCCTTATAACCCATTTGAGTGTTCGGTCAATACCTAAAACAAGGTGTCGAGTTTACCTTAAATGAATGATGAGAGATAGAAAAGTTTTAAAGCTTTACGATCACCTTTCTCCACTGAGATCCCTAGATCCATCACATAATGCACCACGAAGAACGAATAAGAATTGAAATTAGCATAGATAAGAGGAAAACATAACATTCAACTTCCCCAAAAGCAAAGTTTCAATAGACATATTGAATACATACAGAATTGACTGAATAGCAAAAGAGAATCTTATGAGTATTTACCGATTACCAAAATATTTATGAAACCGATACCACATTTCAGCGTACCTAAAAAATCCTATAACACCGAGTGGCAGACAAGAAACTGAAAGAGAAGAAGTAGAAGAAATGGTCGGCTCAGAGAAAAATGAAAGAAACATTTAAATGACTTAGAGAGAAAAACAAAAGAGACTATATTCAGCTATCTTGAAAAGAAAAGAAACAGTAAAAAATGGTAAAGAAGAAGTTAAGAATGGGGAATACATCAAGGTAACAAGAATGTAACCTGAAGACAATGTCGACAAAAGTAAAAGAGTCCAAATGGTCACTTGTGAAAATGACACTAAGGAGAAAAGAAGCCAGAAACGTCAAAAGACAAAACCCGAAATGTCAGAGAGGAAAATCGGCTCCTACACACTCATAAATTGCCGAAAGACACAAAGTGAGTTCCCTAGCAAAATTTGCACAATCAACTTCCCCAATTTGGCTACAACTCTTCCCCTCTCCAACTGCACAATTTTCTCCCATTATCTCTCCACCTTTTCCTCCTCCAAATCTCTAACAACCAATATCTTATCCCATGATACTCTCTCCTTTTTACCAAGTCTACAACTACTCCATAGAGTTTGAATCCACCACAAAGACTTGCCATCCAAGTAGCAAAATAAAATCCCCTTGCTCACCATAGGATTTGAACTCTTGCTCTCACCATGCTCAGTCACGCCACTTGCCACCAAGACACAAGATCTCTTGTGTCACAAAACAAACACAACTTAGTGTATGCCCTATAGCTAACATCTAGGTTTCCAAAAGAGAAAAAATCAAAATTTTTCTAAAGGCCATACTTGAACCCATGCTTCCTAAAAATCCCCCAAACATACCCAGATTACTTGACCAACAACGCAAACATGATGTTTACGTCAAAGCTTGCAAAAAAAAACGACCCTAATTTTTTAGGGCATTACATGATAAACTCATCTATGCTTAGATGATACTACTATAATGTAGATGATTGTCATGTTTAGATGAGTTGTGCTAAGAGATAGCACAGGTATGTACTTGAAATGTAACAACCTAATTTAGACCCTAATCGAAATGGTGGTTTCGGGACCGCGAATCTAAGTTAGAAAAATGTTTTAAAATTATTTTCTGTGTTTATTTTGTGTGAATTTATAACCGTGAAATTTTCATGATTTAATTTTATCGTTTGGTTGTCCGATTAAATAAAAGGACTTAATGTGTAAATAAAATTTGGTAGTTTAATGTATAAGGGTAGAATTGTTAGTGGTTTTCTAAATTGAAGCATTTATGTTGCAAATAACCCTTTGGACTTAGTGATGGCCGAATGTACCCTTATTATGCATGTTTTTGTTATTAATTTTAAAAGGGCAAAATAGTAAAATATGAAATAATATATGAATAATAAAACATTAAAGCTTATAATATCATATTTTTGAGCGAAACAAAAACAAAAGAAAAGAGAAAAGATAAACCTAGTTCGGCCATTCTCAAGCTCAATCAAGGTACGTGCTTAGCTCGATTTTTTATAATTTCTACATTTTTAAGATCGTTGCTTCGAGTACTACAAAACCCATGATTAAATTTTTTATTTTGGTGAATATTTTGAGTTATGTAATTGTTGAGAGCTTGTGATTTTTGTTATTTGATCATGAAATATAAAAGATATGTTTTAGATTAACATGTTTTGTATTGGAGTTTTTGATGATTTTAAGTAATTAGGACTAAATTGCAAAAATAATTTGAGGGACTAAAATGTGAAATAAATGAAATATATGGACTTGTATGAGTATGGGTAAAATTCAGCCCAACATGGGTATATTGAAATTTTGTATATTTTGTGTTTTGTGCAATAGGGACTAAATTGTAAAAAGTGTAAATGTTAGGGGTAAAATAGTAATTTTCCCATTTATGTGTTTTTGGACTAAATTGAATGAAAATATGTTTGAATGAGCTTAATTTGAATATGTTTAGATCAAGAACCAAAGAAATCAGATTTGGATCGGGGGAAAACGAAAGTTGTCGACTAGCTGCCCTGTTCCATTTTGTATCGTTCGAGGTAAGTTTATAAGCAAATAGACATCCTTAAGTTTAATTAAATGCTTTGTATACATGCTGAAATGAAATGTATGAATTTATATATGCTATAGCCGAATGTGAATAAGCTTGGCTACTATAATTTCAATTCGTTTCGACCTAGCTACAACGTCCGAAAGCCCTGTATGAACCTTAGGAATAGTTAGGATACATATGTCATGACATAGGATTCCGATATATGTGTGCGAGTAAGACCATGGCATCGATATGTGATTTCGATATATGTGTGCGAGTAAGACCCTGCCTAGGACAGTAGCACCGATATTTGACTACATGTAAGACCACATTTGGGACGTTGGCATTGTACGATATATGGGATTATCTGAGTGTCCTATCCAATTCTAAATGGTTCATCGGGCAAAGACGAGTTGCATTCGAATGTGTAAGATAAGCTAAATGGCTAGTTACGAATTGGTTTGTTGTATATTTAAAATAAGGTAAGTGAGTAATTTGGTACTTATTTGAAATTATGCATAATGCAATTAAAGGTTACATGTGAATTAGGTAAGTGTACTCGGCCTTGTGAATAGTATTAAAATGAGTTTAAAATTAAATGCATGTATGAATACATGTATTCGGCTACATAACTAAAATGCATATGAAATTATATGATGACACAAAAGTTTGTGTATTTGTGTGCATGTGAACTAGGTTGATAATAATTATTTGGCTTCAGAAGTTAATTGATAATAGGATAACATGGCTATATAAGCATACGGTCAAAGTGAAAAATATGAATGAATATATATGATAGATTTTATATGTTTGAATCAAAATGTTTTATAAAAATGTGCTTTGGCTTAGTTTAATTAATTAATGATATTTTTGGATTACTCATTTGCTTATGACTTACTAAGCTATAAATAGCTTACTTTATGTATATGTGTGTTTCTATTTCATAGACTTTGGAGTCAAGCTACGAGCTCGGGGACTGTCAGTAAAGTTTCATCACACTATCAGCTCTTTTGGTACCTTTATAAGTCAAATCTGAATTATGGCATGTATAGGCTGGGTTGCGTTTTGAAATTATGAATTTTGGTTATGAAAAAGGCCATGCAAAAATGACTTATTATCTACAATTGAATTCAATTTTGGTTTTATTTATAGTATGGGTCTATCATGGATATTATGCTATGAGCTATGGATTATTATAAATTGTGTTATACGAATGTATACCAAGGTTGGCCATTGAATTTGGGTGTGGCACGAATGAGTTGGTCATTTTATAGATATGTTTGCTCTTGATTTAAGTTTATTTAAAAGTGTAACCATAATATATAATGTTTGTGAAATTGCTAAGTGTTTCGGCCATGAGAGTATAATAAATGTAAAATGTGCTAAGGTAAGTCATGCAATATTAGTTAAAAACCAGACATTTATGCAAGAGGTAAATTCAGTAATCTTATAAAAATTATATTAAGGTTGTGTATGATGCTTAGATTATTTATCATGATGAGTTAGACATATTGGCCCTTAAATTTATATTAGGAGTTTAGTTTATTGACAATGGTTAGGAGTATAAAGGTACTCAGTCATGATTTGTTAAATGACATTTTATATGTGTTTTTATTATGGTCGATATGATATGTTCATGATGTAGAGATTCATTGGTTATTTGTGGAGTCATGAAATTATTAAAGCCGTATATGCTATTGGACAATACCATATGAAATGATTTAATTGACTATATATATGTTAGTATAGAAGTATGAAATGAAATGTTTGTCTTTTTATTAAGTATCGAATACCATTAAAGAAATTTATAATTTGTTATATTTTATATAGATGTAACTTGTTTTTAATTTATCTGACTTATGTTTTAAACTATGTCATCATATGAATGATATGAAATTTGAATTTGATATTAGACAATATTATTAGCATTGATGTGAGTAAAATTTTGAATTATAAAATGTAATGCATATTTGTAAGAACTGTGATATGATTAGTAAGACTTCATAAACCTAGTCTGGCGACGAATACGGGTTAGGGGTGTTACACGAAACATATGAGAATGTGTTTTCCATGTGAAATGAAATGGACTTGTGATAAGAGTGCAAATGAATGAGTGATATTTATGAGGATAATTTCTATGACAAATTTGTGATGGCTATCATCATGTTGCACTAAGACAGATTAGTACAATACCAGCAGTTCGAATTTGAAAATCCACCAAAAATAGTAGAAATTGAGTTAGAAGCTGAATAAAATATGAAATTAAAGCTTATCAAGTCTAGTTTCAGATAAAGGAAATGTTGTATGCAAACGAATCTCATATGATGAGAGATTTGAATTTTTGTGAAATAGGGTCAGAGTGATCTCGGACTCCCCTGTCTTAATTTGGGAAAATCATTAAAAATTGTACAAAAATTATTATGAGTTATAAATTATATGCTTAAAATCCTTAAAGAGTATATTTTCAAGGTAAATAGGCAAGAGAATTATCTAATTCCCGTACTATGAGATAATTAATTTGTAGTGAAGAGAGGTTGGAACTATCAGATAGGGAAATAGGAGTAAATTTAAAGAATAAAATGTACTCATTGGCTAGACCAAAAATCCTTAAAATTTTATGGTAATAAGATATATGAGTCTAGTTTTAGGTAAAATTAATGGATCTTAGTTTGGAGTTCCGTAGCTCCAGATATAAATGATTTAGTGACTGTGACTCAAGGAAACAACTTGCCTAGATTTTGAATAAATAGAGAGAAATTGAAATAGCATATTAATTATTTGCTTATTATTTTCATGCGAGCTTACTAAGCGTAAAGCTTACTCCCTCCTTTCCATTTCTTTTAGTGTTGTCAGGTCAGCTCGGGGTTAGAGAACGTCAGAGACAACATCACACTACCAAGCTATCACCTTGGGATATTGATACATAGGTTGAGAAGTTTCAAGTGAATGGCATGTATTTGGATTAGTTTTTATGGTATGTGTTCTATGATTTGGCCAAATGTATTGGCTTATTTTGATTTATTTGTATATGGTCATAGGGTGTGGCTCATATTGAGTATGGTTTGTAAATCTATTTATCCATGCTATGTTATAATGTTTATGATGAAATAATGTAAACATGATGGTTGGCCATGCATGATTGGTGTTGTGACATGCATGTGTGATGAATGCTTCATGACCATTTGAAGTGGTCATGACCATGTTTAAGATATAATATGGCAAGTGAGATAATAATGCCTTGAATGTGAATGCTTGATGGATAAGTTGATAATCATGGTATAAGAGAATAAGTGGTAAAGTATTTGGTTTGGTCAAATGAATGAGATATGGTATGCCTATATTCGGTATAATGTGAGAATATGTAAAACGTGTATGATGCCTTGAAAATGTCATGTTGTGTCACAATAAAGAGTGTTTTAATCATTAAAATGCTACTATGAATTGTGATTATGACCTGTATAAAGATGTAAGAGATTATAGGTAACATGAAGGCTTGGAAAATAGCCTAAGTGTTGGCTACACGGGCTGAGACACGGCCGTGTGTCTCAACTGTGTGAGGGACATGGCCTGGTGACATGGGCGTGTGGCCTGGCCGTGTGGTTCAAATTGTTTGTTGACGTCATAAACAGAGAGTTACACGGCCTGAGGACACAGGAGTGTTGATGACACACGGGTGTGCCCTTGTGCCCACACGGGCGTGTCCTTTTTGTCCACATGGGCGTGTCCTTGTGTCCACACGGGCGTGTGACCCTGTTTTATGAGAAAAATTCCTAAGTTTTCCCAAAACTTTCCAAAGTTCTTGGTTTAGTCCAGGACCATTTTAAATGCATGTTATTTGCCTCGTAAGCCCATAATAAGGACACTATGAATATATTCGGTTGGTTTTTATTTGGCACAAAATTTTATAGCTTGGATTGCATGATTGTTTGCATTTAAGTCTAGTAATGCCTCGTATCCTGTAACACCCCGTACCCGAGACCGTCGCCGGAGTCGGACACGAGGGGTTAGCGGGCTTAATCCACTTACTTGCACAGTTCATTTTAAAAATTTCCAGACAGCCAGCTAACTGTGTCACTGTCACCTAAAAAATCATATCTTGAGTTCCACAACTCAAAAATTAGTTTCGTGATTTTTCCCTGAAACTAGACTCATATATACATCTACAAATTTTTTTCTAGAATTTTTTGTCAGGCCAATTAGTACATTTTAATAGTTAAAGTCCCCCATGTTACAGGGATCGACTACACTGACCTTTGCGCATTAGGACTTGGATATCTCCCTGTACAGGGCTTCAATCTGATGTTGTTTGTTTCTAAAGAAACTAGACTCAAAAAGGAATCTGTACATATATGGCATGACTTCTAATTATCTCTGGTAAATTTATAATGAATTTCCAAAGTCGGAACAGGGACTCCAGAATTCGTTCTGGCCCTGTCTCACGAAAACTTAAATATCTCTTAACATACTGTTCATATGATCGTTTCGTTACTTTCCTATGAAAATAGACTCGTCAAGGTTCGTTTACATAATTTATTCCCTATTTAATTCCATTCCTACTATTTTTAGTGATTTTTCACATCCACGTCACTGCAGCTGTCAGCATCTTTCTTTAAGGTAGGCTTTACCTATTTCATAGTTTCCATGATTCAACTAGCCCTTTAACATAAATAGCACAAAATATGATCATGATGAACCATCCCCATGGCTAATCGTTTCCAAACATTTCCATACCTCTTAATGATACAATGATTATAATACCATGCCCAAAGTATACTTAAGCCATTTTCGCATGGCTATCCAAATTTACACAAAACCGAAAGGTACATGACCTACAACAAAAGGGTAGTCCTATACTTGCCATTTCAAAGTTCAACCAAAATAGTATACCAAGAAGGAGCTTTGATAGTGTGGGCGACTTCGACTTCAAAATCCCGAGTCCGATAGCTGAAGAACCAAAATCTATAAAATAGAAAATCAAAGAAAACGGAGTAAGCATTTAATGCTTAGTAAGTTTGAGCCATGAATTTAAACACAACCAAAGTATAGCATTCATGTAGCTAAACAGATAATTTCATATGCACAAATTCTCAATATCATACTTACTTCACATTACCAACCCTTATATTTATACACAAAGATCAACTTAGCCAAAGGCGGTAGCTCATTTATCAACCGGCGAATACTTATTTGTAAGGGCTCAACTAATTCAAAGCACATACTGAAACATACCTCATTGTCGGGATTTCACAAGCGTATTAACTGAAATTTTTACAGCAAGTTCATTCATTCCCGAATCACGTACCTTCGAGTTTAACCGGATATAGCTACTCGTTCAAATGCCTTGGGACATAGCCCGATTATAGTAACTTCGCACAAATGCCTTGGGACTTAACCCGGATTTAGTAACTTCGCACTAATGCCTTCGGATCTTAGTCCGGATTTAGTAACTCGCACTAATGCCTTGGATCTTAGTCCGATTTAGTAACTTAGCACAAAGCCTTGGGACTTAGCCGGACATCATTCGAATAACCAAGCACAATTATCAATAAATCATGACACATTCGTATTTCATCTTCATTAGCAAAACTCAAACACAAGACACTTATCACACTTGCAATTTCGGCTCAATAGCCACACACAAAGAGCATGATCTAATCAAATCATAATCTAATTTCCATTACTCGAAAACTTACCTCGGATGTTGTCGAACGGCTTCAACGGCTATTCGATCACTTTTTCCTTTCCCTTATCCAACTGTGGTCCTCTAAGCTCTTGAGCTAATTCAAACAAATTTAACTTATTAAAGTCTCATTTTGCTAGCTTATGGCCGAATATGACAAGGAGTTTGATAGGTCATATGGCCACCTTTTAGCTCAAATACACAATGATCATACGCATTTTTAATCACATCAAGCAATTTAATACAATTCATTCGAACATCAAAAAGGAAACCTCAAGGTACTTAGCCCATATATACTTTAGGCATTAGAGTCACATATATATATTGAATCCCGAATCAAACTCAACATTTTAGCTAATATTTCCCCTTAGCCGAATTTTCTAAGTCAAGCTAAAGCCATCAATAGGCTACCTATGGCCAAACATACACATCTATGCTAAGGCCGATTGCAACACTTAATACATTCTACAAGTATGGTCACTTGTATTGACTAAACACCATTTGTTTCAAGTTCAAAACTTGGCTAATACACATATATACACTATTAAAGCATCCTCTCCCTTTACATTAATTCAACACATGCATTACCCATAATATACAAAATTATATTCGGCCTTAGCACACAACTTGCTAGCCGATTCTTCTCCATCTAGAAACTAATGCACATCTGAGCTCATTTGTTAGACTCTACTTCATCTAACAATGACCTTATTTCTCTTTTATTTCCTACCATGGCCGAATGCATCACAACACCATATCATTTCGATTTTGGTCATGGTTAAACAAAGAACTTAATGTTTCACTCAAGGATGCTAAAAAGGAGATTCAAGAGTCATCAATCCACCATCACATGCATCATTACAAGCTTCACTTTTAGCATGCAATTAACATCAACACAAATCCACCTTAGCCAAATATCATCTCCATGACATAGTAAAGATTTGAACCATGGGCTAGTTAGAACTCAAGCTAACAAAAAAAACATGCATGAATCTCGTGGCACAACATCAAACTTACCTTCACCTAGCTACAAGCATGGCCGAATCTCTTCAACAGTTCCTCCCTTCTTTCCTTTGAATTTTCGGTCAAGAAGAATGAAAAAAAGCATGGACACATTTTTTTTCTTTTTCCTTCTTCTATTCACGGCAATGGAGGGAGGGGGCAACCACACATATTTTTTTTTCCTTTTTCCATTTCTTTATTACCCATACTCATTATTTTATTGTTCCTAACATACATCACTACATAACATGTTTGTGACATGTTTCCACTCATAGCATGGCCGGCCATTAGCTCAAATATTGGGCAATTTGACATGCAAACCCACCATTTCTACAACATGCATTATTAGGCCACTTTACATTTGCCTAGCACATTTCTAAATTTTCTCACATAAGTCCTTTTGACTAAATTCGCATGCAATTTACTAAATCGAAGCCTAAAACTTTCACACATTCATAATCACATATTTTAGACAATAAATATCATGTTCAAATAATTTGGTGACTCGGTTTAGCGGTCCCGAATCCGCTTCCCGACTAGGGTCACTTTAGGGCTGTCACATATCCTGTCTCGGTGTTGGACACGGGTAAGGGGTGTTACAGATTGCAATTAAGTACAAGTGAGGAACAAGTATTTGACAATTGGTGAATATTGTGATTATATGGTATTGAAATGAGCTAATGAATTGTAACATGGGTATGAAAATTGCGAAGGGCCTCTAATTGTAAATGTTTGAATTAAGTTATAATGCCTGATTGAATGTAGTAAATAGTTAGAATACGATTTGCATGCCAATAGGATAGTACGTGCTCTTGTTCAGGATCACACTTCGGCGCCTTTGAATTGCACTTTGGTGCCTCTGTATTTGTACTGCGGTTCCTCTATTAGCATTTTGATGCTCTCTGGTGTTTTGGAGGAAACCAGAGTATCTGAGTCAATTTGCTATAGTTCAACAGGCCATGAAATTTTACGTTTAAATGTTAAATTACTCTTTGAGTTGGATTTATGTATGACGACATGTTTGTGTATATATGTATAATATGGAGGCATAGATTGCTTTGGTTTGAGCCATTTTCTATATTGAATTATATGAGATGAATGCTTTGATTTGTATAGTTTGATAATGAATATTATGCCTTGGTGTAATTATATGTTTTATATGTCTATAAATATGTTACATAGTTATGTTTGTGGTGTATTTGGAGAATTAAATTGTTATATAAGTATTTTTTTGATTATTCGAGGTTGTTTCATTAAGTTTAACGAGTAAATAAAGCTTTAAAGGGTAAGTGATTACATGAAATGAACTATGATTTTTGAGTACTGATATGGATTAGAATGAAAAGTGGAAGTGAAAGGTAAATATGGTTTAGTATATATGTATGAGTGGTGAATTATGAAAGCGAAATGTTAGGTATGTTTTATACCATGTTTTGATTGGAATTATATATGCAATGTTACACCAACTAACCTTGTGAGGTGGTGTGTATAAGAAAGGTAAGATGGCTTAAGTTATAATAAACTTATGGTTGGTTGTTTAACTTAAAATGTTCGGTTTGTTAAGTTTCCTTTATAAGCAATTACTAAGAATTAGCTGCTTACATAATTATTTTTCTCTATTTTGTAGTTCATTGAAAGCTTGATCGGTTGGAATCTCATTTGAGCACCATCACACTATCAATTCGTCATATTGGTCGTTTTGGTTGTTTTGGCTAATGGTTATAAATGACATGTAATAGTAGTTTTTATGTGATGCGAGTCTCAAACCCCAATTTCGGACCCATGAATGTGATGGGCTCACACTACCTCAAGGCCCAACAATAGTGTGAAAATCCAAGCAAATCAAACCAAGATTCAATTAATGACAACGTTCGAGGATGAATCTTTTCGAGGAAAGGGGGAATGATACATGTACGGATGGAGTGAAATTTATTAAATCCCATTTAGATGTGATCCAGTAGACTAGCAACGAATATTTGGATGTGATCCAGGGCTTTCTGGGTTGAGATGTCTACATGGATATCTATCTCTTAGCTTCTAAACACACTTTGAATCAATCAATTTTGAGTTTGGGAGCTCAAGTTATCACCGTTTTAATAAAGAAAACACGAGAAGAATATCTGGAAGTGATTATGATGGGAATTACGAGTTTCGGGCTTTTAATTTGAGTTTAAATGATTTTGGGTTTGGGTTTTTGGCTTAATTTTTGTTATATATGAGCTCAATATTGTAATTTTCAACTCTTATTATCATATTATTTTGAATTTTTAATAATTATTTAAGTTATTTAAAGAAAAATTTAGACAAATCTCACCATTATGCACTGAAAAATAAAATTGAATTCTCAATGAGGTAAGAATTAATCTTGTGAGTCCTTTAGGAGTATTAATGACAATCAATCAGAATGTTAAAGAATCTAGCTACCAAATTTCCTAACGGCACTAGGAGTCTAAAAGTGGAGTCGGTTTGTGTTGCCTGCTAACACAAGAAACAATAAAGTGTTAGAATGCATATAGAAAAAATAAAAAGTAAAAAAAAAATAAAAACCTAAGGCTAAGAGTCAATGAAAATGGTTGAAACCCAAAAACCCAAAAAATTGCGAAACAACTTGACAAATTTCGTTTGAGGTGTTCCCTATTTCAAAAAATCACAAAATCTAAACTGGAGCCTCCTCAAATAATGTAGATCTGATTTGGAAAGTCATGGCACAAAATTCAATTAATAGAATTTTTTTTATTTATTCTTTTCTTTTCATATTTTATTTTTTTTTGTACTTTTTCGATCACTTTTTTTCAGTCAGAAATTTTTTTTAGATTGTAATACAGTGGAAAGAATCAGCATATAAAATTTCAAATCGATTGAAAAATGTTACGCTCTCAAAAAATATATTTTTTCGAAAAATATTTTGGGTAAAAACTGCTTATAGGTTGTTTTGTAATGAAAATCAATTTAGAAATCAACCATGAACACCCAAAATGCCCAAATCTGATACCAAATGATACAAATAAGACGAATAAATGCAGAAGCAGATCGTAAAGTTTGTCAAAGTCGCAGATTTATCCTAGATCTCTAGACAAATGTAAACTGAAACGAGAAACAATAAAAACATATTAGTTGTCAAAAAAGAGAGTTAAACAAAATAAAAACAAAAGAAAGATGAACTAGATAGTAAATAGTCCAAAAGAGAATGACTTAGGGTTTCTTGGATGGAAAGAAACCATCCTTCAACCTCAAGAAAATGCTCAAACCAGATCTAGAAAAACAAAACACAAATAGATTTGTTAGATGTGATTTTAAAGACAAAAGCAAACTATTTTGTGCAAGAATGTTTGAAACAACAAGAAAAGATTAAAACTCCTAATTTTGATATGTTTCTTGATGGAACAAGATAGGAGTCTCTTGAAGCAATTTTAACCTGGAATGAAAATCAATAAAATCAAAAGCTAAAACAACAAAAACTAAATTAAAATAAACAAGCAACGATAAATTAATGTTAGGAAAGAGAAGATGGCATACTAAGAAGCCTTGGAAACATTAAGAATCCACTACTCCTTTCAATGGCTTTAATTCCCCCTCTAAGAAAGAGATCTTGGCAAGAAAAAGCTTGAAGATAATTCCCACAACCTTAAAAATTACTAAAACAACTTTTAAAAGAAACTTAAGAGCAATTCTTGAAGAAAAACTCAAAGAGAATTATTATTAACTTAAGAAACAAAAATCAATTGTATGTGTATATAAGGGTGGATGACCACACTACTTATAGGCCCCCAAAATAAGTTTCCTTAACCCTAATGGAATAACTAACACGATAACTCATCAAATAAAAAAAAATTTTAAGTGTGGACTTTTAATGGGAATTTAGCCAAAGGAATTAAATGGACTCATTGGGATGAATTCTTACATGATGATCCACCTATTAAAATAAAATTGGACCTATAGTTTAAATATTTTACAATTTGGGCCACTTTAATAATTTGACCTGATATTCAATTAAATTACTTTCTAAACTTCAGGATGGACTTTTAGACATCTTAATAGGCTATTTTTTCAAGGACATGGTCTTGTGATCTGTTTGCTATTGAAATTAGCTTGTTCAAGCTCTTTCATGAAACCCAATACGTCTTGGCTACAAGATTCAATTTCTTGCACCAAGATTTCTAAGATTTTAAATCTTGATTTTCTTGATTCTTGAAATTGTTCAAAACAACAAAATTTGACTAAGATTCGGTTTCTTAAAAACAAGAAAGTGAATATTTACTTTTTTCTGTCGTGTGCACATCTAGGGCCTTGGTAATGAAGTCTTAGATGGTTCCGTTCAATCTTGCTCGGATTTACTTGGCCTTCGACCTCATTATTTCACATTGAGGAAATTTGGGACTGTCACATTCATGAGCATAATTTTAGGCCTTGAGACTCGTATCACAAACAAAAATAGTAGCATACTTATCAAAAACATTCAAGGTGATACATGCACGGATGGGGTGAAATTTATTAAATTCCATTCATTGAAGTTGTCAATTTTCAAGCTCGGGAAATTAGCAGACTTGTGAAAACTTTTTGGATGGGATCCTAACATTTCTTGTAACACCCCGAACCCGAGACCATCGCCGGTGTCGGACACGAGGGGTTAACAAGCCAAGTTCACATATTTTGCCCACCAATTTCCACTTTTCCAGTCAGGCTGGAAAACTGCGTCACCGTCGCCTTAAAAATCATATCTCGAGTTTCAAAACTCGGAAACTGGTTTTGTAAATTTTCCCTGAATTTAGACTCATATATCCATCCATGGATTTATTTCTAGAATTTTTGGTCGGGCCAATTGGTACAGTTTATTAGTTAAAGTCACCCATGTTACAGGGATCGACTGCTCTGACCTTCGCGCGTTATAACTTGAATATATCTCTCTACAGGGCTTTAATACTGGTGCCGTTTGTTTCTAATGAAACTAGACTCAAAATGGAATCTGTACATATAAGGAATGACTCCTAATTCTTTCTGGATAATTTATAGTAAATTTTTGAAGTTGCGACAGGGGACTCAGAAACCGTTCTGGCCCTGTCTCACAATAGTTTTAATATCTCTTAACATGTAGCTCCTATGACCATTTCGTTTCTTCCATATGAAAATAGACTCATCAAGGTTCATTTACATAGCTTATTCACTAATTAATACCATTCCTACAAATTTTGGTGATTTTTCACATTCACATCACTGCAGCTGGCAGCATCTGTTTTTAAGGTAGGTCTTACCTATTTTGTAGTCTCCATGAACCAACTAGTCTTGCCATACATAGGTTCATATATGATCATTTTAACCATACCAATGGCTGATCATGTGACCAACACTCCCATTTCCAATCCATAATCACATCATGACACCATATATATACATACAAACCACAAATAGTCTAAGTTCATGCTTCCTTTTACGAGCCATTTTCGCATGGCCGTATACATATACATCACCACATTTTTAAACCAACAAGGGTAGTCCTATACATGCCATTTCAAAGTTCAACCAAAATTTATACCAAAATAGAGGCGTTGATAGTGTGGATGACTTGACTTTATTGATCCCGAATCCGATTGCTATCGGCGAAATCTATAAAACAGAGAGCCAAAGCAACGGGTAAGCATTTTATGCTTAGTAAGTCTCAAGGAATATAATCAGCTTTAATTAAAGCAATACATTCACATAACCAAATGCATCATTCCATTAATACACATTCACATAGTCATTCTTACTTCACACTTCATCATTATATACTTTCACAAAGTATCGATCAATTCAATAGCTGAAATTGTTAGTCGATTGAGCGAATGTTGCTCAAACATGTCGACTTTCCAATGCACATATAAGCGTACCTTATTCTTTGGGCTTTTCGGCGTACTAATTGAATTTATTACAGCAACCAACACTCACCTCCAGCCCAAGATTCTTGAATATAACCGGATATAACCACGTGCACAAATGCCTTGGTCTTAGCCCGAATAGAATGACTTCACGAATGCCTTGGTCTTAGCCGGATGTAGCCACTAGCACAATTGCCTTGGTCTTAACCGGATATAATTTCCAGCATAATTGTCTTGGGGCTTAGCCGGATATCATTCAATTTCTCATGCACACATACATCAATAATCATTGGACATACATATTTCATTTTAGTTACTAAGGCTCAAACACAATTATAATCACTAGCATAATCGCCTTGGGACTTAGCCGGGTATCATTCGAATACTCATACACATAAATCAATAATCAATACATCCATATTTCATTCCACATAATTCAAGTAAGGTCACTTCTTGAGGACTTACCTCGGATGTTGTCGAACGGCTTTTACGGCTATTCGTTCACTTTTTCTTTCCCCTTGTCCAATTGTGGCCCTCTTAGCTCTTGAGCTAATTCAAACAAATTCAATTTATTAAAACCTCATTGTGCTAGCTTATGGCCGAATATGACAAGGAGTTTAAATGGTCATATGGCCACTCTTTAGCTTGAATACACAATGGTCATGCACATTTTATACTACATCAAGCAATTCAATACAATTCATTCGAGCATCAAGGAAAAGCTAAGGCCATCAATAGGCTACCTAAGGCCGAATATACATGTCCATGTTGAGGCCAATTATGCACTTAATACCACACAAAAACAGCATGCATTTTACTAGTTAATGCTTTGCATATTGTAGCTCAAAACTTATGATATAGCATCAAGCACTCATATGTGTGCTAGGCCGAATGTGCTTGCAATTTCACAATTATTCTTCAACATCTTCTTCTTTAAACAAACATATTCATCACTTACTTCATAACCAAAACATCATGTGCAAACATATATATACATATATGAGCATGGCAATTTCAAGGTGTCCATAGCCATCCAAAACACAAATTTTAACTAACATGCAAGAAGCATGAACCATGCTCATGAATGCATCATGGCGAATATGACAATCATGCCCTTTTCAACTTCAATCATGGTTAAACAAAAGAAAACTCAAAATCTTACTCAAGAGTAGACAATCCATCATTGCATGCATCATCATCAAGCTTCACACTTAGCATGCAATGGCTTTATCACCATAACAACTTTGGCCAAATGCCATTTCCATGGCATAACAAAGATTTGAGCCATGGCTAACATGCACATCAAGTTAGCAACCAAAACATGCATGAAACTCCCAACACAACCTCATACATACCTTAATCTTGATGCAAATTTAGCCAAATCTCCTTCTAGATCTCTTCTAAACCAAGCATGAAGCAAAAATCCTCCCCTTTTTCCTTAGTATTTTCGCCAAGAAGTGAAAATGGATGAACAAAAATTTCTCCTCTCTTTTCCTCTACTCACGGCAACAAGGGCATCCAAGCTCATCTTTCTCTTTTTTTTTTCATTTTTATGCTATTTTTATTATAATACTTCCTACATAACTCACTAGCCAAACATGTTGGAAACATGTTTTCCCTTGCCCATCATGCCCACCTTGGCGGCCATTATAGTCAAATTTGGGGAATTTGACATGCAAGGACAACATTTCTAGTGTGCATCAATAGGCCACTTCAACATTTGCCTATTTCATTTCTAAGTTTTCTCACACAAGTCCTTTCTAGTGAAATTCACCTTTATAACACTAAATCAATCATCATAAAATGTCATACATGAGCACACACATATTATAGGCATCAAAATAAATTTTAATTATTTTTATGCCTCGGTTTTGTGGTCCCGAGACCACCTTCCGACTAGGGTCAATTTTGGGCTGTCACAACTCTCCCCACTTAAGAAATTTTCGTCCCGAAAATCTTACCGTAAATAGGTTTGGATATCGCTCTTTCATAGAGTTCTCGGTCTCCCAATTAGCTTCTTCTATCCCATGCTTGAGCCATAACACTTTCACTAGCGGAACCCGCTTGTTTCATAACTCTTTCACTTTCGTGATAGGATACGAATCGGTTCTTCCTCATAACTCATATTAGCTTGAATTTCAATTTCGATGGACTAATCACGTGCGATGGATCGGATCTATAGCGTCGAAGCATCGAAACATGAAAGACATCGTGAACCTTTTGAGTTCGGGGCAAAATCAAACGATATGCCACCGGACCGACTCGCTCGGATATCTCATATGGCCCAATGAACCTCGGGCTTAGCTTGCCCTTACGGTAGAATCGAGTATCTTTTCCAAGGCGATACCTTGAGAAACACTTTATCACCCACGATACTCGATATCCTTACGCTTCAGATCCGCGTCGACTTTCGACGATCGGAGGCTATCTTCGACTTTCACGGATTACTTTCACTTTCATTCAGCATCTCTAATCAAATCCACCCGAAAATCTTGCTTTCACCAAGCTCGGTCCAAAACAATGGTGTACGGCATTTACGACCGTACAAAGCCTCGTAAGGTGCCATCATAATACTTGATTGAAAGTTGTTGTTGTAGCGAATTCAATCAACGGCAAATACCGTTCCCATGAACCACTAAACTCGAGGACGCAACATCTTAACATATCCTCAAGTATCTGAATTATCCGCTCGGATTGCATCGGTTTGGGGGTGAAAGGCGGTGCTGAAATGCAACTTGGTACCCAAAGCTTCTTGCAACTTTTTCCAAAATTGCGAGGTAAATCTCGGATCTCTATCCGACACGATGGAAATAGGCACCCCGTGTAATCTCACAATCTGAGAAACGTACAATTCGGCTAATTTGTCCATTGAAAAATCCGTACGTACGGGGACAAAGTGAGACACTTAGTCAATCGATCTACCACGACCCAAACCGCATCCTTCTTACTTGCTGACAATGGCAGTCCGGATACAAAGTCCATTGTGACTCGATCCTATTTCCACTCGGGTATCGTGATTGGCTGAAGTAATCCTGAAGGCACTTGATGTTCCGCTTTCACTTGCTGACATATTAAACATCTCGAAACAAAGTCGGAGATGTCTCGTTTCATACCATGCCACCAAAATCGACGTTTCAAATCATTGTACATCTTCGTACTCCCCAGGTGGATTGCCATTCGGCTACAATGGGCTTCATTCAGAATTATCGAAATGAGTCCCGAATTCTTTGGAACACACAGACGACTTTTGAACCTCAAACAATCGTCATCATCGATTTGAAATTCCGAGTCCTTGTTCGGCACACACTCAGCCCGTTTTGCAGCCAACTCGTCGTCGACTTTCTAAGCTTCTCGAATTTGATGTATCAACAGTGGTTTGGCTTTTAATTCAGCTACTAACACACTATCGGATCGGACAGACAAGTGCACGTTCATCGCTCGTAAAGCGAATAATGATTTACGACTCAAGGCATCCGCAACCACATTCGCCTTTCCCGGGTGATGGTCAATGACCAGCTCGTAATCCTTTAACAGCTCGAGCCAACGTCTTTGTCGCAAATTTAAGTCTCTTTGAGTCATCAAATATTTGAGACTTTTGTGATCCGAGTACACATGGCACCTTTCACCAAATAAGTAATGTCGCCAAATCTTTAAGGCGAACACGATGGCGGCCAATTCGAGATCATGAGTCGGATAATTTTTCTCATGTGGCTTTAATTGCCTCGACGCGCAGGCCACAACTCGACCTTCTTGCATCAATACACAACCTAACCCAAGTAGGGAGGCGTCGCTATAGATGACAAACTCTTTGCGGACTCAAGGTTGCACTAGAATTGGGGCTTGATCAAATAAGTTTTCAGTTGATCGAAACTTTTTGGCATTTCTCCGTCCATTCGAACTTAACATCATTTTGGAGTAACCGTCATCGGCGTGGCTATCGTTGAGAAGCCTTTACAAATCGTCGGTAATAACTAAGCAAGCCCCAAAAGCTCGAACCTCGGTAATATTTCTCGGAGGCTTCCAATTAAGTATGGCTGAAATTTTATTGAATTCGACTCGAATACCGATCAGATACCACATGACCCAAGAAGCTAACCTCTTAACCGAACTCACACTTTTGAACTTAGCATATAATTGCTTATCCGTAAAATTTGCAGCACTAACCGCAGTGTTCAGCATGTTCGGTCTCATTTCTTGAATAGACCAAGATGTCATCAATGAACACGACTACGAATCGATCCAAATATGGTGCGAAGATCCGATTCATTAAATCCATAAATACCGCGAGGGCATTAGTGAGCCCAAACGGCATCACTAGGAACTCATAGTGACCATATCTCGTTCTGAAGGCAGTCTTGGGTACGTCCGAATCTCGGATTCGCAATTGATAATAGCCCGATCTCAAATCTATTTTTGAGAACACTAAGGCTCCCTTCAGTTGATCGAACAAGTCATCGATACGTGGTAACGGATATTTGTTCTTTATCGTCGCTTTATTAAGCTGACGATAGTCGATCACAACCGCATGGTTCCATCCTTCTTTTCACGAACAACACTAGCGCACCCCAAGGCGAGAAACTCGGCGAGCAAAACCTCTATCCACCAATTCTTGCAACCGAGCTTTCAACTCCTTTAATTCCGTTGGTGCCATACGATACGGAGCTATCGAAATTGAGTGGTACCGGTACCAATTCGATGCCAAATTCTATTTCTCGAGCAGTGGTAAACCCGGCAATTCTTGGGAAAACATCCGGTATTCACAAACCACGCACAGATTCGGGTTTCTTTTCGATTCCTTGTCATCGAGCACGTCGACGAAAGGTACGCCGCACCCTTTTCTTACATATTTACGGGCCAACATCGGCGATATTACGGTGGCAACCCTTTAAGTCCGTAGACTCAACCGAATTATCTTGTTATTCGCGCTCCTCAAATCGATAGTCTTGCTCTTGCAATTTACAACCGCATCGTGCATGGTCAACCAATCCAAACCAAGAATAACGTCGAACTCATCGAGCGGCAAAAGCATCAAGTCCGCGGAAAACAAGAACCTCGGAACACTAGGGGACTTTTCTTGCACACTTTGTTGACAAGCACGTAATGACCCAAGGGTTTGACACCGAATTACAAACTCGATGAGACTCAATAGGCAAAGTCTTCTTGGATGCTAAGGTTTCACATATATATGAATGAGTAGAACCAGGTCAATCAAAGCAATCACATTTGTATTGAAAAGAGTGAAAGTACCGGTAATGACATCCGGAGAGGCGGCATCCTCGGCGTGCGGCGTATGGCATAAGTCCTAGCAGAGCACGAGCCTCGGATCGATGGTAGCATCTCTAGATCCTCTCGACCGCCACGACATTGCCCATATTTCTAGGTGGCCTACCTCGGAAAGTGGTAGCACCGGGTTTCCACTCGACTTACATTCTGCTCATGCATCCTCGGGCAATCCTTCATAAAGTGGTCGGCCGATCCACACTTATAGCGAGAGCGATCACGAAACCAACAGCTCCACGAATGCCATTTGCCATAATGTAGACACTCCGCCTCTCTCGGCGATCATTTCCACCATGGCGATCGAAGTGACTCGTGTGGTCACAGGGGTCGATCGCGTCCTCGTCTAGAAAAGCCCAAACGCCTCTAGACCGGCTCAAATCATCTCGAAATCTCTTCGATGCTTGTTGAAGAGACTTTCCGAGGACCTCTTCGAATTCTCCGGTTCCCACATCACTTTTTATTTCTCCTTTCTAAGCTCTTGACTTTACAAGCTCGCTCAACAAGTACTACGAACTCTCGTATCTCGAGAATGCCAACGAACATCCTTATATCATCATTCAGCCCATCCTCGGCGTTTACATAATGGCTTGGACGAAATGCATTCTCGCAGCGTCTGGCTAAGCCTCACAAATTTTCGTTCGTAGTCGATGGCGACATAAAACCTTGCTTAAGGTCAAGGAATTCCTTCACTTTTGGTCGATGAATCTCGATCGATATACTTTTTGAACTCGGTTTGAAAGAATTCCCAAGTCACTTGCTCTCTAGGTACCACGAAGTCGAGTACTCCACCAATAGTAGGCGGACTCACGTTGCAAGGAGATGGTACACTTTAAGCACTCATCGGTGTACAGGATAGCTCATCGAGCACCGGATAGTGTTATCCAACCAAAATTCAGCTCGCTCGGCATCATCATCATCCGTAGCCTTAAATTCAGTGGCCCCATGTTTTGAATCCTATCGATGGGGCTTACTTGACCTTATTTGGTCAGTCACCGGAGGTATTGTAGGTCGGGGTTGCATTTGTCGGGAATGGAGGTTGTGGAACAGTAGTGTTAGTTCGAATGTATTGATTAAACCATTCGTTCATCACACTATAAAAGGCTTGCCTAGCCTCATCATTCGGATTGCTGGCCATAGGTTGAGAGTCCTTGGCGCGGTCCCTTGCTTGCGGAGCAGCGCCACACTCTCCACATCATCAGCTATCGCTCGGTTGGGATCGGGATCCATTGCTATAAACAAACACAAAGTCAAATTGTCAGAAATCACCACACTATCGATTCATCATTTAATGGCATGTATAGCTAGACCCCAAACACATCATGGTAGTCCTAGAATCGACTAAACCGTGGCTCTGATACCAATAAAATTGTAACACCCCGAACCCGAGACCATCGCCGGTGTCGGACACGAGGGGTTAACAAGCCAAGTTCACATATTTTGCCCACCAATTTCCACTTTTCCAGTCAGGCTGGAAAACTGCGTCACCGTCGTCTTAAAAATCATATCTCGAGTTTCAAAACTCGGAAACTGGTTTTGTAAATTTTCCCTGAATTTAGACTCATATATCCATCCATGGATTTATTTCTAGAATTTTTGGTCGGGCCAATTGGTACAGTTTATTAGTTAAAGTCACCCATGTTACAGGGATTGACTGCTCTGACCTTCGCGCGTTATAACTTGAATATCTCTCTGTACAGGGCTTTAATACTGGTGCCGTTTGTTTCTAATGAAACTAGACTCAAAATGGAATCTGTAAATGTAAGGCATGACTCCTAATTCTTTCTGGATAATTTATAGTAAATTTTTGAAGTTGCGACAGGGGACCCAGAAACCGTTCTGGCCCTGTCTCACAATAGTTTTAATATCTCTTAACATGTAACTCCTATGACCATTTCGTTTCTTCCATATGAAAATAGACTCATCAAGGTTCATTTACATAGCTTATTCACTAATTAATACCATTCCTACAAATTTTGGTGATTTTTCACATTCACGTCACTGCAGCTGGCAGCATCTGTTTTTAAGGTAGGTCTTACCTATTTTGTAGTCTCCATGAACCAACTAGTCTTGCCATACATAGGTTCATATATGATCATTTTAACCATACCAATGGCTGATCATGTGACCAACACTCCCATTTCCAATCCATAATCACATCATGACACCATATATATACATACAAACCACAAATAGTCTAAGTTCATGCTTCCTTTTACGAGCCATTTTCGCATGGCCGTATACATATACATCACCACATTTTAAACCAACAAGGGTAGTCCTATACATGCCATTTCAAAGTTCAACCAAAATTTATACCAAAATAGAGGCGTTGATAGTGTGGATGACTTGACTTTATTGATCCCGAATCCGATTGCTATCGGCGAAATCTATAAAACAGAGAGCCAAAGCAACGGGGTAAGCATTTTTATGCTTAGTAAGTCTCAAGGAATATAATCAGCTTTAATTAAGGCAATACATTCACATAACCAAATGCATCATTCCATTAATACACATTCACATAGTCATTCTTACTTCACACTTCATCATTATATACTTTCACAAAGTATCGATCAATTCAATAGCTGAAATTGTTAGTCGATTGAGCGAATGTTGCTCAAACATGTCGACTTTCCAATGCACATATAAAGCGTACCTTATTCTTTGGGCTTTTCGAGAGTACTAATTGAATTTATTACAGCAACCAACACTCACCTCCAGCCCAAGATTCTTGAATATAACCGGATATAACCACGTGCACAAATGCCTTGGTCTTAGCCGGATAGAATGACTTCGCACGAATGCCTTGAGTCTTAGCCCGGTGTAGCAACTAGCACAATTGCCTTGGTCTTAACCGGATATAATTTCAGCATAATTGTCTTGGGGCTTAGCCGGATATCATTCAATTTCTCATGCACACATACATCAATAATCATTGGACATACATATTTCATTTTCGTTACTAAGGCTCAAACACAATTATAATCACTAGCATAATCGCCTTCGGGACTTAGCCGGGTATCATTCGAATACTCATACACACATAAATCAATAATCAATACATCCATATTTCATTCCACATAATTCAAGTAAGGTCACTTCTTGAGGACTTACCTCGGATGTTGTCGAACGGCTTTTACTGGCTATTCGTTCACTTTTCTTTCCCTTGTCCAATTGTGGCCCTCTTAGCTCTTGAGCTAATTCAAACAAATTCAATTTATTAAAACCTCATTGTGCTAGCTTATGGCGAATATGACAAGGAGTTTAAATGGTCATATGGCCACTCTTTAGCTTGAATACACAATGGTCATGCACATTTTATACTACATCAAGCAATTCAATACAATTCATTCGAGCATCAAGGAAAAGCTAAGGCCATCAATAGGCTACCTAAGGCCGAATATACATGTCCATGTTGAGGCCAATTATGCACTTAATACCACACAAAACAGCATGCATTTTACTAGTTAATGCTTTGCATATTGTAGCTCAAAACTTATGATATAGCATCAAGCACTCATATGTGTGCTAGGCAATAATGTGCTTGCAATTTCACAATTATTCTTCAACATCTTCTTCTTTAAACAAACATATTCATCACTTACTTCATAACCAAAACATCATGTGCAAACATATATATACATATATGAGCATGGCAATTTCAAGGTGTCCATAGCCATCCAAAACACAAATTTTAACTAACATGCAAGAAGCATGAACCATGCTCATGAATACATCATGGCGAATATGACAATCATGCCCTTTTCAACTTCAATCATGGTTAAACAAAAGAAAACTCAAAATCTTACTCAAGAGTAGACAATCCATCATTGCATGCATCATCATCAAGCTTCACACTTAGCATGCAATGGCTTTATCACCATAACAACTTTGGCCAAATGCCATTTCCATGGCATAACAAAGATTTGAGCTATGGCTAACATGCACATCAAGTTAGCAACCAAAACATCCATGAAACTCCCAACACAACCTCATACATACCTTAATCTTGATGCAAATTTAGCCAAATCTCCTTCTAGATCTCTTCTAAACCAAGCATGAAGCAAAAATCCTCCCCCTTTTTCCTTAGTATTTTCGGCCAAGAAGTGAAAATGGATGAACAAAATTTCTCCTCTCTTTTCCTCTACTCACGGCAACAAGGGCATCCAAGCTCATCTTTCTCTTTTTTTTTCATTTTTTATGCTATTTTTATTATAATACTTCCTACATAACTCACTAGCCAAACATGTTGGAAACATGTTTTCCTTGCCCATCATGCCCACCTTGGCGGCCATTATAGTCAAATTTGGGGAATTTGACATGCAAGGACAACATTTCTAGTGTGCATCAATAGGCCACTTCAACATTTGCCTATCTCATTTCTAAGTTTTCTCACACAAGTCCTTTCTAGTGAAATTCACCTTTATAACACTAAATCAATCATCATAAAATGTCATACATGAGCACACACATATTATAGGCATCAAAATAAATTTTTAATTATTTTTATGCCTCGGTTTTGTGGTCCCGAAACCACATTCCGACTAGGGTCAAATTTGGGCTGTCACATTTCTGGGTTGATATTCCTTCATGGATTCAAGGATCTATCTCTTAGCTTTGAAACACACTTTGAATCACTTGATTTTGAGTTCAAGAGCTCAAGTTATGACCATTTTAGTAAAGACTGTTCGAGTAGAATTTCTGAGCGGGATTATGATGGAAATTACGAGTTTCGGGCTTTTAATTCGAGCCTAGTATTGTATTTATCATTTCTTATTATTTTTTTATTCTGAACTTTTAATAATTATTAAGTAGTTTATGTTATTTAGGAGTTTTATGTCAACTAAAAAGTTTAGTTTAAAACCACTTCTTGTTTAGATTAATTAGAGTTCTAGTATACTTTAGAGTTTTGTTTAGATTTATTTAGCTAGCCTATATATAGGCCTTTGCATTGTACACAATGGAAACAATTCATTATTTTTTAATTTCTCTTTTGAGTTAATAAATTCTCTTTGAGTTTTCTTTTCAATAATTTCTCTTGAGTTTCGTTTAGAAGAGTTTTAACAATATTTTCAGATTGTGGGGATCATCTTCAATCTTTTTCTTTCCAAGTTTTCTTTCTTGGAGGAGAAATTAGAGCTAATTGAAGGGGGTTGTGGATTCTTCGTGTTTCCAAGGCTTCTTAGGACTTCTACATACCACGTTCTATCTTTCCATCTATCATTTTTATTTTATTCTTTATTAATTCTATCTTAGATTTCATTATTCTATTTTATTCATCTTCATTTTTATTTTTTAATTGTTTCCTTTATTTTCATCCGACTTGGATTCGTTTGCGTTTCAGGTTGTGTCAGAATCCAAGTTTCTTTTTGAACGTCTAAGGCCCTATGTCAAATATGGGACTTGAACAAACTTTACAATTCACTTCCACATTCATCCACACTCATCCTTATCATTTGGTATCAGATTTGGGCGTTTTAGGTGTTCTTTTTGTTCTTATAAAATGATTTCCAACAAACAGCCTTAAAACGATTTTTTTACCTAGATAGTTTTAAAAAAAATATTTTTCAGTGGGTAAACATTTTTCAAATGATATGAAATTTTACATTCTATTTTTTGGAACTATTTTAGATTACAAAAAAATATTTCCCACAAAAAAAGTGATCGAAAAAGTACAAAAAAATGAAAAAAGTATTTTATGGGTTGAATTTTGTGCCAAAAATTTCCAAAACAAATACACATTATTTGAGGAGACTCCAGTTTAAATTTTGTGATTTTTAGAAATGAAGAACACCTCAAATGAAGTTTGTCAAGTTGCATCACAAATTTTTGAGTTTTTGGGTTTTAGCTATTTCATCCCAAAATATAGGGAATTAGATTAATCCGGTTACAAAATTATGGGGTTAAAAAAATTAAAATTAGGGTAAAAATATTATTAATTAAATTATTAAGATAGTATAAAATTTGATTATGAGGTTTAATTTGGAAATAATGAGTTTTAATTGAGTTAGGACCTAATTGGAAAAGAGGTAAAATAAAATATTAATAGTGAGTCCTGACTATGTGTATTATGTTATGAATACCTTATTAAGTGGATGTCCATCATGATCAAGATAAAGTTTTGGTGTACTATAAATTCTAATAGTTATTAGAATTAGATCTCTACTTCTTTTATACTGCTTGTGCCTATCAATAGAGACTCTGATGAAGCATTGTAATCATCCCTTTTGATCAATAAAGTACATCCTCTATTGCTTTCATATTTTCTTTGTTCTTTATTCTCTTCATCTCTCTTTATTTTATAACATGTTATTAGCACGATCTTGCTCAAAGTGATAGTTCCTTTTATCGACGAGCAAATCTATCCTCCATGATTTCCAATATCTTTGATGGCAAGATGCAAAGTTTTTACAAGAAGATTCTTTTATTTAACATTTCATATCTAATTCTTATTTTTCATTCTTATTTCAATATATGTTATCATTGTTTTGATTAACTTATTTTACTTTTTGTTCTTCAATATTGTAACAACTTGTTTTCAGTGAAATCGGAATAGTGGTTTCGGGACCACAAATTTGAGTCAAAAATAAAATTTATTTTAATATTATTGCATAGTCTGCATTATGATAGGGAAGACGTATGAAAATTTTGATAAGAAAATTTTACCAATTTCATGTTTAATTATGGAAAGGACCAAATTACATAAAATGCAAAAGTTGAGTTCTAGTAGCTATAAGTATCAAACAGCTATGGAATCCAAAACTTGAGGTCCTTATATGGTAATTAGACCATTAAGAGAAGTTAGTAGATGTTTTTGATGATTCATCCATGGAAAATTAGAAAATGAAAAGGACTAAATTGGAAATTGAAATAAAGAAAGGAAGATAAATAAAATAAAAATCTAATATCATCATTTTATATCATCTTCTTCCCCAAATTCTATAGAAACCTTAGGAAAGAGAAAGAAAATCAAGCAAGCCTAATTGGATTCGGTTAGACCTAGTATGAAGTTGGATCGAGGAAAACAAAAAGTATTGGTTTAGTAGATCCTTGTATATGAACGTTTATCGAGGTAAGTTCGTGTAACTAGATTATGTATATTAATACTTTTGGACTTGAATGTTGAATATGTGTGAATTGTATAAATGTTTAATGTATAAAATTAATTACATGTCTGATATTACTCGATAAGTATATGTCCCGTATGAATAGATGGAATTCGATGGATACAGGATTTCCTAATTGGTTGTGGTCTTGAATATGTTGCAGACACACCTTAACTTGAAAGAGCATCATATTATAAATCTTCTTGAGTTTCCCCTTATATGGTTCCTACGAGCATCCTGATCGGTAGTGATCTTGCATATGTTGTGGACTATCGCAGCTCTTTGTTAACATCCTATTATATGACCGGTTGTGATCCTGCACATATTGAAAACACAAACGCGACTCTTTATGAGCATTCTAATAGAGGCTCTTCTTGAGCTTCCTGATATGGGTCGCTTGAATTTCCTATTACACGATTATTCGGAGCTCTCTAATAATAACTCTTCGGAGTTACCTGTTAAGCTTAATGAGCTTCCTATTTTAAACTCTTATGAGTTTCCTATTATATGCCAGATAAGCTTCCTATTACATGGCTCATATGAGCAACCTGTTATATGGCTCGAGAGAGTGCTTCCTAATTATGTGCCCTAATGGGTACCCCTAGACATAAATTGACGGATGTTCAGTTGTGTATACTTTAAGTGTACAACATGAGCGTATCCATCGATATTTCAAATAAATTCAACAGGTAAAGTTTTGACATGGCTAATTTGTACTCGAAATGATCTGTCATAGAAATGTACATGAAATATGACAGTTACTATATGATGAGCTCATCTTTGATTCTAGAAATTTATGTGGAATAATGACTAACATGTTTGATGAAGTTGTGTATTTTAGACTATTATCTAAATTGCTTGGATGCATTTTTGTATGCTTACCTTAAATGTAAATGAATGGTAAGTTAAAATTCTCGTTATGCGAACTTACTAAGCATTAAATGCATACTTTGTTTTATTTTCCACTATTTGATAGTGCTCGAAAGCTCGAAAAGGTTGAAATCGATCGAAGCACCATCACACTATCCTTCAGCTCGTTTTGGTATAAATAACAAACTTATTTTGCTATAATAGCATGTATAGGCTATCTTTGCCAGTGTTGGCATTTAAATGGTTAATTGTAATATAGCCATTTTAATGGCTGGTGATGGTATGTTTAGTGAATATATATATGAGGTTATAATATGGTTAATATATGTGTTCTTGATATGGTTAGATTGAATTATGGTAAACACATATGTCTTACAAAAGGTAAGTTTAAATATAGTGATGATATATCATGTATAAAGTTAATGTTGGCTTGGTTTTAATGTTTTGAATTGGTTGGTATATGTATGTAAGTAATAATGTAGGTACAAGGTGAAATTTGGGTGAGAAATAAAGCTTGGAAATGACCTTATTTTGTCTACATAGGTAGACACATAGGCATGTGTCTCAACCATGTGTGAGACACGGCCATGTGCACGGCCTGTGGTTTGGCCGTGTGTCCCCTGTATCTTAAATCTTAAGAAGAAGAATGCTCATAATTGGTGACACAGGTGGTCACATGGAAGTATGTCTTGATCGTGTGAATCCTGTACCTAATTTTTAAAAATTAAATTGTCCACACGATTTAGCACACGGACGTATGGTTGGCCATGTGACCCAAGCACTACAGGAAAATAGGGCTTTAGCGGCGTTTTTAGTGGCGTTTTATTAACAAACGGCGCCAAAATTTTAAAATTCAGAGCAATAGAGGCGTTCCAAAAAAAACGCCTGTAAAAACATAGCATTAGTGGCGTTTTTACTAAAACGCCGCTAAAAACCAGAGCATTAGCGGCAGTTTAGGTAAAAACGCTGCCTAAAAACAAGAGCATTAGCGGCGGTTTAGGTAAAACGCCGCTAAAAACCAGAGCATTAGCGGCGCTTTAGGTAAAACGCCGCTAAAAACCAGAGCATTAGCGGCGCTTTAGGTAAAGCGCCGCTAAAACCCAGAGCATTAGCGGCGCTTTAGGAAAAACGCCGCTAAAAACCCCATAACCCCTAAACCTCAAAAAGAATCATAAACACTAATCTCTAACCTCTAAAACAATAATTATTAAAATTTATGATTATACAATATATTAAATATTTTCTTATATAATCATAAAAGAGATAGTATTGAATTTAAAATATTAAATTAATTATCATTATATTTTAAGGATTATGGTTTAAGATATATGGTTTAAGCAGGTTCAATTATGATCGTTAACTATGGTTTAAGGTTTAGGAGTTAACTAGTATCTGAAGGTTTATGATGAATTGGGGTTTATGGATTATGATTTAGGGTTTAAAGGTTAGGGTTAAAGTTTAGAGTGGGACAATTATTATTTCATAAGAGATAATTTCCTTTCCAGATTCTTACTTGGGATGCTATATATTAAGAAAGGGTGATTTTGAAGGTGGAATTACCATTTGTTGAACTATGTATAAATTCCAAGCTTATATAACATAGAAATATCTTACAGAGTGGACATTATAACTAGAGTGTTCCAATAGAGATTTAATTGTTTTATTAAAGTTATGTAACTTTGTATAAATAATAATGCTATTGTGTATTTTTAATTATCTATTTTTTTGTTTAAATATATTTAGATTAAATAGAATGTATGAAATAAAATATGTTAAAAATTAAGTTTAGGTTAAGGGTTTAAGGAAATGATACTATTAGCTAGATATTAACTCATGAAGAACATAATTTGGATTTTACTAAGATTCATGTTATTTTGTATATACGTACTCATAATATTATTTAATATAAGAATATAAACATATATATATATATATATGTTTTAATTTGTACTACATTAACATTGGCCATGAATTCCCAAAATATGTTTATTATGGTTTAGGGTTAACAGTTTTTTAGAGTATATATACTTTATAGTTTGGGCTTTATGGTCTAGGAATTATATATGGTTGGTTTAGGGGTTACCGAATGGTTTTGGGGTTTAAAGTTTGGGGTGAGGTGTTTTTTGTTTGTGGTCTAAGGTTTAGGGTTTAGGGTTTCAAATTTAGAGTATAATTTTGGATTTTAATTTAGAAGATAAATGTATATAAGATAAATATATATAAAATATTATTTTAAAAATATATAAATATATATATGGAAAGTGGTTTAGTGTGCAATTGTGTACATGAACTGTAATTTGATCTAGATCTTGTAAAATATTAATTTACACGTTATTGATACAATAAACAACATCATGTTTTATTTAATTAATTAATTTATATGCATACATAATATGTATTTTAAAATGTGTATTAAATCAAAATTAAAGTTTCAACTATAGTTAGGGTTTTAGGGTTTATATATATTTTAAAAGAAATTCTAAATATATAGTTTTAAATTTTGATCAATTTCTATAAAATATTCAGGTATTAGCGGCGTTTATACATAAAACGCCGCAAAAGATAGAAAATAGCGGCGTTTTTTTAGAAAACGCCACAAAATTTCATTATACATTACAGTAAAACGGTGTCGTTTCCTCTGAATAGTAGTGGCTTTAGTGGCGTTTCTATAATAAACGCCACAACGTGTATTAGAACGGCGTCATTTTATTGTGTAGATAAAATAGGTATTAGTGGCGCTTTGCTGAAAAAGCCGCAAAAGGTCTTATTAGCGGCACGTTGCTAAAAACGCCACAAATTTTGCTTATTTGAAACGGCGTCATTTTTTCTCTCCTGAGGTTTATGCCCTTTACCCAAAATCGGTTTCATTTTTTTGCTAAGTCCTTTTCCCCTATCTCGTCTTCCTTCCCCAAATCCCTAAAACAAAACCTCTTTTTTCCCCAAATCATCCCTAATTCCCCAAACCCAAACCCCTAACATTTTCCCCAAGTCCCTTTTGTTCCCTTAATCATTTCCCCATTCTGAAATCCTTACTTGTTTTCCCTTTCCTCTCGTTGTGATCGGATGGTTCATGGGTTTTAAATGGTTAGTTTTTAGTCCCTTTAGATTAATGTGTAGTTCTTGTATTACTTGGCTTTTATTTTTTTGGGATTTTAGATTAATGATGTTGATCTTGATGTTGATGTTGATCTCGATGATTATACCCTTGTTTTAAGTAAACCCAATACCGGTCCGGTGTTTCGATCTTTGTTTTGAACTGAACCACCACAATTATTGGTGCTGGAATCATGGCTTTACCTGCTACTATGAAGGTTCTGGGGCTTGTTTTAAGGATTCTCGATCAGTGGTTAGGACTGGTTCGGTTCGTAATGTCTGGGTGATGTTATGTCTGGTTCGGTTCGTCATATTGAGGTTCTCGATCGATTGGTTAGGACTAGTTTTGGGGATCATAGGAAGTTATTGGTTTTGGTTGTTATGGTTGTTTTCTTGCTCCACTTTGCGTGTTAGATAGGATTGATTCATTGAGCATGACTTTGGTCGCTTGATAGCTCTCATTGTTGTTTTAATTGTGGTTTGCTTTACTGTTGCATTCATTAAGCTTATTGAAGGGAAGATAGAGGCTCCAAGGAGGAGCCTAGATTTTGGATCGAAAATGGCAATTTTGGATTTACTAGTAGTTATCCCTATTATGACTAATGCATATGTTTTCCATTTCAATGTTCAACCTATATACAATGAGCTCGAAGGTGATATTTTGACCAATTTTGATAGGAATCTGGGAATTCGTTTTAGCACTGCTTTGAATTATATTTGCTCTTCATTTGGTTCTGGTTTTCCCTGTTATTCACTTTTCTCTACGGCAAACTGTGGATAACTTGGTGTTTGAGAGATGAGCTCCTCTCACGAAGAGTAAAAAACGGTCTTTGGCATTAACAGTAATATTGTTAGTGCTTATATATATTTGATCTACTATGTTCCCAAATATATGGACAGCTTTCAAATTTACTGGAGCAACAACAGCTTACTGTCTTTTAATATGTATAGAATGTAACTTACTGTCTTTTAATGGTATTGAGCTTTGTCCTATTTCTCCTGTTAATGTTATACCATATTGCTGGCTGTTTTTTTAATCATTTTATTTGTTTATTCCCACCTGTTATTATGCAATATAATTAATATTATACCAATCATTAAATGTTGTTTATTTTTAAAACTCATTTGATTGTTTTGTCGACCAAAAACAAACTTTTGTTCTTCAAATGCAATGAGTAGGGAAGTCTCTCGACATTATTAGAGATCAATCCCAAGCATCTCTAAATAAACCCTCAAGAAAACATTTCTATTTCAATCAATGTAACATGTTTTTCCTAACATTTATGTTTCTTTCAACATGTTTTTCCTTTTATGTTTTCAATGTTTAATTAACATTTAATTACATTCCTAAAGTTTTAATGTTTTTCCTAACATTTAATTAACATTTTAATTACATTCCTAAATTTTTAAGCTTATTTCATCCACTCTTTTTTGTGTTTTGTCTCGATTTGGCTTCCTTCGTTAAGTTTCCTGTAGAAGCTTACATATCTTTTATTTTCAAGAAACAGATTTAGGTAATGGAAGATGTATGCCTGTGTGTTTGTGTCTCTATATATGTATGTATTTGGTACTAGATGAAAGCTTTATTCCAGTTTTGAAATATAGACCAAGTTTTGCACACATTGATCAATTTCTGGCTCTTTTCCTTTGAATACATGGTTCTCTTGATACTAAATACTCAGGTGCTGTGATAGCCCTAAATTGACCCTAGTCGGAAAGTGGTTTCGGGACCACTAAACCGAGTCATAAAAATAATTAACTGTCATAGTTGATGCTCATTATATGTACATATGCATGTCTGAAAATTTCATGTTTAGATTTTGTTAATTGTAAGTGAATTTTATCAAATAGGACTTATGTGAGAAAATTTAGAAATGTGCTAGGCAAATGTAAGGTGGCCTATAAATGCATGTTGTGAAAATCTTTGGGTTTGCATGTCAATTTACCCAAAATTTAAGCATAGTGGCGGCCATGCTATGAATGGAAACATGTTGCAAACATGTTTAGTTAGTGGTTATGTTAGAAAGAATAAATAATGAAAAGGAATATGATGAAAGCAAAGAAAAGAAAAAAAAAAAAGTGTCCATCCTTTCACATTTTGTTGGCTTGGCCGAATGTTCTAAGAAGAAGGGGGGGGGGGAAGAGCTTGAGAAAATCAGCCATGGGAGGTTGCTAGACTAAGGTATGTTTGATGTTGTCCATGAGATTCATGCATGTTTTTAGTTGTTAGTTTCAGTTCTACCTAGCCCATGGTTTAAATCTTTGCTATGAGATAGGGATGATATTCGGCCATGGGTGTTGTCTTCTTGGTTGATGTTTGATGTTTGATGTTGTGGTGATGAGGCATGAAGATGAGTTAAGTTTCGGCTAAGGTGGATTTGTGTTGATGTCATTTGCATGCTAAGTGTAAAGCTTTGTAATGATACATGTGTATGGTGCTTTTGATGTTGTGAATGGAAGTTGAGGAAAAGTAAAAGAAAATTTATGTAGAAATGTGATATATGTGGATTTATAGGATGTTACAAATATATGTGAAGCCATGCTAGATTAGGAAAAATTCAGTCAAGTGTTCATGAGATGAAATTTTGTGTTTAGGTGAATTAAAGATGATAGTATAGTTGATATTATATATATATATATATGTATGCATATTCGGCCATCAAATTAAGAGCATAGGTGATGATGAGTCTAAGCTTTGTACATTCACACATATATATATATATATGCATGTGTGATTGGATTATTGATAGTAGGGCGATAGCATATGGTTATTAGCCGAATAGCTAAGAGCATAAGGTGGCAAGATAAAATTTTACCATGCCGTTCCGTATGTCATAAAATCATTAAAATGTGAATACCAATATATGTAGCAAAGCGGTTGAATGAGTTAATTTATTTGTTTAAGCTCAAGATCCTAAAGGAGAGGCGTCCAACAAGGGGAAATCGAAGGTCATCGAGTAGCCGACTTGGAATTATTTTACCCAACACAAGGTAAGTCATTAAGCATATAGTTGGTATTGATTTAAATGATCGTAATACCTATGCAATTGTGTTTAATGAGATGAAATGTATACAAAGGTATATGTATGTAGAGATGAAATTGTCGAATGTAAAAAGGAAGTGAAGCATATATAGTGGCTGGTTTTCGGTACTAAGTGTGCGAGCAATAAGTGTTCACGGTTGAGAGAATGGCACTAAGTGTGCGGGCTTGAAATGCATGGCACTAAGTGTGCGAGTTTAAAGTACATGGCACTAAGTGTGCGTGGTTGATTATTAAGCACTATGTGTCCGAAACCACTATATAAATATATATATATATATATATTTTCTATCAATTATTTATATTAAGGGTGCAACCTTACCGAGTCGATTTCGAACAGCGGAAAGGGTAAGTACCTTTAGTTCATGGCTAATAGGTGCTATGTTTATATATGGAGTTGAGCGTGGTAAGTTTTGAACCTATGTGATGATTATAATTGAAGTCACGTACATAAGGTTCATCGTGGAATAGGTGAAAGTTCGTTTAGTTGTATGATTGTAATGAAAATAAAATGATGTATGGAAATGCCTCAATTATCCTATTGAATAGCGTATGAAATGTCAATGTAGGACTTGGAATGAGATTGAATCGTAAGGTCTAAGAAACTATGGCATAGTTCAAGATGGATGGAGTACTTAGCCTCATTTCGTTGTTTCCTCTTGTGAAAATTTTATTAATGGATGGTAGTGTAATGCTTATGACTTACTGAGTTATATACTCATTCGGTGTTTGCTTGTCACCCATTTTAGGTTTCTTGGACTCGACTTTTAGCGTATTCGGGACCGTCATCGAAGTCATCACACCAGCTTGCAACTTTTTGGTATCTTCTTCTTAGTTGGTCTAAGAGAACATTTCGGCATGTATAGGCTATTATGTTTGTTTGAACTTTGGTATGTAAAACTTTGGATAGCCATGCGAAAATGGCTTATATACGTTTTTAGCATAGTACTATAATCGTTCGTATGTTGATCACTAAGAGGTATGGAAATGTTTGGAAACGATTAGCCATTCATGATTGTACTTTGTGCTATGTATGCAAAAAGGGCTAATTGAATCATGGAAACTATGAAATAGGTTAAAGGCAGATGCTGACAGCAGCAGCGATGTGGATGTGAAAAATCACTAAAAATAGTATGAATGTAATTAAATAGTGAATAAATTATGTAAATGAACCTTGATGAATCTACTTTCATATGGAAGAAACGAAACGGTCATATGAGTTGTATGTTAATAGATATTTAGGTTTTCGTGAAACAGGGCCAGAACGGTTTCTGGATTCCCTGTTCCGACTTTGGAAATTCATTATAAATTAACCCGAGACATTTAGAAGTCATGCCATATATGTATAGATTCCTTTTTGAGTCTAGTTTCTATAGAAAGAAACGGAATCAGCATTGAAGCCCTGTACAGGGAGATATCCAGGTCGTAATGCATGAAGGGCAGTGTAGTCGTACCCTGTAATAGGGGAGATTTTAACTAATAAACTATACTAATTGGCCTGACCAAAAATTCTATAAAAAATTTGTAGATGGATATATGAGTCTAGTTTCAGGGAAAAATCACGAAACTGATTTTCGAATTGTAGAACTCAAGATATGATTTTTAAGGTGACAGTGACACAGTTAGCCAGCTGTCTGGAAAATTTTTTTTTTTATGAACGGTGAAATTAAGTGAACGAAGTCTGTTAACCCCTCGTGTCCGACCCCAGCGACGGTCTCGGGTACGGGGTGTTACAATTTTATTGGTATTAGAGCTATGGTTTAGTCGGTTCTAGGACTACCATAGCGCGTATGAGTCTAGCTATACATGCCTTAATGTTAGTGCTTAATAATGTGATGACTTCTGACGGTTAAAATTTTTGTTTTGATTAGCAAATGGAACCCGGGGTAGAGAGACCCTTAGCGGATGACGTTGAAAGCGTAGCGGCTGCCTCTGCGCAAGGGACACTGCCTGTTGAACCTCAGTCATCTGCAAATAATCGGGATGAGGGGCAAAACAAGCCTTCTTCACCATGATGAATGAGTGGGTCACATAATATGCCCGAACCATTCCGTTGTCCAACCATTCCCAATTTGAACAATCCACCCCAAGAGCCCGTAATGCCATCGATTCTTGATCCCGTGATTTGAGTAAACCACTGTAGACTTGATTAGGAAGCGCGAGCCGAGGAGTTCAAGGCCATAGTTCTTGATGATGCCGAAAGGCCGAGTTTTGGCTTGATAACACCATTCGGTGTTCAATGAACTATCATGCACACCGATGAATGTCTAAAGTGTGCTATATCCTTGTTGCGAGACTCACCTACTATTGGTGGAGGACCTTGATTTCCATAGTCCCAAAGCGAAGCGAGTTACTTGGGATTTCTTCCAAGCGAATTTCGAAAGAAATATATTAGTCAACGGCTCATCGATCAAAAGCGTAAGGAATTCTTAGAACTCAAGCAAAGCCGTATGACAAGATGTCGAATCTGAACATGAGTTAAATAAGACTCGATCGGTATGCCCGGGAGTGTGTGGCTGATGAGGTTGCTATGTGCAAGAGATTTGAAGAAGGATTGAATGAAGATTTAAAGCTACTAATGGGTATTTTGGAGATAAAAGAATTAAGTAACACTAGTTGAACGAGCACGCAAGGCGGAAGAACTTGGAAAGGAGAAGAAGAAGGCTGAATTTGAAGCTAGAGACTATCGTAAAAGATCGATGGGTAAAGCTCCATTCTCTGTAAAGAAGTTCAGGAGGACACTATTAAATCGAGGACGATGCGGGAATTTCCATTAGAAGCACGACCATCGACGGACTCCGAGCTACTTCGGTAGCTAAGCGTGGGCAATAATCGCCAAGAGAAACCGAATGCCCCCAATGTGGAAGGCGACACATAGGTGAATGTTGGGGTAAGTCTACTAATAGGGCTCATTACGGATGCGGTTCAAAAGACCACTTCATTAGAGATTGCACAGAGCTTGATGAGAAGAATAGGATGCAAGGTGCAAGACCTAGTGGAATGACAACTAGAGGTAGACCACCGAGAATTTCAGGAGGTAGGGTGGTAGTCGAGAGGGGCCTCGATACTACTGTTCGATCTGAGACCCGTACTCTGCTAGGGCATATGCCATCTGTGCACGAGAGGAAGCATCCTCCCGATGTTATCCTTGGTACTTTCACTCTTTTGACACTAATGTAATTGCATTAATCGACCACGGCTCTACTCATTCTTATGTATGTGAGACTTTAGCATCCAAGAAGACTACGCCTATTGAGTCTCTTGAGTTCGTAATTGAGTGTCAAATCCTTTGGGTCAATATGCGCTTGTTGACAAAGTGTGTAAGAGATGCCCTCTAATGATCCAAGAATCTGTTTTCCGGCCGATTTGATGCTTTTACCATTTGATGAATTTGATGTTATTCTTGGTATGGATGGTTGTTGGTATATAACGCAGTGGTGAGTTGCAAAAGAAAACCATTGATTTAAGGTGCGCAAATAACAAGATAATCCGAGTTGAGTCTACGGACTTAAAGGTGTTGCCGTTGTAATATCATCAATGTTGGCTCGAAATATGTAAGAAAGGGTGCGAAGCATACCTTGCGTATGTATGATGACAAAGAGTTAGAAAAGAAACCGAAACTGTGCTTGGGTGGATTGTGAATACCGGATGTTTTTCGAAGAATTACCGGGTTTGCCACTGTTCGGGAGGTAGAGTTTGGTATTGAGCTTGTACAGGACTACTCCGATTTCGATAGCTCCGTATCATATGGCACCAACCGAGTTAAAAGAGTTGAAAGCTCGATTGCAAGAATTGACGGATAGAGGTTTCGCTCGACCAAGTTTTTCACCTTAGGGTGCACCAGTATTGTTTGTGAAAAGAAGGGCCGGAACCATGAGGTTGTGCATCGACTATCGTCAGCTGAACAAAGTGACAATAAAGAATAAATATCCGTTACCGCGTATTGATGATTTGTTTGATCAACTAAAGGGAGCCTCAGTGTTTTCAAAGATAGATTTGAGATCGGGTTATTATCAGTTGCGGATTAGAGATTAGGATATACCCAAAATTGCTTTCAGAATGAGATACAGCCACTACGAATTCTTAGTGATGCCGTTTGGGCTAACTAATGCCCCTGCGGTATTTATGGATTTGATGAATCGGATCTTCAGACAGTATTTGGACCAGTTCGTAGTTGTGTTCATTGACGACTTCTTGGTCTATTCAAGAGATGAGACCGAACATCTTTGAGCACCGAGATTAGTGTTGCAAATTTTACGGGATAAGCGAGTTATATGCTAAGTTCATTAAGTGTGAGTTCTGGTTAAGAGAGGTTAGCTTCTTGGGCCATGTGGTATCTGCATCGGGTATTCGAGTTGACCCGAGCAAAATTTCAGCCGTACTTATATAGCATGCACTGTGTTTGAGACTTTAGGTATAACGGTTGAAAACACTGGGAGTGAGGATACTGTGTTGAGTCTATTAGGGCAGTCAGTGAGAGTGAATAAACTGTTTAAGGATGTACCTTTGGAGGTTCAAGGAAGGATCTTTTTGGCAGATTTAATGGAACTTTCTTTTAGAGAATTTGATTTGATGTTGGGCATAGACTGGCTGGTTAAGCATCAAGTGAATTTGGATTGTGCTGCTAAGTGGGTGGTACTGAAAACTGCAGAGGGTGATGAGGTAGTTGTAATTGGGGAGCATCAAAATTATCTGTCAAATGTGATTTCTGCATTGAGGGCCGAAAAATTAATTTGTAAGGGTTATGAGGTGTATCTAGCCTACATTGGTGTTTTAAATTCTGAGGTTTCTTCGGTTGAAAAGATTAGAACAGTTAAGGACATTCTGGATGTATTTCCCGATGAGCTACCTGGGTTGCTTCCAAACCGTGAAGTTGAGTTTGGAATTAAGCTTCTACCTGGTACAGCTCCGGTGTCCATCGCCTCTTATAGAATAGCATCGAAGGAGCTAGTGGAGCTTAAGGTTCAGATTCAAGAAGTACTGGATCAATGGTTCATCCGCCTTAGTGTGTCTCCATGGGGAGCACCAATTTTATCTGTGAAAAAGAAGGATGGTTCCATACAAATGTGCATCGACTACCGGCAGCTGAATAAATTGACTGTTAAGAATAAGTACCCTCTATTGAGGATTAATGATCTATTTGATAAGTTTCATGGAGCATAGGTTTTCTCTAAGATAGATTTTCGATCTGGGTACCATCAACTGAGGGGCAAGGAGACTGATGTTTATAAGACAGCGTTTAGGACTCGTTATGGTCATTACGAGTTCCTAGTGATGTCGTTTGGACTGACGAATGCACCATCGGCTTCTATGGATTTGATGAACTAGTGTTCCAGCCCTACCTGGATCAGTTCGTAGTGGTGTTTATAGATGACATTCTGGTCTATTCGAGAACTGAAGATGAACATGATGCACATCTCCGAGTGGTTCTGCAAATTTTGAGGGAAAAACAACTGTATGCTAAATTCAGCAAGTGTGAATTCTGGCTATGAGAGGTAACTTTTCTAGGTCATGTGGTATCGACTAAGAGGATTAGAGTTGATCCTCGAAAAATTAAAGCTGTTTTGGATTGGAAGCAGCTTAAGTCGGTATCTAAGATTTGATGTTTTCTGGGCCTGGCAGGGTATTTTGACGTTTTGTGGAGGGGTTTTCGTTGATTGTTGCACCTCTGACTAAGTTGTTGGGTAAAGGGATACAGTTTAACTAAACTGATAAATAGCAAGAGACTTTTGAGAAACTTAAAAAGGTTTTGACTAAGGTCCCTATCTTAATACAGCCAGAGTCTGGGAAAGAATTCACTGCCTACAGCGATACATCACATGTCAGTTTAGGATGTGTGTTGATGCAAGAGGGTAAGGTAGTGGCATATGCTTGTCGTCAGCTTAAGATTCATGAGGCGAATTATCCGGCACATGATTTGGAATTGGCCGTAATGGTATTTGCACTGAAAATTTGGAGGCATTACCTGTATGGTGAGAAGTGTATCATTTACATAGATCACAAGAGCATCAAGTATCTCCTTACTCAGAAGGAGTTAAATCTTAGGCAGCGTAGATGGATTGAGCTTCTTAAGGATTATGACTGTTTGATTGAATGTAACACCCCGAACCCGAGACCATCGCCGGTGTCGGACACAAGGGGTTAACAAGCCAAGTTCACTTGTTTTGCCCATCCATTTGACATTTCCAGTCAGGCTGGAAAACTGCGTCACTGTCGCCTTAAAAATCATATCTCGAGTTTCAAAACTCAGAAACTGGTTTCGTAAATTTTCCCTGAATTTAGACTCATATATCCATCCATGGATTTATTTCTAGAATTTTTGGTCGGGCCAATTGGTACAGTTTATTAGTTAAATTCACCCATGTTACAGGGATCGACTGCTCTGACCTTCGCGTAGTATAACTTGAATATCTCCCTGTACAGGGCTTTAATGCTGGTGACGTTTGTTTCTAATGAAACTAGACTCAAAATGGAATCTTTACATATAAGTTATGTCTCCTAATTATTTTTGGATAATTTATAGTAAATTTTTAAAGTTACGACAGGGAACCCAGAAACCGTTCTGGACCTGTCTCACAATAGCTTTAATATCTCTTAACATGTAACTCCTATGACCATTTCGTTTCTTCCATATGAAAATAGACTCATCAAGGTTCATTTACATAGCTTATTCACTATTTAATTCCATTCCTACGAATTTTGGTGATTTTTCACATTCACGTCACTGTAGCTGGCAGCATCTGTTTTTAAGGTAGGTCTTACCTATTTGGTAGTCTCCATGAACCAACTAGTCTTGCCATACATAGGTTCATATATGATCACTTTAACCATGCCAATGGCTGATCATATGACCAACATTCCCATTTCCAAGCCATAGCCACATCATGACACCAAATATATACATACAAACCACAATTAGTCTAAGTCGATACTTCACCTTTACGAGCCATTTTCGCATGGCCGTACATATATACATCACAACATATTCAACCAACAAGGGGTAGTCCTATACATGCCATTTCAAAGTTCAACCAAAATTTATACCAAAATAGAGGCGTGGATAGTGTGGATGACTTCGACTTTATTGATCCCGAATCCGATTGCTATCGGCGAAATCTATAAAACAGAGAGCCAAAGTAAGCAGAGTAAGCATTTTTTATGCTTAGTAAGTCTCAAGGAATATAATCAACTCTAATTACAGCAATATATTCACATAGCCAAATGCATCATTTCATTAATACACATTCTTACTTCACACTTCATCATTATATACTTTCACAAAGTATCAATCAATTCAATAACTGAAATTCATTAGTCGATTGAGCGAATGTTGCTCAAACATGTCGACTTTCCAATGCACATATAACGTACCTTATCCTTTGGGCTTTTCGAGTGTACTAATTGAATTCATTACAGCAACCAACACTCACCTCCAGCCCAAGATTCTTGAATATAACCGGATATAATCACGTGCACAAATGCCTTGGTCTTAGCCTGGATAGAATAACTCGCACGAATGCCTTGGTCTTAACCGGATATAGCCACTAGCACAATTGCCTTGGTCTTAACCCGGATATAATTTCAGCATAATTGTCTTGGGCTTAGCCCGATATCATTCAATTTCTCATGTACACATACATCAATAATCATTGGACATACATATTTCATTTTCGTTACTAAGGCTCAAACGCAAATATAATCACAAGCATATTCGCCCGGGACTTAGCCGGGTAGAATTCAAATACTCATACACACATAATCAATAATCATACACATCCATATTTCATCTCACATAATTCAAGTAAGGTCACTTCTTGAGGACTTACCTCGGATGTTGTCGAAGCGGCTTTTTCGCTACTCGATCACCTTTTCCTTCCCTTGTCCAATTGTGGCCCTCTTAGCTCTTGAGCTTAATCTTGATGCCAATTTAGCCAAATCACCTTCTAGATCTCTTCTAAACCAAGCATGAAGCAAAATCCTCTTTCTTCCCTTATGATTTTCGGCCAAAAGGATGAGAAAGGATGAACACAACAAAATTTTTTCTTCCTCTTTCTCAACTCACGGCAAGGGGGGATTACCACACTTACACACATTTTTTTTTCATTTTTTATCACCCATACACCTTTGTTTATTATTTCACCCTAATGCACCAACAAAACATGTTTCATGACATGTTTAGCCCATCCTCCCTTGTCATGGCCGGCCACCACCTATAAAAGGGGGAATTTGACATGCAAGTCCTTTATTTTGCATGCATGCTTTAATTAGTCATCACACATTTCCCCATCATACTTTCAAAGTTCACTACTAGGTCCTTTCTAGTGAAATTCACCTTTATAACACTAAACCAATCATCAAAAAATGTCATACATGAATACACACATATTATAGGCATCGAAATAAATTTTAAATTATTTTTATGCCTCGGTTTTGTGGTCCCGAGACCACCTTCCGACTAGGGTCAATTTTGGGCTGTCACAACTCTCCCCCACTTAAGAAATTTTCGTCCCCGAAAATCTTACCGGTAAATAGGCTTGGATATCGCTCTTTCATAGAGTTCTCGGTCTCCCAAGTAGCTTCTTCTATCCCGTGCTTGAGCCATAACACTTTCACTAGCGGAACCCGCTTGTTTCGTAACTCTTTCACTTCTCGTGATAGGATACGAATCGGTTCTTCCTCATAACTCATATTAGCTTGAATTTCAATTTCTGATGGACTAATCACGTGCGATGGATCGGATCTATAGCGTCGAAGCATCGAAACGTGAAAGACATCGTGAACCTTTTGAGTTAGGGGCAAAATCAAGCGATAAGCCTTTGGACCGACTCGCTCGATATCTCATATGGCCCAATGAACCTCGGGCTCAACTTGCCCTTACGGCGAACACGAGTATCTTTTTCCAAGCGATACTTTGAGAAACACTTTATCACCCACGATACTCGATATCCTTACGCTTCAGATCCGCGTACGACTTCTGGCGATCGAAGGCTATCTTCAGACTTTCACGGATTACTTTCACTTTCTGTTCAGCATCCCTAATCAAATCCACCCCGTAAATCTTGCTTTCACCGAGCTCAGTCCAAAACAATGGTGTACGGCATTTACGACCGTACAAGGCCTCGTAGGGTGCCATCTTAATACTTGATTGAAAGCTGTTGTTGTAAGCGAATTCAATCAACGGCAAATACCATTCCCATGAACCACTAAACTCGAGGACGCAACATCTTAACATATCCTCAAGTATCTGAATTATCCGCTCGGATTGACCATCGGTTTGCGGGTGAAAGGCGGTGCTGAAATGCAACTTGGTACCCAAAGCTTCTTGCAACTTTTTCCAAAATCGCGAGGTAAATCTCGGATCTCTATCCGACACGATGGAAATAGGCACCCGTGTAATCTCACAACTGAGAAACGTACAATTTCGCTAATTTGTCCATTGAAAAATCCGTGCGTCACGGGGACAAAGTGGGCCGACTTAGTCAATCGATCCACCACGACCCAAACCGCATCCTTCTTACTTTCGACAATGGCGGTCCGGATACAAAGTCCATTGTGACTCGATCCCATTTCCACTCGGGTATCGTGATTGGTGAAATAATCTCAAGGCACCGATGTTCCGCTTTCACTTGTTGACATATTAAACATCTCGAAACAAAGTCGGAGATGTCTCGCTTCATACCATGCCACCAAAACCGGCGTTTCAAATCATTGTACATCTTCGTACTCCCGGGTGGATTGCCATTCGGCTACAATGGGCTTCATTGAATTATCGAAATGAGTTCAATTCTTTGGAACACACAGACGACTTTTGAACCTCAAACAATCGTCATCGTCGATTTGAAACTCGAGTCCTTGTTCGAACACACGCAGCCGTTTTGCAACCAACTCGTCGTCGACTTTTACGAGCTTCTCGAATTTGGTGTGTCAATAATGGTTTGGCTTCCAATTCAGCCACTAACACACCGTCGGATCGGACAGACAAGTGCACATTCATCGTCGTAAAGTGAATAACGATTTACGACTCAAGGCATCCGCAACCACATTCGCCTTTCGGGTGATAGTCAATGATCACTCATAATCCTTTAACAGCTCGAGCCAACGTCTTTGTCGCAGATTTAAGTCTCTTTGGGTCATCAAATATTTGAGACTTTTGTGATCCGAGTATACATGGCACCTTTCACCAAATAAGTAATGTCGCCAAATCTTTAAAGCGAATACGATGGCGGCCAATTCGAGATCATGAGTCGGATAATTTTTCTCATGTGGCTTTAATTGCCTCGACGCATAGGCCACAACTCGACCTTCTTGCATTAATACGCAACCTAACCCAAGTAGAGAGGCGTCGCTATAGATGACAAACTCCTTACGGACTCGGGTTGCACTAGAATTGGGGCTTCAGTCAAATAAGTTTTAGTTGATCGAAACTTTTTGGCATTTCTCCGTCCATTCGAACTTAACATCCTTTTGAGTAGTAACCGTCATCGGCGTGGCTATCGTTGAGAAGCCTTTACAAATCGTCGGTAATAACCAAGCAAGCCCCAAAAAGCTCTGAACCTCATTAATATTTCTGAGGCTTCCAATTAAGTATGGCTGAAATTTTATTCTGGTCGACTCGAATACCGATCTGAGATACCACATGACCCAAGAAGCTAACCACTCTTAACGAACTCACACTTTTTGAACTTAGCATATAATTGCTTATCCGTAAAATTTGCAGCACTAACGCGGTGTTCAACATGTTCGGTCTCATTTCTTGAATAGACCAAGATGTCATCAATGAACACGACTACGAATCGATCCAAATATGGTCTAAAGATCCGATTCATTAAATCCATAAATACCGCAGGGGCATTAGTGAGCCCAAGCGGCATCACTAGGAACTCATAGTGACCATATCTCGCTCAAGGCGGTCTTGGAGTGCGTCCGAATCTCGGATTCGCAATTGATAATAGCCCGATCTCAAATCTATTTTCGAGAACACCGAGGCTCCCTTCAGTTGATCGAACAAGTCATCAATACGTGGCAACGGATATTTGTTCTTTATCGTCGCTTTATTAAGCTGACGATAGTCGATGCACAGCCGCATGGTTCCATCCTTCTTCTTCACGAACAATACTGGCGCACCCCAAGGCGAAAAACTCAGGCGAGCAAAACCTCTATCCACCAATTCTTGCAACTGAGCTTTCAACTCCTTTAATTCCGTTGGTGCCATACGATATGGAGCTATCGAAATTGGAGTGGTACCAGGTACCAATTCGATGCCAAATTCTATTTCCCGAACAGGTGGTAAACCGGCAATTCTTGGGGAAAACATCCGGTATTCACAAACCACAGCGCAGATCGGGTTTCTTTTCTCGATTCCTTGTCATCGAAGCACGACGCAAGGTACGCTTCGCACCTTTTCTTACATATTTACGGGCCAACATCGGCGATATTACGGTGGCAACCCTTTAAGTCCGTAGACTCAACCCGAATTATTTCATTATTCGCGCACCTCAAATCGATAGTCTTGCTCTTGCAATTTACAACCGCATCGTGCATGGTCAACCAATCCAAACCAAGAATAACGTCGAACTCATCGAGCGGCAAAAGCATCAAGTCCGCGGAAAACAAGAACCTCGGAACACTAGGGGACTTTTCTTGCACACTTTGTTGACAAGCGCGTAATGACCCAAGGGTTTGACACCGAATTACAAACTCGATGAGACTCAATGGGCAAAGTCTTCTTTGGATGCTAGGGTTTCACATATATATGAATGAGTAGAACCGGGTCAATCAAAGCAATCACATTTGTATTGAAAAGAGTGAAAGTACGGTAATAACATCGGAGAGGCAGCATCCTCGCGTGCGCATATGGCATAAGTCATAGCAGGAGCACGAGCCTCAGATCTGATGGTAGCATCTCTAGATCCTCTCTGACCGCCACTGACATTGCCCATATTTCTAGGTGGCCTACCTCGAGCAGTGGTAGCAGCCGGGTTTGCACTCTGACTTACATTCTGTTCATGCATCCTCGGGCAATCCTTCATAGCAGGAGCGATCACGAAACCAACAGCTCCCCGAATGCCATTTGCCACAATGTGGACACTCCGCCCTCTCTCGGCGATCATTTCCACCACCGGCGATCGAGGTGACTCGTGTGGTCACAGGGGGTCGATCGCGTCCTCGTCTAGAAATGCCCAAAACGCCTGTAGACCAGCTCACATCATCTCGAAATCTCTTGATGCTTGTTGAAGAGACTTTCCGAGGACCTCTTCGAATTCTCCGGTTCCCACATCAGCTTTTTGTTTCTCCTTTCTAAGCTCTTGACTTTACAAGCTCGCTCAACAAGTACTACGAACTCTCGTATCTCGAGGATGCCAACAAACATCCTTATATCATCATTCAGCCCATTCTCGAAGCGTTTACACATAATAGCTTCGGACGAAATGCATTCTCGCGTCTGGCTAAGCCTCACAAATTTTCGTTCGTGAGTCGATAATCGACATCGAACCTTGCTTAAGATCAAGGAATTCCCTCCGCTTTTGGTCGATGAATCTCGATCGATATACTTTTTTGAACTCGGTTTGAAAGAATTCCCAAGTCACTTGCTCTCTAGGCACCACGAAGTCGAGTACTCCACCAATAGTAGGTGGACTCGTAAGCAAGGAGATGGTACACTTTAAGCACTCATCGGGTGTACAGGATAGCTCATCAAGCACTCGGATAGTGTTATCTAACCAAAATTCAGCTCGCTTCGGCATCATCATCATCCGTAGCCTTAAATTCAGTGGCCCCATGTTTTGAATCCTATCGATTGGGGCTTACTTGACCTTATTTGGTCGATCCACGGAGGTATTGTAGAGTGCGGGGTTGCATTTGTCGAGAATGGAGGTTGTGGAACAACCGTGTTGGTTCGAATGTATTGATTAAACCATTCGTTCATCACACTATAAAAGGCTTGCCTAGCCTCGTCATTAGGATTGCTGGCCATAGGTTGAGAGTCCGCGGCGCTGTCCCTTCATGCGGGAGCAAAGCGCCACACTCTCCACATCATCAGCTATATTTCGGTTGGGATCGGGATCCATTGCTATAAATAAACACAAAGTCAAATTGTCGTAAATCACCACACTATCGATTCATCATTTAATGGCATGTATAGCTAGACCCCAAACACATCACGGTAGTCCTAGAATCGACTAAACCGTGGCTCTGATACCAATAAAATTGTAACACCCCGAACCCGAGACCATCGCCGGTGTCGGACACAAAGGGTTAACAAGCCAAGTTCACTTGTTTTGCCCATCCATTTGACATTTCCAGTCAGGCAGGAAAACTGCGTCACTGTCGCCTTAAAAATCATATCTCGAGTTTCAAAACTCAGAAACTGGTTTCGTAAATTTTCCCTGAATTTAGACTCATATATCCATCCATGGATTTATTTCTAGAATTTTTGGTCGGGCCAATTGGTACAGTTTATTAGTTAAAGTCACTCATGTTACAGGGATCGACTGCTCTGACCTTCGCGTGGTATAACTTGAATATCTCCCTGTACAGGGCTTTAATGCTGGCGTCGTTTATTTCTAATGAAACTAGACTCAAAATGGAATCTTTACATATAAGGTATGTCTCCTAATTCTTTTTGGATAATTTATAGTAAATTTTTAAAGTTTTGACAGGGAACCCAGAAACCGTTCTGGCCCTGTCTCACAATAGCTTTAATATCTCTTAACATGTAACTCCTATGACCATTTCGTTTCGTCCATATGAAAATAGACTCATCAAGGTTCATTTACATAGCTTATTCACTATTTAATTCCATTCCTACGAATTTTGGTGATTTTTCACATTCACGTCACTGCAGCTGGCAGCATCTGTTTTTAAGGTAGGTCTTACCTATTTGGTAGTCTCCATGAACCAACTAGTCTTGCCATACATAGGTTCATATATGATCACTTTAACCATGCCAATTGCTGATCATATGACCAACATTCCCATTTCCAAGCCATAGCCACATCATGACACCAAATATATACATACAAACCACAATTAGTCTAAGTCGATACTTCACCTTTACGAGCCATTTTAGCATGGCCGTACATATATACATCACAACATATTCAACCAATAAGGGGTAGTCCTATACATGCCATTTCAAAGTTCAACCAAAATTTATACCAAATAGAGGCGTGGATAGTGTGGATGACTTCGACTTTATTGATCCCGAATCCGATTGCTATCGGCGAAATCTATAAAAAGAGAGCCAAAGTAGCAGAGTAAGCATTTTTTATGCTTAGTAAGTCTCAAGGAATATAATCAACTCTAATTACAGCAATATATTCACATAGCCAAATGCATCATTTCATTAATACACATTCTTACTTCACACTTCATCATTATATACTTTCACAAAGTATCAATCAATTCAATAACTGAAATTCATTAGTCGATTGAGCGAATGTTGCTCAAACATGTCGACTTTCAATGCACATATAACGTACCTTATCCTTTGGGCTTTTCGAGTGTACTAATTGAATTCATTACAGCAACCAACACTCACCTCCAGCCCAAGATTCTTGAATATAACCGGATATAATCACGTGCACAAATGCCTTGGTCTTAGCCGGATAGAATAACTTCATACGAATGCCTTGGTCTTAACCGGATATAGCCACTAGCACAATTGCCTTGGTCTTAACCGGATATAATTTCAACATAATTGTCTTGGGCTTAGCCGGATATCATTCAATTTCTCATGTACACATACATCAATAATCATTGGACATACATATTTCATTTTAGTTACTAAGGCTCAAAGCATAAATATAATCACAAGCATATTCGCCTTGGGACTTAGCCGGGTAGAATTCAAATACTCATACACACATAATCAATAATCATACACATCCATATTTCATCTCACATAATTCAAGTAAGGTCACTTCTTGAGGACTTACCTCGGATGTTGTCGAACGGCTTTTTCGGCTACTCGATCACCTTTTCCTTCCCCTTGTCCAATTGTGGCCCTCTTAGCTCTTGAGCTTAATCTTGATGCCAATTTAGCCAAATCACCTTCTAGATCTCTTCTAAACCAAGCATGAAGCAAAAATCCTCTTTCTTCCCCTTATGATTTTCGGCCAAAAGGATGAGAAAGGATGAACACAACAAAATTTTTTTCTTCCTCTTTCTCAACTCACGGCAGGGGGATTACCACACTTACACACATTTTTTTTCATTTTTTATCACCCATACACCTTTGTTTATTATTTCACCCTAATGCACCAACAAAACATGTTTCATGACATGTTTAGCCCATCCTCCTTGTCATGGCGGCCACCACCTATAAAAGGGGGAATTTGACATGCAAGTCCTTTATTTTGCATGCATGCTTTAATTAGTCATCACACATTTCCCCATCATACTTTCAAAGTTCACTACTAGGTCCTTTCTAGTGAAATTCACCTTTATAACACTAAACCAATCATCAAAAAATGTCATACATGAATACACACATATTATAGGCATCGAAATAAATTTTAAATTATTTTTATGCCTCGGTTTTGTGGTCCCGAGACCACCTTCCGACTAGGGTCAATTTTGGGCTGTCACATTGAATACCATCCTGGTAAGGCCAATATGGTGGCTAACGCACTAAGCCGTATGGCTATGGCTGATCTGAGGGCAATGTTTGCTCGTCTCAGTTTATTTGATGATGGTAGCTTGTTGGCTGAATTCCAAGTTAAACTGATGTGGATTGAACAGATTAAGGGTAAATAATTGGAGGATGAGTCATTGGGTCCTCAATTCCGACAGATTGAGAGGGATGAAAAAACAGATTTTGGACTGAATAGCGAAATGGTACTCTGTTTCCGTGGGAGAGTCTGTGTACCAAAAGATACTGATTTGAGGCAGTCTATACTATGAGAGAAGCATAGTAGCCCTTATTCTATGCATCCTGGTGGAAATAAGATGTACCGAGACCTTCGTGAGTTATATTGGTGGCCAAGTCTTAAGCATGAAGTTACCGACTTTGTGAATAAATGCCTGACTTGCAAGTAGGTTGATGTGGAACATCGTTGCCTTCAGGGTTACTTCAACTAGTCAAGATTCCACTTTGGAAGTGGGAGATAGTAACTATGGATTTCGTAAGTGGGCTGGCCCTAACGCCTTCTAAAAAGGATTCGGCATGGGTCATCGTGGACCGATTGACCAAATATGCTCATTTCATACCAGTTCGTACTTATTACTCGTTGCAGAAACTGGCTAAACTATATGTGGCTGAGATAGTGAGATTGCATGTGGTACCGATTTCTATAAATCTGATAGGGATCTTCGCTTCACGTCTCAATTTTGGAAGAAGCTACATGAACCACTTGGTTCAAGGTTAGACTTCAGTACTGCGTTCCATCCTTAGGCAAATGGTCAGTCAAAGAGGGTGATTTAGATATTGGAGGACATGTTAAGGAGTTGTATAATAGATTTTCGAGGCAGTTGGGAGGACTACTTTTCACTAGCAGAGTTTGCGTATAACAACAGCTACCGGTCTAGCATATAGATGACACCTTACAAGGCATTATACGGTTATAGGTGTCGTACTCCTTCTTGTTGGACTGAGTTAGGTGAGCAGAGTGTTCTGAGCCCTGAGTTAGTTTCAGATACCAAAGACAAAGTTAAACTAATTCGGGATCGACTAAAGGTGACATCTGATAGACAGAAGTCATATGTGGATTTGAAGCGTAAGGAAATTGAATATTCTGTAGGGGACTTCATCTTTCTCAAGGTCTCGCCATGGAAGAAGGTACCGAGGTTTGGATAGAAGGGCAAGTTGAGCCCTAGGATCATTAGGCCTTATTGCATACTAAAGCGTGTGGGACTGGTTACTTATCAACTTGAGTTACCTCTAATGTTGGACCGAATTCACGACATGTTCCATGTTTCCATGCTAAGGTATTACAGCTCTGATCTTGCGCACATTGTCTCGACTGAGGAGATTGAGGTTAGACCAGATCTGTAACACCCCAAACCCGAGACCATCGCCGGTGTCGGACCCGAGGGTTAACAAACCAAGTTCACATGTTTTTGCCCACCAATTTGACATTTCCAGTCAGGCTGGAAAACTGCGTCACTGTCGCCTTAAAAATCATATCTCGAGTTTCAAAACTCGGAAACTGGTTTCGTAAATTTTCCCTGAATTTAGACTCATATATCCATCCATGGATTTATTTCTAGGATTTTTTGTCGGGCCAATTGGTACAGTTTATTAGTTAAAGTTACCCCTGTTACAGGGATCGACTGCTCTGACCTTCGCGCGGTATAACTTGAATATCTCTCTGCACAGGGCTTTAATGCTGGTGTCGTTTGTTTCTAATGAAACTAGACTCAAAATGGAATCTTTACATATAAGGTATATCTCCTAATTCTTTTGGATAATTTATAGTGAATTTTTAAAGTTGTGACAGGGAACCCAGAAACCATTCTGGCCCTGTCTCACAATAGCTTTAATATCTCTTAACCTGTAACTCCTATGACTGTTTCGTTTCTTCCATATGAAAATAGACTCATCAAGGTTCATTTACATAGCTTATTCACTATCTAATTCCATTCCTATGAATTTTGGTGATTTTCACATTCATGCCACTGCAGCTGGCAGCATCTGTTTTAAGATAGGACTTACCTATTTGGTGGTCTCCATGATTCAACTAGCCTTACCATACATAGGTTCATATATGATCATTTTAACCATGCCAATGGCTGATCATATGACCAACATTCCCATTTCAAGCCATAGCCACATCATGACACAAAATATATACATACAACCCACAATTAGTCTAAGTTCATGCTTCCCTTTTCGAGCCATTTTACACGGCCGTACATACTTACATTACAACATATTTAACAAACAAGGGGTAGTCCTATACATGCCATCTCAAGTTCAACCAAAATTTATACCAAAATGGAGGCTTGATAGTGTGGATGACTTCGACTTCAACGATCCCAAATCCGATTGCCTCGGCGAAATCTAGAAAACTAAGAGCCAAAGCAGCAGGGTAAGCATTTTTATGCTTAGTAAGTCTCAAGGAATATAATGAACTATAATTTACAGCAATACATTCACATAGCCAAATGCATCATTTCATTAATACACATTCTTACTTCATACTTCATCATTATATAAGTTCGCAAAGCATCAATCAATTCAATAACTGAAATTCATTAGTCGATTGGCGAATGTTGCTCAAACACGTCGACTTTCCAATGCACATATAACGTACCTTATCCTTTGGGCTTTCGAGTGTACTAATTAAATTCATTTCAGCAACCAACACTCACCTCCAGCCCAAGATTCTTGAATATAACGGATATAATCACGTGCACAAATGCCTTGGTCTTAGCCGGATAGAATAACTTCATAAGAATGCCTTGGGCCTTAGCCGGATATACCACTAGCACAATTGCCTTGGTCTTAACCGGATATAATTTCAACATAATTGTCTTGGGCTTAGCCAGATATCATTCAATTTCTCATGCACACATACATCAATAATCATTGGACATACATATTTCATTTTAGTTACTAAGGCTCAAACACAATTAATATCATTAGCATATTCGCCTTGGGACTTAGCCGGGTGGAATTCAAATACTCATACACACATAATCAATAATCATACACATCCATATTTCATCTCACATAATTCAAGTAAGGTCACTTCTTGAGGACTTACCTCGGATGTTGTCGAACGGCTTTTTCGGCTATTCGATCACCTTTTCCTTCCCTTGTCCAATTGTGGCCCTCTTAGCTCTTGAGCTAATTCAAACAAATTCAATTTATTAAAACCTCATTGTGCTTGCTTATGGCGAATATGACAAGGATTTTAAATGGTCATATGGCCACTCTTTAGCTTGAATACACAATGGTCATGCACATTTTATACTACATCAAGCAATTCAATACAATTTATTTGAGCATCAAGGAAATGCTAAGGCCTTCAATAGGCTACCCAAGGCGAATATTCATGTACATGTTGAGGTCAATTTTGCACTTAATACCTCACAAAAACAGCATGCAATCTACTAATTGATGCTTTGCACATTGTATGTTAAAACTTATAATATAGCATCAAGCACTTATATGTGTGCAGGGCGAATTGTGCTTGCAATTTCACAACATTCTTCCACATTTTCTTCTTTAAATCAATATATTCATCACTTAGTTCATAACCAAACATAATGTGCAATCATATATATGCATATATGAGCATGGCGAATTTTCAAGGTGTCCATAGCCATCCAAAACACAAACTTTTAACTAACATGCAAGAAGCATGAATCATGCTCAAGAATGCATCATGGCCAAGTATGACAATCATGCTCCTTTTCAACTTTAATCATGATAAAACAAAGAAAACTCAAAATCTTACTCATGAGTAGAAAATCCATCATTGCATGCATCATCATCAAGCTTCACACTTAGCATGCAATGGCTTTATCACTATAACAACTTTGGCCAAATACCATTTCCATGGCATACCAAAGATTTGAGCCATGGCTAACATGCACATCAAGTTAGCAACCAAAACATGCATGAAACTCCCAACACAACCTCATACATACCTTAATCTTGATGCAAATTTAGCCAAATCACCTTCTAGATCTCTTCTAAATAAAGGAAATGAAGCAAAATCCCTTCTTCCTCTTAGTATTTTTCGGCCAAAAGGAGAGAGCAAGCATGAACAAATTTTTTTGTTTTCTCTTCTTGGTTGCACGGCAATGGGGTATGCCACTCTCTCACACATATTTTTTTTTCATTCTTTTCTTACCCATGCTTATTTGTTTACTATTTCTCCCTAATGCCCAACAAAACATGTTTCATGACATGTTTAACCCATATTCTTTGTCATGGCGGCCATTACTTGTAAAAGGGGAATTTGACATGCAAGTCCATTATTTTGCATGCATGCTTTAATTAGTCATCACATATTTCCTATCGTACTTTCAAAGTTCACTACTAAGTCCTTTCTTATAAATTAGCACCTAATTAATAAAAATCGAGACACCGAAATATTTCGCATACCAATTCCACATACAATAAGTGCGGAATATAACACTTAATTATTCTTGTGACTCGGTTTCGTGGTCCCGAAACCACTCTCCGACTAGGGTCACATTCGAGGTGTCACAACTCTCCCCCACTCAAGAGATTTTCGTCCCAGAAAAGCTTACCGAGTAAATAGGTTCGGATATCGCTCTCTCATAGAGTTCTCGGTCTCCCAAGTAGCTTCTTCTATCCGTGCTTGAGCCATAACACTTTCACTAAGCGGAACCGCTTGTTTCGCATAACTCTTTCACTTCTCGTGATAGGATACAATTGGTTCTTCCTCATAACTCATATTAGCTTGAATTTCAATTTCGATGGACTAATCACGTGCGATGGATCGGATCTATAACGTCGAAGCATCGAAGCGTGGAAGACATCGTGAACCTTTTGAGTTCGAGGGGCAAAATCAAGCGATATGCCTTTGGACCGACTCGCTCGATATCTCATATGGCCCAATGAACCTCGGGCTCAACTTGCCCTTACGGTAGAACACGAGTATCTTTTTCCAAGCGACACCTTGAGGAACACTTTATCACCCACATGATACCGATATCCTTACGCTTCATATCCGCGTCACGACTTCGACGATCGAAGGCTATCTTCAAATCTCAAGGGTGGTTACCAAATTTTGAGGGAAAAACAAGCTGTATGCTAAATTAGCGGTGAATTACGGCTATGAGGTAACTTTTTCTAGGTCATGTGGTTGACTAAGAGGATTAGAGTTGATCCTCGAAAAATTAAAACATTTTGGATTAGGCGACTTAAAGTGGGTATCTAAGATTTGATGTTTTACGGGCCGGGGTATTTTGGGTTTTGTGGAGGGTTTTGTTTGATTGTTGCACCTCGACTAAGTTGTTGGGTAAAGGGATGGAACCTTTGGATAAATAGCAAGACTTTTGAGAAACTTAAAAGGGTTTTGACTAAGGTCCCTATCTTATCTGACAGTGCGGGAAAGAATTCCGCCTCGATACATCACATGTAGTTTAGGATGTGTTGATGCAAGAGGGTAAGGTAGTGGCATATGCCGTCGGCAAATTCTTAAGTTAAATTATCCGGCACATGATTTGGAATTGGGAAGTAATGGTATTTGCCTTTGAAAATTTGGAGGCATTACTATGGTGGGAAAGTGTATCATTTACATAGATCACAAGAGCATCAAGTATCTCCTTACTCGAAGGAGTTAAATCTTAGGCGGAGATGGATTGAGCTTCTTAAGGATTATGTTGTTTGATTGAATGTAACACCCGAACCGAGACCATCCGGGTTGGGACACAAGGGATTAACAAGAGATTCACTTTTTTGCCCATCCATTTGACATTTCCAGTCGGGGCTGGAAAACTGCGTCACTGTCGCCTTAAAAATCATATCTCGGGTTTCAAAACTCAGAAACTGGTTTGTAAATTTTCCTAATTTAGACTCATATATCCATCCATGGATTTATTTCTAGAATTTTTTCGGGCCAATTGGTACAGTTTATTAGTTAAATTCACCCATGTTACAGGGATCGACTGCTCTGACCTTCGCGTAGTATAACTTGAATATCTCCCTGTACAGGGCTTTAATGCTGGTGACGTTTGTTTCTAATGAAACTAGACTCAAAATGGAATCTTTACATATAAGTTATGTCTCTAATTATTTTTGGATAATTTATAGTAAATTTTTAAAGTTACGACAGAACCCAAAACCGTTCTGGACCTGTCTCACAATAGCTTTAATATCTCTTAACATGTAACTCCTATGACCATTTCTTTCCTTATGAAATAGACTCATCAAGGTTCATTTTACATAGCTTATTCACTATTTAATTCCATTCCTACAATTTTGGTGATTTTTCACATTCCGTCACTGTAGCTGGCAGCATCTGTTTTTTAAGGTAGGTCTTACCTGTTTGGTAGTCTCCATGAACCAACTTTTATCAGGGTTCATATATGATCACTTTAACCATGCCAATGGCTGATCATATGACCAACATTCCCATTCCAAATATACATCATGACACCAAATATATACATACAAACCACAATTAGTCTAAGTCGATACTTCACCTTCGAGCCATTTGCATGGCGTAATATATACATCACAACATATTCAACCAAAGGGGTAGTCCTATACATGCCATTTCAAAGTTCAAAAAATTTATACCAAAATAGGCGTGGATGGTGGGATGACCGACTTTATTGATCCAGAATCCGATTGCTATGGAAATCTATAAAGCAGAGGGCCAAAAGTAAGATAACATTTTTTATGTTAGTAAGTCTCAAGGAATATAATCAACTCTAATTACAGCAATATATTCACATAGCCAAATGCATCATTTCATTAATACACATTCTTACTTCACACTTCATCATTATATACTTTCACAAAGTATCAATCAATTCAATAACTGAAATTCATTAGTCGATTGGGAATGTTGCTCAAACATGTCGACTTTCAATGCACATATAACGCCTTATCCTTTGGGCTTTTTGTACTAATTGAATTCATTACAGCAACCAACCTCACCTCCAGCCCAAGATTCTTGAATATAAGGATATAATCCGTGCACAAATGCCGGGTCTTAGCTTTGGATAAATCTTCCTTGAATGCCTTGGTCTTAACGGATATAGCCACTAACAATTGCCTTGGTCTTAACGGATATAATTTCCATAATTGTCTTGGGTTGGGATATCATTCAATTTCTCATGTACACATACATCAATAATCATTGGACATACATATTTCATTTTTAATTACTAAGGCTCAAGCATAAATATAATCACAAGCATATTAAGCCTTGGGACTTAGGGGTAAATTCAAATCTCATACACACAAATCAATAATCATACATCCATATTTCATCTCCAATAATTCAAGTAAGGTCACTTCTTGAGGACTTACCTCGGATGTTTGTCGAGCGGCTTTTTGACTCTCGATCACCTTTTCCTTCCCTTGTCCAATTGTGGCCCTCTTAGCTCTTGAGCTTAATCTTGATGCCAATTTAGCCAAATCACCTTCTAGATCTCTTCTAAACCAAGCATGAAGCAAAATCCTCTTTCTTCCCTTATGATTTTTGGCCAAAAAGGATGAAAAGGATGAACACAACAAAATTTTTCTTCCCTCTTTCTCAACTCAACGGCAAGGGGATTACCACCTTAACACATTTTTTTCATTTTTTTATCACCCATACACCTTTGTTTATTATTTCACCCTAATACCAACAAAACATGTTTCATGACATGTTTGCCCATCCCTCCCTTGTCATGGCGGCCACCACCTATAAAAAGAATTTGACATACAAGTCCTTTATTTTCATGCATGCTTTAATTAGTCATCACACATTTCCCCATCATACTTTCAAAGTTCACTACTAGGTCCTTTCTAGTGAAATTCACCTTTATAACACTAAACCAATCATCAAAAAATGTCATACATGAATACACAATATTATAGGCATCGAAATAAATTTTAAATTATTTTTATGCCTCGGTTTTAATGGTCCGAGACCACCTTCCGGCTAAGGGTCAATTTTGTTTTCACAACTCTCCCCCATTAGAAATTTTGTCCCCGAAAATCTTCCGATAAATAGGCTTGGATATGCCCTTTCATAGAGTTCTCGGTCTCCCAAAGTAGCTTCTTCTATCCGTGCTTGAGCCATAACACTTTCACTAAGCGGAACCGCTTGTTTCCTTTTACTTCTCGTGATAGGATGGAACGGTTCTTCCTCTAACTCATATTAGCTTGAATTTCAATTTACGATGGACTAATCCGTGCGATGGATCGGATCTATAAGCGTGAAGCAAACGTGAAAACATCGTGAACCTTTTGAGTTAGGGGCAAATCAAGCGATAAGCCCTTTGGCACTTTTCCCGATATCTCATATGGCCCAATGAACCTCGGGCTCAACTTGCCCTCGGGAACACGGTATCTTTTCCAAAGGCGATACTTTGAAAACACTTTATCACCCACGATACTCGATATCCTTACGCCGGATCGCGTCGACTTGGCGATCGAAGGCTATCTTGAACTTTCGCATTACTTTCACTTTGCAATCCTAATCAAATCCACCCGTAAATCTTGCTTTCAGAGCTTCCAAAACAATTGGTGCGGCATTTCGACCGTACAAAACCCGTAGGGTGCCATCTTAATACTTGATTGAAAAATTTGTTGTGGCGGAATTCACGGCAAATACCATTCCCATGAACCACTAAACTCGAGGCGCAACATCTTAACATATCCTCAAGTATCAAATTATCCGCTCCGGATTGACCATCGGTTTTGGGGTGAAAAGCGGTCTTGAAATCAACTTGGTACCCAAAGCTTCTTGCCTTTTCCAAAATCGCGAGGTAAATCTGGATCTCTAAACCACATGGAAATAGGCACCCGTGTAATCTCTGTCGAAAGCGTCAATTTACCTAATTTGTCCATTGAAAAATCCGTGCGTCTGGGGACAAAGTGGGCCGACAGTCAATCGATCCACCACCCAAACCGCATCCTTCTTACTTTTGGCGACAATGGCGGTCCGGATACAAAGTCCATTGTGACCGATCCCATTTCCACTTTCGGGTTATCGTGATTGGTGAAATAAATCCGAAGGCACCGATGTTCGCTTTCACTTGTTGACATATTAAACATCTAAAACAAAAAGTCTCCTTCCCTGGCCCAAGCGGGTTTCAAATCATTGTACATCCATTCTCCCGGGTTGGATTGCCATTCGGCTACAATGGGCTTCTTGAATTTCGAAATGAGTTCAATTCTTTGGAACACAAGACGACTTTGAACCTCAAACAATCGTTCGTCGATTTGAAACTACGGTCCTTGTTGGAACACCGCAGCCCATTTTGCAACCAACTCGTGTGGACTTTGAAGCTTCTCGAATTTGGTGTGTCAATAATGGTTTGGCTTCCAATTCACCCTAACACGCCCGGATCGGACGGAACAAGTGCACATTCATCCTTCGTAAAAGTGAATAACGATTTACGACTCAAGGCATCCAAACCACATTCGCCTTTCGGGTGATAAGTCAATGATCAGCTCATAATCCTTTAACGCTTTCGAGCCGCGTCTTTATCATGATTTAAGTCTCTTTGGGTCATCAAATATTTGAGACTTTTGTGATCAGAAATACATGGCACCTTTCACCAAATAAGTAATGGCCAAATCTTTAAAAAGGCGAATCGATGGGACCAATTCGAGATCATGAGTCGGATAATTTTTCTCATGTGGCTTTAATTGCCTCGGCGCATAGGCCCAAACTAAACCTTCTTCGTGTCGCCTAACCCAAGTAGAGAAGGCGTGCTATAGATGACAAACTCCTTCTGGGACTCGGGTTGCACTAAATTGGGGCTTCATCAAATAAGTTTTAGTTGATCGAAACTTTTTGGCATTTCTCCGTCCATTCGAACTTAACATCCTTTTGGGTAACCGTCTGGGTGGCTATCGTTGAGAAACCTTTTACAAATCGTCGGTAATAACCGAAACCCCAAAAACGAACCTCGGTAATATTTCTGGGAGGCTTCCAATTAAGTATGGCTGAAATTTTATTGGGTCGACTCGAATACCGTCGGAACATGACCCAAAAGCTAACCACTCTTAACGGAACTCACACTTCTTTGAACTTAGCATATAATTGCTTATCCGTAAAATTTGCGGCACTAACGCTGTTCTTTCGGTCTCATTTCTTGAATAGACCAAGATGTCATCAATGAACACGACTTCGAATCGATCCAAATATGGTCTAAAGATCCGATTCATTAAATCCATAAATACCCGGAGGGCATTAGTGAGCCCAAAGGCATCACTAGGAACTCATAGGACCATATCTAGATTACGGGCGGGTCTTGATGCGTCCGAATCTCGGATTCCAATTGATAATAGCCGATCTCAAATCTATTTTCGAGAACAAAGGGCTCCCTTGATTGATCGAACAAGTCATCAATCTTCAGCGGATATTTGTTCTTTATATTCCGCTTTATTGGGGCGATAGTCGATTTACCCGGCCATGGTTCCATCCTTCTTCTTCCGAACAATCTTGGCGCCCCGGGCTTCAGGCGACAAAACCTTATCCACCAATTCTTGCCGTGACTTTCCTCCTTTAATTCCGTTGGTGCCATACGATTGGAGCCTTCGAAATTGGGTGGTCCAATACCAATTCGATGCCAAATTCTATTTCCGAGCAATGGTAAAGGCAATTCTTCGGAAAACATCAAGGGTATTCACAAACCACGGCGATTAGGGTTTCTTTTAGATTCCTTGTCATCGAACACGTCAAAAAGTGCCTTTCCCCTTTTCTTACATATTTGGGAACACTTGATATTCGGTGGCAACCCTTTAAGTCTAGACTCAACCGAATTATTTCATTATTCGCCACCTCAAATCGATAGTCTTGCTCTTGCAATTTACAACCGCCGTGCATGGTCAACCAATCAAACCAAGAATAACTCGAACTCATCGAGCGGCAAAAGCATCAAGTCCGTGGGAAAACAAGAACCTCGGAACACTAGGGGACTTTTCTTGCACCTTTGTTGGACAAACGCGTAATGACCCAAGGGTTTGACAGAATTACAAACTCGATGAACTCAATGGGCAAATCTTCTTTGGATGCTAGGGTTTCACATATATTGAATGGAGTAGAACCGGGGTCAATCAAAGCAATCACATTTGAAAAGAGTGAAATCGGTAATAACATGCGGAAGCACCTCGGGCCATATGGCATAAGTCATGGGAAGCCGGCCCGGATCGATGGTAGCATCTCTAGATCCTCTCGACCGCCCCGGCATTTATTTTCTGGTGGCCTACCTCGGCGTTGGTAGCGGCCGGGTTTGCACTCGAACTTCTTTTCATGCATCCTGGGCAATCCTTCATAAGGCGATCCCGAAACCAACAACTCCCGAATGCCATTTGCCACAATGTGGACACCCCCTCTCTCGGCGATCATTTCCCCCCGTGATCGGGGACTTGTTTGGTCAGAAGGGTCGATCGCGTCCTCGTCTAGAAATGCCCAAAGCCGGACCAGCTCACATCATCTAAAATCTCTTGATGCTTGTTGAAGAGACTTTCCAGGGACCTCTTCGAATTCTCAGGTTCCCACAGCTTTTGTTTCTCCTTTCTAAGCTCTTGACACAAGCTCGCTCAACAAGTATTTCTGAACTCGTATCTGGGATGCCAACAAACATCCTTATATCATCATTCAGCCCATTCTCGAATTTACACATAATAGCTTGGACGAAACATTCCGTCTGGCTAAGCCTCCAAAATTTTCGTTCGTGGGATGGGGCCGAACCTTGCTTAAGATCAAGGAATTCCCTCCGCTTTTGGTCGATGAATCTCGTGATATACTTTTTGAACTTCGGTTTGAAAATTCCCAAGACTTGCTCTCTAGGCACCACAAGTCAGTACTCCACCAATAGTAGGTGGACTTCGCGTAGGAGATGGTACACTTTAAGCACTCATCGGGTTTTGGGATAGCTCATCAAGCACTCCGGATAGTGTTATCTAACCAAAAATTCAGCTACCGGCATCATCATCATCCGTAGCCTTAAATTCGGTGGCCCCATGTTTTGAATCCTGTCATTGGGGGCTTACTTGACCTTATTTGGTCGATCCAGGAGGTATTGAGTCGGGGGTTGCATTTATCGAGAATGGAGGTTGTGGAAACCCGTGTTGGTTGAATGTATTGATTAAACCATTCGTTCATCACACTATAAAAGGCTTCCTAAATCCATTAGGATTCTTGGCCATGGTTGAGGAAGTCCCGGGTTGTCCCTTCTTGGGGGAGCGGCGCCACCTCTCCACATCATCAGCCATATTTCGGTTGGGATGGGATCCATTGCTATAAATAAACACAAAGTCAAATTGTAAATCACCACACTATCGATTCATCATTTAATGGCATGTATAGCTAGACCCCAAACACATCACGGTAGTCCTAGAATCGACTAAACCGTGGCTCTGTAAATAAAATTGCCCCGAACCGAGACCATCATGGGTTAGCCGGACCAAAGGTTAACAAGCCAAGTTCACTTGTTTTGCCCATCCATTTGACATTTCCAGTCGGGCGGAAAACTGCGTCCTTTGTCGCCTTAAAAATCATATCTCGAGTTTCAAAACTCAGAAACTGGTTTCGTAAATTTTCCCTGAATTTAGACTCAATATCCATCCATGGATTTATTTCTAGAATTTTTGGTTGGGCCAATTGGTACAGTTTATTAGTTAAAGTCACTCATTTACAGGGATCGACCTTCTGACCTTGCGTGGTATAACGAATATCTCCCTGTACAGGGCTTTAATGCTGGCGTCGTTTATTTCTAATGAAACTAGACTCAAAATGGAATCTTTACATATAAGGTATGTCTCCTAATTCTTTTTGGATAATTTATAGTAAATTTTAAAAGTTTTGACAGGGAACCCAGAAACCGTTCTGGCCCTGTCTCACAATAGCTTTAATATCTCTTAACATGTAACTCCTATGACCATTTCGTTTCGTCCATATGAAAATAGACTCATCAAGGTTCATTTACATAGCTTATTCACTATTTAATTCCATTCCTACAATTTTGGTGATTTTCACATTCACGTCCTGCAGCTGGCAGCATCTGTTTTTTAAGGTAGGTCTTACCTATTTGGTAGTCTCCATGAACCAACTAGTCTTGCCATACATGGGTTCATATATGATCACTTTAACCATGCCAATTGCTGATCATATGACCAACATTCCCATTTCCAAGCCATAGCCACATCATGACACCAAATATATACATACAAACCACAATTAGTCTAAATCGATACTTCACCTTCTAAGCCATTTAACATGGCGGTACATATATACATCACAACAATATTCAACCAATAAGGGTAGTCCTTACATGCCATTTCAAAGTTCAACCAAAATTTATACCAAAATAGGCGTGGATGGTGTGGATGACTTGACTTTATTGATCCCGAATCCGATTGCTATCGGAAGGAAATCTATAAAAAGAGCCAAAATGAGGATGGCATTTTTATGCTTAGTAAGTCTCGGAATATAATCAACTCTAATTACAGCAATATATTCACATAGCCAAATCCATTTCATTAATACATTCTTACTTCACACTTCATCATTATATACTTTCACAAAGTATCAATCAATTCAATAACTGAAATTCATTAGTCGATTGGCGAATGTTGCTCAAACATTCGACTTTCAATGCACATATAATACCTTATCCTTTGGGCTTTTTAGGTGTACTAATTGAATTCATTACAGCCCAACACTCACCTCCAGCCCAAGATTCTTGGAATATAACGGATATAATCACGTCACAAATGCCTTGGTCTTAGCCGGATAGAATAACTTCCTGAATGCCTTGGTCTTAACGGATATAAACTAACACAATTGCCTTGGGTCTTAACCGGATATAATTTCCAACATAATTGTCTTGGGCTTGCCGGATATATTCAATTTCTCATGTACACATACATCAATAATCATTGGACATACATATTTCATTTTAGTTACTAAGGCTCAAGCAAAATATAATCACAAGCATATTAGCCTTGGGACTTAGCGGGTAAATTCAAATACTCATACACACATAATCAATAATCATACACATCCATATTTCATCTCACATAATTCAAGTAAGGTCACTTCTTGAGGACTTACCTCGGATGTTGTCGAGGGCTTTTTCTTTCGATCACCTTTTCCTTCCCTTGTCCAATTGTGGCCCTCTTAGCTCTTGAGCTTAATCTTGATGAATTTAGCCAAATCACCTTCTAGATCTCTTCTAAACCAAGCATGAAGCAAAAATCCTCTTTCTTCCCTTATGATTTTCGGCCAAAAGGATGAGAAAGGATGAAACAACAAAATTTTTTCTTCCCTCTTTCTCAACTCACGGGCGGGGGATTACACCCACACATTTTTTTCATTTTTTATCACCCATACACCTTTGTTTATTATTTCACCCTAATGCACCAACAAAACATGTTTCATGACATGTTTAGCCCATCCTCCTTGTCATGGCGTACCACCTATAAAAGGGGAAATTTGACATAAAGTCCTTTATTTTGCATGCATGCTTTAATTAGTCATCACACATTTCCCCATCATACTTTCAAAGTTCACTACTAGGTCCTTTCTAGTGAAATTCACCTTTATAACACTAAACCAATCATCAAAAAATGTCATACATTGAATACACACATATTATAGGCATGAAATAAATTTTAAATTATTTTTTATGCCTCGGTTTTCAGGTCCCGAGACCACCTTGACTAAGGTCAATTTTGGGTTTGTCCATTGAATACCATCTGGTAAGGCCAATATGGTGGCTAGCACTGCCAAGATGGCTATTTGGGTCTGAGGGCAATGTTTGCTCGTCTGGGTTTATTTGATGATGGTAGCTTGTTGGTTTGAATTCCAAGTTCGTGTGGATTGAAGCAGTTAAGGGTAAATAATTGGAGGATGAGTCATTGGGTCCTCAATTAAAACCATTGAGAGGGATGAAAAAAGCGTTTTGGGTGAATAGCGAAATGGTACCTCTGTTTGGTGGGGAGGTGTACCAAAATCTTTGATTTGAAGCGTCTATACTATAGGAAAAGCATAGTAGCCTTATTCATGCATCTGGTGGAAATAAGATGTCGAGACCTTCGTGAAGTTATATTGGTGGCCAAGTCTTAGCATGAATTTGACTTTGTGAATAAATGCACGACTTGCAAGTAGGTTGATGTGGAACATCGGCCTTGAGGTTACTTCAACTAGTCAAATTCCACTTTGGAAGTGGGAGATAGTAACTATGGATTTATAAGGTGGGCTGGCCCTAAGCCTTCTAAAAAGGATTCGGCATGGGTCCCATGGACCGATTGACCAAATCTCATTTCATACCATTCGTCTTATTACTTTGTTTGGGCCGGCTAAACTATATGTGGGCGAGATAGTGAGATTGCATGTGGTAGTTTTAAATTCGATGGGATCTTAACTTCACGTCTCAATTTTGGAAGAAGCTACATGAACCACTTGGTTCAAGGTTAGACCGATCTCGTTCCATCCTTAGGCAAATATTGAGTCAAAGAGGGTGATTTAGATTTGGAGGACATTTAAGGTTTATAATAGATTTTTGAGGGATTGGGAGGACTACTTTTCACTAGGAGTTTGCGTTTCCCAAGACTCGGTCTAGCATATAGATGACACCTTACAAGGCATTTCCGGTTATAGGTGTCGTACTCCTTCTTGTTGGGAAAGTTTAAGGGAGGAGTGTTAAGGCGAGTTAGTTTGGAATACCAAAGACAAAGTTAAACTAATTGGGATCGACTAAAGGTGACATCGATGAGGCGAAGTCATATGTGGATTTGAGCGTAAAAATTAATAAATGGGGACTTCATCTTTCTCAAGGTCTGCCATGGAAGAAAGTACCGGTTTGGATAAAGGGCAGATTGAGCCCTAGGATCATTAGGCCTTATTGCATACTAAAAGCGTGTGGGATGATTTACTTATCAACAGAGTTACCTCTAATGTTGGACGAATTCCACGACATGTTCCATGTTTCCATGCTAAAGTATTACAGCTCTGATCTTACATTGTCTTGGGCTGGGAGAGATTGAGGTTAGACCAGATCTTAACACCCCAAACCGAGACCATCGCCCGGTTAGGGACAGGGTTAACAAAAAGTTCACATGTTTTGCCCCAATTTGACATTTCCAGTCGGGGCTGGAAAACTGCGTCCTTGTTAAAAATCATATCTCGAGTTTCAAAACTGGGAAACTGGTTTCGTAAATTTTCCTGAATTTAGACTCATATATCCATCCATGGATTTATTTCTAGGATTTTTGTCGGGCCAATTGGTACAGTTTATTAGTTAAAGTTACCCTGTTACAGGGATCGACTGCTCTGACCTTCGCGCGGTATAACTTGAATATCTCTCTGCACAGGGCTTTAATGCTGGTGTCGTTTGTTTCTAATGAAACTAGACTCAAAATGGAATCTTTACATAAAGGTATATCTCCTAATTCTTTTGGATAATTTATAGTGAATTTTTAAAGTTGTGACAGGGAACCCAGAAACCATTCTGGCCCTGTCTCACAATAACTTTAATATCTCTTAACCTGTAACTCCTATGACTGTTTCGTTTCTTCCATATGAAAATAGACTCATCAAGGTTCATTTACATAGCTTATTCACTATCTAATTCCATTCCTATGAATTTTGGTGATTTTCACATTCATGCCACTGCAGCTAAGCATCTGTTTTAAGATAGGACTTACCTATTTGGTGGTCTCCATGATTCAACTAGCCTTACCATACATAGGTTCATATATGATCATTTTAACCATGCCAATGGCTGATCATATGACCAACATTCCCATTTCAAGCCATAGCCACATCATGACACAAAAATATACATACAACCCACAATTAGTCTAAGTTCATGCTTCCCCTTTTGAGCCATTTTCTTCGGCCGTACATACTTACATTACAACATATTTAACAAACAAGGGTAGTCCTATACATGCCATCTCAAGTTCAACCAAAAAATTTTACCAAAATGGAAGCTTGATAGTGTGGATGACTTAAACTTCAGATCCCAAATCCGATTGCCTCGGGAAATCTAGAAAACTAAGACCAAAGCAGCAGAGGTAAGCATTTTTATGTTAGTAAGTCTCAAGGAATATAATGAACTATAATTTGCAATACATTCACATAGCCAAATGCATCATTTCATTAATACATTCTTACTTCATACTTCATCATTATATAAGTTACAAAGCATCAATCAATTCAATAACTGAAATTCATTAGTCGATTGGCGAATATTGCTCAAACACGTCACTTTCAAATGCAATAAATACCTTATCCTTTGGGCTTTCGGTGCCTTTAATTAAATTCATTTCAAACCAACACTCACCTCAGCCCAAGATTCTTGAATATAACGGATATAATCCGTTAAAATGCCTTGGTCTTAGCCGGATAGAATAACTTCATAAGAATGCCTTGGGCCTTAGCCGGATATAAACTAACACAATTGCCTTGGTTCTTAACCGGATATAATTTCAACATAATTGTCTTGGGCTTGGCAGATATCATTCAATTTCTCATGCACACATACATCAATAATCATTGGACATACATATTTCATTTTTATTTACTAAAAACAAATTAATATCATTAGCATATTAGCCTTGGGACTTAGCCGGGTGGAATTCAAATACTCATAAACATAATCAATAATCATACATCCATATTTCATCTCCATAATTCAAGTAAGGTCACTTCTTGAGGACTTACCTCGGATGTTGTCGACGGCTTTTTACTATTCGATCACCTTTTCCTTCCCTTGTCCAATTGTGGCCCTCTTAGCTCTTGAGCTAATTCAAACAAATTCAATTTATTAAAACCTCATTGTTTTGCTTATGGCGAATATGACAAGGTTTTAAATGGTCATATGGCCCTCTTTAACTTGAATACACAATGGTCATGCACATTTTATACTACATCAAGCAATTCAATACAATTTATTTGAGCATCAAAATGCTAAGGCCTTCAATAGGCTACCCAAGGCGAATATTCATGTACATGTTGAGGTCAATTTTCTTAATACCTCACAAAAACAGCATGCAATCTACTAATTGATGCTTTGCACATTATTTTAAAACTTATAATATAGCATCAAGCACTTATATGTGTGCCGGGCAATTGTGCTTGCAATTTCAAACATTCTTCCACATTTTCTTCTTTAAATCAATATATTCATCACTTAGTTCATAACCAAACATAATGTGCAATCATATATATGCATATATGGCATGGCGAATTTTCAAAACCATAGCCATCAAAACACAAACTTTTAACTAACATGCAAGAAGCATGAATCATGCTCAAGAATGCATCATGGCCAAATATGACAATCATGCTCCTTTTCAACTTTAATCATGATAAAACAAAAGAAAACTCAAAATCTTACTCATGAGTGAAAATCCATCATTGCATGCATCATCATCAAGCTTCACACTTAGCATGCAATGGCTTTATCACTATAACAACTTTGGCCAAATACCATTTCCAAGCATACCAAAGATTTGAGCCATGGCTAACATACATCAAGTTAAACCAAAACATGCATGAAACTCCCAACACAACCTCCATTACCTTAATCTTGATGCAAATTTAGCCAAATCACCTTCCAGATCTCTTCTAAATAAAAAAAAGCAAAATCCCTTCTTCCTCTTAGTATTTTCGGCCAAAGGGAGAAACAAGCATGAACAAATTTTTTTGTTTTTCTTCTTGGTTTCCGGCAATGGGTACCCTCTCACACATATTTTTTTCATTCTTTTCTTACCCATGCTTATTTGTTTACTATTTCTCCCTAATGCCCAACAAAACATGTTTCATGACATTTTTAAATATTCTTTGTAGGCATTAATTACTTGTAAAAGGGAAATTTGACATCAAGTCCATTATTTTGCATGCTTTAAATTAGTCATCATAATTTCCTATTCGTACTTTCAAAGTTCACTACTAAGTCCTTTCTTATAAATTAGCACCTAATTAATAAAAATCGAGACCAGAAATATTCCAATACCAATTCCACATACAATAAATGCGGAATATAAACTTAATTATTCTTGTGACTTCGGTTTGTGGTCCAAAACCACTCTCCGGCTAGGGTCCATTGAGGTGTCACAACTCTCCCCCACTCGAGATTTTAGTCCCGAAAAGCTTAAGTAAATAGGTTGGGATATCGCTCTCTCATAGGTTTCGGTCTCCCAAGTAGCCTTCTATCCGAGCTTGAGCCCTGCACTTTCCCTTACGGAACCGGCTTGTTTATAATCTTTCACTTCGTATAGGATAATTGGTTCTTCCTCATAACTCATAATTGGCTTGAATTTCAATTTGATGGACTAATCACGTCGATGGATCGGATCTATAGTCGAAGCATCGAAGCGTGGAAGACATCGTGAACCTTTGAGTTCGAGGGGCAAAATCAAGCGATATGCCGGACCGACTAGCTCGATATCTCATATGGCCCAATGAACCTCGGGCTCAACTTGCCCTGGTAGAACCAAGTATCTTTTTCCAAGCGACACCTTGAGGGAACACTTTATCACCCACATGATACTTTCGATATCCTTACGCTTCATATCCGCGTCCGACTTGCGATCGAAGGCTATCTTCAAACTTTCACGGATTACTTTCACTTTACATTTCCATCCCAATCAAATCCACCCGAAAATCTTGCTTTCACCAAGCTCGGTCCAAAACAATGGTGTCGGGCATTTACGCCGGTACAAAGCCTTAAGGTGCCATCTTAATACTCGATTGGCATTTTGTGGGAATTCAATCAGCGGCAAATACCATTCCATGAACCACTAAACTCGGGGCGCAACATCTTAACATATCCTCAAATATCTGAATTACCCGCTTCGGATTGACCATGGTTTGGGGTGAAAAGCGGTCTTGAAATGCAACTTGGTTAAACCTTGCAACTTTTTCCAAAACGCGGTAAATCTGGATCTCTAAAACCACGATAGAAATAGGCACCCGTGTAATTTCCTTCGAAAGCGTACAATTCCCTAATTTGTCCATTGAAAAATCCTGCGGGGGGAAAGTGGGCCGACAGTCAATCGATCTACCACTTAACCGCCCTTCTTAGCGACAATGGCGGTCCGGATACAAAATCCATTGTGACTCGATCCCATTTCCCTTTCGGGATTGATTGGCTGAAGTAATCCACGAAGGCACTGATGTTCGCTTTCACTTGTTGACATATTAAACATCTTGAAAAAAGTGGAGATGTCTCGCTTCATACCATGCCACCAAAATCGGCGTTTCAAATCATTTACATCTTCCTTACTCCCGGGTGGATTGCCATTTTGGCTACAATGGGCTTCATTGAATTTCGAAATGAGTTCCGAATTCCTTGGGACACCGGATGACTTTTGAACCTCAAACAATCGTCATTCGATTTGAAACTTCAAGTCCTTGTTGGAACACAGGACCCGTTTTGCAACCAACTCGTCGTCGACTTTACGAGCCCGAATTTGGTGTGTCAATAGAGGTTTGGCTTTCAATTCAGCCACTAACAACCCCGGATCGGACGGACAAGTGCACATTCATCGCTTCGTAAAAGTGAATAACGATTCACTCAAGGCATCCCATAACCACATTCGCCTTTCGGGTGATAGTCAATGATCACTCATAATCCTTTTGACTTTCGTTAGCGTCTTTGTTGATTTAAGTCTCTTTGGGTCATCAAATATTTTGAGACTTTTGTGATCCGAATTATACATGGCACCTTTCACCAAATAAAGTAATGCCCCAAATCTTTAAAGGAAATCGATGGCGGAACTTCGAGATCATGGTGGGATAATTTTTCTCATAAACCTTTAATTGCCCTGGCGCGAGGCCACAACTCGACCTTCTTGCTTCCAAACCCTAACCCAAGTAGAGGCGTCGCTTAAATAACAAACTCCTTGCGGACTGGGTTGCACTAGGGTTGGGGCTTCAGTCAAATAAGTTTTGAGTTGATCGAACTTTTGGCATTTCTCGGTCCATTGAACTTAACATCCTTTTGGGTAACCCGTCATCGGGTGGCTATCGTTGAAAACCTTTTCGTCGGTAATAGCAAGCCAAGCCCAAAACTGAACCTCGGTTATTTCTGGAGGCTTCCAATTAAGTATTGAAATTTTATTAAGATCGACTCGAATACCCGTCTGGAATACCACATTGAAAAAGCTAACCTCTCTTAACCGGAACTCACACTTTGAACAGCATATAATTGCTTGTCCGTAAAATTTGCGGCACTAACGGTGTTCAGCATATTGGTCTCATTTCTTGAATAGACCAAGATGTCATCAATGAACCGATTCGAATCGATCCAAATATGGTCTAAAGATCGATTCATTAAATCCATAAATCCCTTGAGGGCATTAGTGAGCCCAAGCGGCATCACTAGGAACTCATAGTGACCATATCTAGATTACGAAAAGCGGGTCTTGGGCGCGTCCGAATCTCGGATTAGCAATTGATAGTAGCCGATCTCAAATCTATTTTCGAGAACGAGGGCTCCCTTGAGTTGATCGAACAAGTCATCAATCGTGTAGCGGATATTTGTTCTTTATAAATACGCTTTGTTAAGTGGCGATAGTCGATCTACTGATCGCATGGTTCCATCCTTCTTCTTCACAACAACAGGCGCACCCCAAAGGCGAAAAACTTCGGGCGAGCAAAACCTCTATCCACCAATTCTTGGCTGAGCTTTCAACTCCTTTAATTCGTTGGTGCCATACGATCGAGCTATCGAAATTGGAGTGGTACCGGCACCAATTCGATGCCAAATTCTATTTCCCGAGCAGGTGGTAAACCCGGCAATTCTTAGGGAAAACATCGGGTATTCACAAACCACGGAGCAGGTTCGGGTTTCTTCTCGATTCCTTGTCATCGAGCACGTACGCAAAGTGCCCGCACCTTTTCTTACATATTTACGGGCCAACATCGTTGATATACGGTGGCAACCCTTTTAAGTCCGTGGACTCAACGATTATTTCATTATTCGCGCACCTCAAATCGATAGTCTTGCTCTTGCAATTTACAACGCATCATGCATGGTCAACCAATCCAAACCAAGAATAACATCGAACTCATCGAGCGGCAAAAGCATCAAGTCATGGGAAAACAAGAACCTCGGAACACTAGTGGACTTTTCTTGCACACTTTGTTAACAAACGCGTAATGACCCAAGGGTTTGACACGAATTACAAACTCGATGAACTCAATGGGCAAAGTCTTCTTGGATGCTAAGGTTTCACATATATATGAATGAGTAGAACCGGTCAATCAAAGCAATTACATTTGTATTGAAAAGGTGAAAATCACAGGTAATAACATGCGGAGGCGGCATCCTCGCGTGCGGCGTGTGGCATAAGTCCTAGGAGCGAGCCTCGAGATCGATGGTAGCATCTCTAGATCCTCTCGCCGCCGCGACATTGCCCATATTTCTAGGTGGTCTACCTCGGCGATGGTAGCACCGGGTTTTGCACTCGACTTGCATTACATTCATGCATCCTCGGGCAATCCTTCATAAAGTGGTCGGCGATCCACACTTATAGCGGGGCGATCACGAAACCAACGCTCCCGAATGCCATTTGCCACAATGTGGACCTCGCCCTCTCTCGGCGATCATTTCCGCCACCGGCGTCGAGGTGACTTCGTGTGGTCCGCGAGTCGTCGCGTCCTCGTCTAGAAAAGCCGAAGCGCCTCTAGAACCGGCTCGCATCATCTAGAAATCTCTTGATGCTTGAAGAACTTTCGAGACCTCTTTGAATTCTCAATCC